>NC_058132.1:16248789-16265026 GCF_016433145.1 Gracilinanus agilis | reverse complement strand
TCTCTCTCTCTCTCTCTCTCTCTCTCTCTCTCTCTCTCTCTCTCCTGTCTGTCTGTCTCTGTCTCTCTCTTTGTCTCTGTCTCTCTCCCCTTCTCTCTCTCTTGATATAGATAGACATAGATATATAGACTTCCATATATAAACATGTAAATTCCATTTATAGGTACATAAACTTCATATACAAATATATAAAAATGTACATACATACACATACACTGATTCTAACAGCTCCAATGTAAGCAAAACTGGTTTGTTTGAGCAAATTCTGGCTGATATGGAAAATCATCCCTGAAAAACTCTGTAGAGATTTAAATTAGGTTCTCTTAACTCTGGTTAATTAGACCCATGAGACACAATGAAGACAAGTCTGTTTCAATGCCAACCTCTCATGGAAATGTATCTGAGTCCAAGGCATTATACTGAGAAAGCAAATGAACTGAGCCACTCAGAACTGCAAAGTATTCAATCTATTAGAAATAATCTTTGTATTAGCTATATTAAACATGATAAAATATTAGGTCTTGTTGATCTGATTTCTAAGCAGAAAATGAGGTGCTAGTTCATCTGCTGGGGAGAATAATAGCAATGGGCACTTAATTGATGAGCTTTTAAGTTTTGCAAAGAACTTTATCTACATAGCCTCATTAGTGAAGCAGCCATAAAGGTATTATTAGCCTCATATTACTGATAAGAAAATTGATGTCTAGAGAGGTTGTGAAATTTCACTTTAGTCACACAGCTAGTAAATACTGGAAGCTAAATGTGAACTTGTAGTTCCTGACTCCAAGTACAGCATACTTCCCCCTAAACTGGGTACTATTTTCAGGGCATAGGCAAAAGTTCCTGTTTTAGCAAATGAGATCACTGTGGACTCCAATAGCATCCTGTTTCAACATCCATTTTCCTCCTTTCTTCACATCAGCCCCATAATTCAACTTCTTCCCTCTCAGAAAAGGGAAGATGTATCAACAGACACTTCACAGAGACAGTAGAAGACCCAGGACTGCCTTTCCCTCTTCCCTAAGTAAGAAGTTCCATATTTCTTTCCCTAAATTATCATTCCCAAGGGGTTAGGAGCTGGCTTCATTAGGCTTTATCTGGACAGAATCATGGGGTCATAGCTTCACATGATTGTAGTCCTAGGACTGGAAAGAACCTTAAAGGTCAGTTTGTCCAACTTTTTCATTCCACAGAAGAGAATAGGGTTTAGGGAAGTTGTGACTTGCCCACAGATTTGAATACAAATCCTCTGATTGCAAAGCCAATTCTCAGAACCAGAGTTCAACGTACCATTAGGATACAGAACACAGAATGTTAGAGCTTAGAGAGTAACCAGTCCAAACTCCTCATTTTACAGATGGAGATACTGAGATCCAGAGAAGGGAAATGATTTGTCCAATGTCATATAGAAATTTAAGGTTTTTCTCCCCAGAATCAGAAATGTACTGCCTGATTAAGATAGTGACACATAAATAATATCTACCCAATAGAAAAGGTTGTCCAAGAGAACAAATACCATTTGCCACCATTCTCCCTATTCCTTGACTCAGTTGTTGCTTAAAATTTTTATACTTGCTCCCTCACTTTTTTTTTTACCAAGACTAAGGAGAATTCTTTCCCTTTAATCTTTATTCTCCAAATTGGAAGTCTGGCCTAAGGTGTGTCAACCCTACAAACTTTAATGCTTTAGTTTAGTTTGGTTTTTAGTACAAAGGGAGTTAAAATGTTATTGTATTCTGTCCTGGTCAGGAAGGCCACACATGAAATATGGTGCTCCTTTTTGGGTGTCCTGGTTTATGAAGGACATGGTGGTGGTGGTGGTAGTTGTTCTTATTCCTTGCAGAGGACCAAAATTACATCATTATGTTGGAGTTTAGGAAGGACAGTGCTACCCTAGAGAGTTCCAAAAGGAGGGTAACTTGGTTGATGAAAGACCTTTAAGATCTTGTCCTATGAGAATTAATTGAAAGCCATCAACAAGACAAGTCAACCAATAAATCATATCTTTTGACAATTAGTTGGTAAGCAAGTCAATAGATAAACCATGTCTTAAAAGGATTAGCTGAAATCCAAATCAACATTTGGATATAATCAACAAGCAGATTATATCTTATGAGGGTTAGCTGAAAGGAGAGAAGATAGGATGGCTTGGTGGCTTAGTGATAAAGCACCAGACCTGGAGATTTGAGGTTCTGGGTTCAAATCTGACCTCAGAAACACTCCCTAGTTGTGTGACCCTGGGCAAGTTACTTAACTGCCTTTACTGTTCTTCTACCTTGGAACCAATACACAGTATTGATTTTAAGATGGAAGGTAAGGGTTTTAAAAAAAGGAAAAAAATTAAATGATTGAAATAATGAATGAATGAAAACATTTATTAATTGCTAACAATGTTCAACACACCATGCTAAGCCCTAGAGATATAAACACAAAAACTGAGACAGTCCCTGCTCTCAAGAAACTCACATTTTGTTAGTGGGAAACAACACATCCAACTTTAAGTCAGAGGGAAAGGTGACAGAGTTCTTGGGGTAGGATAGTAAAGCTGATGAGAAGGCTTCTTCTTCAATGTGATCTCCATTAATAAAGCCATATTTGTTTCAAATGTTGAATCTTCTGACAATACTACATATTTTGGTGTTGGGAGTTTTCTTTTGGGAATCTTTTGTAACTGAGACTTCAGCACTGGTAGAAGTGGTTGCCAGACTACATCTCCATGGGGATTAATGCGTGAGATTATGGCGCTGAAGGTCAGGCTAGAATCATGAATGGTGGTAATGACTGAGAATGGATGCTCTTCCTGCATTCTAAAGTCATCACTTCTCTGTCAGGAGGCATTCATCTTCATTCTTCTGGCCTCCCAGTTTATTATTGTGTTGACTAAAGTGCTCAAGTCTGTCAAAGTTGTTTTCCTTTATATTGTTGTTATCGCTGCATAAATTATCCCATTTCTGCTCTCTTTGCTCTGTATCAGTACATAGAGATCATCCCTGTTTCCTCTGGAATCATCTAGTTCATCATTTCTAATGGCACAACAATATCCCACTATATCCATCTGCCACAATTTGTTTAGCCATTCATCTTTAGGAAGACACCCCCTTAGTTTCCCGTTTCTGATTACCATGAAAAGAACTGCTCTAAATAATTTTGTACATATAGATCCCTTTTCTCCTGGATTTTTTGGGCCAAGGTCTATTACTATCCGGGAATAGTTCCAGAATATTTTTCAGAATGGTTAGGCCAAATCATACTCCCACCAATAGTAGTATTGTCTTCTCTCTTGGGCCCCATCCTCCCCCTTTTTTAAAACCTTACCTTCCATCTTAGAATCAGTACTGTGTATTGGTTCCAAGGCAGAAGAGCAGTAAGAGCTAGGCAATGGGGATTAAGTGACTTATTCAGGGTCACACAGCTAGGAAGTGTCTGAGGTCAGATTTGAACCCAGGACCTCCCATCTCTAGCCCTGGCTCTCAATCTACTGAACCACTTAGGTGCCTCCACCCCATTCCCCCTTTAAATTTTTTCCATCATGTCCCTGCTTCTCCATCTCCCCCACCCTTTTCCAATTTCCTTTTACTTGATATCTTCCCTCATTAGAATGTAAGTTCACTGAGGGTAGAGATTACTTTCACTTCTTCCTATATTTGTATTCTCAGCATTAAGCCCAGTGTCTGGAATATAGTATATGATCCATACTATATTGTATTTGTTGACTTATTGACTAACACACCTATTTCCCCACAGCCCCTCCAAAATTTGTCATTTTCCTTTTCTGCTGTATTTGTCCATCTAAGTGTGGCGGAACCTCAAAATTGCTTTAACTGGGGCAGCTGGGTAGCTCAGTGGAGTGAGAGTCAGGCCTAGAGACAGGAGGTCCTGGGTTCAAACCCGGCCTCAGCCACTTCCCAGCTGTGTGACCCTGGGCAAGTCACTTGACCCCCCATTGCCCACCCTTACCAATCTTCCACCTATGAGACAATACACCGAAGTACAAGGGTTTTAAAAAAAATTGCTTTAACTTGTATTTATGTAACAATTAGTGATTTAGAACATTTATCTTATGGTGGTTGATAGTTTGGAATTCTCCCACTGAAAACTCCTTATTCCTATCCTTGACCACTGATTTACTAAGGATTGGCTTTTAAGTTTATACATTAAGTTCCTTATACATATAAGGATATGAGACCTTCATCAGAGAAACTTCATGAAAGTATTTTCCCCACTTACTTATGTTTGTATTATTTTTTTAAATTCTTCTAATTTTTACTATGTTTGTTAAAATCTTTTTAAATTAACAGGAACCAAAATGAGCTTTTTTGCCTTGTGTGGCTCTTTCTATCATTTGTTTAGTCCTGAAAGTCTTCCCCTTTCTAAAGGTCTGACTTCTTCCTTGTTCCTCTAATTTATTTATGATATGACCTACTGTTTTGTAAGCCATATATTCTTATCTTGAGCATACTTAGAACCTTAAAGAGTTTATCCAGAAGTATCACATAAGGTATTAGTGTAAACCTAATTTCTGTCAGATGGATGTCCAATTTTCCCAAATGTTTTCGCCACATACCGAGTTATTCCTCCAGCAACTGAGGTTTTGTGTTTATCAAATACCATATTTCTATATGTTGTATATCTAAGCTATTTATTAAATTGATTTTTAAATGAGTAATTCATTATGCACTTAATAAAAACAAAAGAAACAAATATTTGCAACTTTTTTTACTTAAGTATGAATATATTTATATTTACAAAATATCAATAAATCTGACTAGTCATTGCCTCTGTGTTTGTTTTCACTATCTTTTTCTTCATTCATTTCTGTCTTTGCAAATGTACTTTTCAGTTCAGTTAGTATTTTTAATGTTTGGGTTCCCCTTTTCCCATTCACATTACTTCATATGAGTATTTCCAAATTTCTTCATGTTCCTCATGTTTATTGACCAATGTCAAAGAATTTCATTATGTAGCTATTTTTTCAGTCATTTACCAATTGTGGAACATTTCCCCCAATTCTTTTGAAATCCTGGCTCAGAGTGTCCTGGTAAGCACTGGGAACCTCACACTGTTTTGATTCAATGCCCTTTTACAGGTGGTAAACTGGGAGCTTCAGCAGCTGTTCTCCTTCAAGGGGTGTTACCACCTCCCACCCCTTACAAGCAGATTTCTACAAAGCTGAAAACACTGGCTGATTATACTGATTAAAGGAACAACCTAGCCACTCTCTTTGTGGTACAAAAAAAAAAATTGGAAAATGAGGGGGTTTACCTATTCCTCCTCAAGAAAAAACAGAATGATAACTCCCTTGACCTCAAAGCTCTCGAGACCGATATTGAAGAGGTTATCAGATTTTCACGTGGAGACTGGGACCTGTTACGATTAAAAATGTTAAAGACTGATTTAATAATAAAAATTAGTATTTTAATTAAAGCCATGCTGATAGAGATAAAAACATTAGACCACGCGCCTGTAAGTATTCAAACTGCCTCCGCCACTTTTTACCTTTCGTATGGCACCTGTTAGCTAAGAGAGCGACTTCCTCTTCACCCAGGAGATTTATCCCCTCTCTTACATCATCATACTTCCTGTTTGCCATGAAGAATCATAGGAAATGTAGTTTCAAAGTCCCCCATATGTCCATAGGTGTCTGCTAGACACTTCCCTGAATTTTAAAGAAACAGACCTGAGGGAGTTTTTGTCAGAGTTAAGCTGAATTTCTTTGGATCAGCAATTATAGGGTAGTTAGCTAGGAAATATTTTCTGCTTCCCTCTTACATTTCTCTCTTTTGCTGTATTTATATTATATTAAATTATTAAGAGCTACTAACAGATTTTTTTTACTTAAGAAGTTAATTGTTTTTATAAACAGCAACCACAATCTTACTTTTATGACTCTCATATTTAGTCAAAACCTAATTTAAATTTTACAAAAGGTAGGTTGGGGCCAGGTTATGAAAGAATTTCAATATTAAATGAAGGCATTCTTATTTAACTTTAGATAATAAGGAGTCACTGATGTTTACTGAGTAGGTAAATGATGGGCTAGATTTGGAGTTTAGAAAAAATTACTATGATGACAATATCAAAGATGGCTTGGAAGGAAGAAAAAGCAATTAGCAGGTTATTGTATGAATCCAGAGATCAATGATAAAAGCTTGAACTAGGGTAGCAGCTGAGTGTGCAGGGATAGGGAGACAGATATTGTGATGGTCAAAATGTTAAGAGCTGGCAAGTGACTGGATATGTGAAGTGAGGAAGAATGGGGGAGTTGAGGAGAACATCATGGTAAAAACTTGAGGCACCAGGAAGACACTGGTACCCTCAATAGAAATAAGAAAGTGGGGAAATGGGGAAGTTTTGGAAGTTTGGAAAGTCTGGAAGCTTTGGAGGGGGAAGATAATGAGTTCAATTTTGGGCATGTTGAGTTTAAGACTCCTAAAGGACATTCAGTCAGAAATGTCCTCAGAAATAGACACACTGGTCATTCCCAGGTCTGTACTTCAATCAGTCCATGTCAATCAGTAAACATTTAGTAAGTGCCTGCTTTGTACCAGGCACTGAGCTAAAACACCAGAGACACTAAAAGAAGTAAAACCAAAATCCTTTCCATAGACAAGTTCACAGTCTAATGGGGGAGACTAAAATAAATAAGCTTCCTACAGGGACGTGAGATGATACAACCCACCTAGGGCCAGTTAAGCACAAACCTTAAAATAGTAAAATCAAGTTTATTAATGTTAGACAAATAATAAATACAATCCTAAATCTATCCAGCTATATCTCCTCCCTCCAAGCTGTGAGATCCTCATGAATCTGTCTTCTGGTCTTCTCTATCCCTTCTTATATCTCCCTGCTCTTATCTAAATCCCCAAAGAGCTATGTGACTCTAAGGTACTCTAATTACTATGGATTAACAAAAAGAGGAAAAAGGAAAGGACTCACAGATGAATTAGAGCTCTTATCCAAAGCCTGGTTTTGGCTGTACTATATAACCCAAAGTCTCAGATGCCGATCTTTGGATAAACTTGGCCCAAGAGGATTTCTGGCAGATAGATCGCTGGCAGATGGTCTCTATACCTCAGGGAAAACAAAGTAGATTCTCAACCTAGGAGTCAATAATCTCTCCATGAAATTATGACTATCTAGGGAAAATCTCTCAGAGCAAAACCTCCTTCCTCTAACTCAGTGGAAACCAGACCAAGAGCAATGGCCATTAACAGATAAAAAAAACTCTCACAATCCTTCTTTCCTTCTCAGAATCCTCTCCCAGGGCTTGTATCCAATTTCCCTTCTTTTCCTCTTAAAGCTAATCCCTGAAAGTATACTCTATCCCTAACTTGCTTCCTACATTCTGCCCTCTGAGCATCTGACCAAATCTATAGATTTGTCATATGCTCATCACTCTATAAATCCCCCCTTATTCTAAACTCATTCTATCTTACTTATTTAATCCCACAACAAATAGTTCTTATCTAAAATTTAATTATATTCCTCTCTACTACCTTACACTAAAAAAAAGAATTTAGGTAAAAGGAATTACAATAAGCAATTACGTAAAGGAAAACAAATACAAAAGTTGCAATAACAATAGCAAAACTCAATATACAAAATGTAACAAAAAATTGTAAAGATAAAGTTACAGATAACACAATGTAGCTTTCGCTTTTACATTAAACAAATACAAAACTTATACATGTGTCTTAAAACTCTTAATTGAAACAATGCAAAACCAAAACTTTTCCTTATGCTAAACCTTATTCTAATATAGAAAACTGAAAAATAAGTGTTTTAACCTAAAAATCCTATCTTTGGATTTTTTTTATCTTTAACTATTCATGCTTTTTATGGATATGTAGAAAAATAATTTCTGTACAAATTTACAAATATATACAGAATATAAAAATATAAAACTTTCACTTTTAACTATTCACACTCAAGTATACACAAATATACAAGAATATACATAAATGTATAGTAATATGCAATAATATACAAAATTTACAATACCTATGCAGGGGCCATGAGGACAGGAGGAAAGGCAGTTGGCCAGAAAGGGTATAAATACCCTGGAAGCCCTCTGACAGGGATCCCTTGGACCCCTTGTATTTTGGGACCGTGGCTTTGATTTGGCTGAGCCTTGCCTAAACTCTTGCCTTGGACATTTGATCTTGAACATTGAGTGACCTGTGAATCCTCTGATTCTCTCTGAATCCCTAGATATTTAGATACCTAAATCATCTCTAGATATTTAGGTATCCAGGGCCTGGTGTGGGGGTGGGGGGAGGATCCAGGAAGTGGGTAGGAGAAGAAGAAGATGGTTGTAAGGGTGGAATTTCCTGAAAGCTGTAGCAAACAACTAGCAGTAAGAAGCTGAGAGAAACCATCATCAGTATTTGCATCATCCAAACAGTTTGCTTACTCTGGTTTGGCTGTGGCCAGGCTGAGCCAGAGGAGGTAAAGAACAAGCCCAGCATTACTGAACAGCCTACAGTCCTGAGGGATTATTGTCATAGATTTAGTGATATGGTCACCTGTTCCTCAACCCATTCCTGATCATTCCTTTCCCTTGTTAAACAACATAAATAAAAGTTATTAAGTACCTTCCTGGAGTAGTTATTCCATCACCACTCTGGGGAGGGAGCAACACAGTCAGATGAATGTTATCTAAGGCGGACAGAGCCCAATACCAATAATCAATCAACCCCAGGTGGGACCTGAAATGGTTACCCATTCATTGACCTAGGGGTCCGCAACGTATGGCTCTCGAGCCATATCTGGCTCTTTTGAGGGCCAAAAAGTTTGCCGACCCCTGCATTGACCTTTAGGGATCCTACCTGGGCACTGTTATAAAGAAGGGCAGTTATTATAACATCCAGCCGGGTGGCAGGACTCCGGTGTCCCTGCACCAGCCATCAGGGGAACCAAACCAAAGCTCTCTCAGATTAATATCTCAAATTACTACTAATAATAACCAGCCTAATAGTGGTAGTATCCAGATTACCCCCCCCCCCTTTCTTTTATAACATTATTTACATTAACATTTCAAAAAACTCCCATAATCCTTCTTTCCTTCTCAGAATCCTCTCCCAGGGCTTGTATCCAAATTCCCCTCTTTTCCTCTTAAAGCTAATCCCTGAAATATACTCTATCCTAACACACTTCCTACAAGACAATGGGTAAAGAACCAGGAGCTTCCAAGATATGTATATAGAGAAAAACAGAAGGAAACCTCAGAGCAGAAGGCCCTAGTGGCAGGGTGTTCAGGAAAGGAAAACCATTGAAAGGCTTCCTAGAGAAGGTGGAGCTTGAATTGAATCTTCAAGGAAGTCAGCAAAGCCTGAAGGGAGATGTGAGGAGGGAGAATATTCAAGGCAGGAGAGATGCATCATCATTTTGATTTGATGGGATCTGCTGGACTCCTCTCTATACCAAGATGAGACCGTAGAGGAAGGTTTTCAATCAAGACCTTAGAGGAGCAAGGGTTCCCAACCATTTCTGTTTCTCAGATCTCTTCAGCATACCTATGGACCCTTCAGACTCAAGTTTTTAAATAATCGAGGGAAATGCTGAATTTAGATGGAGGCTAGTGATAATGAAGATGTGATTTTTTTTCCTCATTTAAGTTCATGAATTCCCTTGAGTCACTCCAAGGATCCCATGGGAGGCCCATAGACTCATAGTTAAAAGTCAATGCCTTAAAGTGTGTTTATTGAATTGAATTGGAAGGGGGGGTTCATATTTGGGAGTTCCCACATGCAGAGCTGATAGATGCCTTTCAGGATGAGCTCTTTCTTTCTCTAGTGAGAATCAAGTGTCTCTATTGGATTCCTGTTGCAACATTCTCTCTGCATTAGTTCACTCAAAGTTAGTGGGAGCATCAGGAGTAAAACTCTGCCCACTCCAAGACCCACTCCAAGAATAATCCAAGGATTATTCCACTGACACATCTTCTTTCAATTTAAATTTTAGCTAAGTTTGTGTGAAATATACATTTAATATTTAATTGCTACTATAACAAGCCCATAAAACCAGACACAAACTACCTTTTGTATATATAATATGAGGACTGGCTTACATAGAGTCTAGGGAAAGAGGACTACCTGGGAGGGTGCTTTGATTAGATTACATTATCTAGGCTGAGATCATGGAGTACTTGAAGCTTTATTGTTCAGTCTAGCACAAACCTAATCCTATCTAGGATGATTCAAGGGTGCCTGAAGGTTTCATAAAACAATCTGGCCATATCAGTCTCCGTTTCTATAGCTATCTGTCTGTCTTTCTGTCTCTATATCTATCTACCTATCTGTCTCTACCTCAGTTCAGTTTTTTCTCACAGCGACGCAGTAGAACAAGATCCAGCATTGTGGTCAGGGGAGCTGGGTTTGAAACCTGGCTTGTCATTTCCCAGCTAGGTAACTTCAGAGAAGTTGCATCTCCTTTCTGCCCTTCTGTTTCCTCATCTGTTAAGCAAGAAGGTTGTAACATATAATATAATTGCCACCCCAGCCCTGTGAACTAAGTGATACAGTTGTGGTTATCCCAGAAAGGAAAAGGAACATATGTAAGGCACACAGCAAGTCAAGTTCAGAGTAGAGATTTCAAGTTTAAAGTTCTCTGCCCCAAGCCCTTCACACACTCTCCATTACCCCATTTGTCTTCCTGTCTGTCCATAGCTCGCCTTCTGAAAGGGCATGCCTGCACCTAGAAGAAGCTTCATCTGGTGGGAATGCATGGACACCCAATACATTGTAAGTGCTGTTTTCAGGGTTTCCAAAAAAGAGGTATCGATTAAACCCCCAGACCTGGGTCAGGGGGGTGATTATGTGGGATGACCAGAGGTGATCCAAGGACTTAGAAGAGGAGAACATTTGATACACCATCTAGACCTTTTACAGGTCTAGACCTTTTGAGGAAAGGACATGAGCAAGGTTATGCAGGTAATAGGATTAGATAACATTTCTAGGTTAACCAGGTGGCACAATGGATAGAGTGCCAGACCTGAAGTCAGGGAGACCCGAGTTCAAGTCTTGCCTCAAGCACTTCCTCACTACATGACTCTGAGCAAGCTACTTAATTCTCGTCTGCCTCCATTTTCTCATTGTAAAATGAAAACAATATTAATACGTACCTCCCAGGGTTGTTATGAGGATCAAATGACATCATATTTGTACAACACTTGACCAACCTTGAAATGCTATGTAAATGCTACAGGCTATTACTATGAGATATTTTACATTGACTCGTAGGATTATAAATTTGGAACTGAAAATGATCCTAGGGATTAATGCTACATCTGAAGAGACTGAGGCAGACAGAATTTAAGTGGCAGGATTCAAACTCAAGTCTTCTTGATTTCAAGTCCAGCACTCTGTCCACTTAGCCACCAAGCTGTAGAATGTGATTTTGAAGTCACTCCACCCCCATCTCCAAAACCAGTGTTTCTGGAGCCTTGGAAGTTCTTAGGAACTTCCATGTCTATGGAAAACTGGGTAGAGTAGATGTCAGGTATAACTTGACCTGAGTTCAGTTTCCAGGATTAGTCCCTTCCCTGCCTGGAGTAATGGGAGTCCAATTACAGTTTCTATATGTCTCCTCAAACTAGATCACCAACTCCATTCCATTCCCTAGGCACCTCAAAGAAAATATGATACAACAGAAAGGATGTCAGTCATGGAGACAGAATTCACTTAAACAAAGATTTATTCATTATTAATTGTAGCAAAGGGACTAGAGAGAAAAAAAGGAGAAAGGTATGGCCTGTCCTCAAGAAGCTTACATTCTACCGTGATATGGGGAAGAGGAGATACAATATATTCACAGTTAAGTCATTGCAAGGTAATCTAGAGAAAAGAGGAAATCTGGTGTAGAATGGGCCTCCCCACCAGAAAAAAACAGAACAAAACACAACCTTACATTCAAGTTATAGGATAATAAATACAGAGCTAAAAGGTAACTTTGAGATCATCTGGTCCAATCCCTCTATTTTAAAGGTCAAGAAAATTTCAAACCATGCAGGACAAGATATTTTTTTACAATGTCACAATGTAATAAGTGGCAAGGGTAGAATTTGAAATCAGATCCTACAACTCCAGAGCCATTGCTATCCTGCCTCCAGTCCCAAGCAGTCTTGTGTCTCTGGGCACATCATTAACCTTTTAGCTCCTTAGGTAATTCAGGTAACTCTCTAAGACTATAAGTCCTGAAACACATTGGTAGATGGAATCCTCTGTATCAATGAAATCACAGGAGAGAAGGGCAGACAGACAAACTGACAGAAATAAAGACAGAGACAGAAAGAATGAGAGAAGGGAAAGAAAGGAAAAAAGGAGGGAAAGGAGAGGAGACAGGAAGGAAAGAAGGAAGGAAGGAAGGAAGGAAGGAAGGAAGGAAGGAAGGAAGGAAGGAAGGAAGGAAGACACTAGTAAGAAAGAGTTTGAGTTCTAGCCTTATTCTTTCCTGGTTGGGGTATTTTGTGCAATATTGTATAGAAGATAAAGTTCTGGACTCAGAGCCAGGAAGACCTGGGTTTGATAACTTTTTAGATATTTACTACATGACCTTAAGCAAGTCCCTTAATCTCTCTTGGTCTCAATTCTCCTATTAATAAAATAAGGGAGTTGAGCTCAATAACCTCAAAGGTCCTTATATATCTAAATCTGTGATGATATGTTTCTTTCTGAGCCTCAGTTTCCTTATGAACAAAGTGAGGTTGAAAATAGTCAAGCTCCAAACAAAGACTTTTTATCGTAGTCACTTAGTAAACACACAGTTAAAATGCCTGATAAAATTACCTTTCTGTTGGGGCTTATCCAGTTTTTTGTTCTCTTTCTCTGTAATGCACTTAAATATCCAGGCATATTAGCATTCCTTGTGTTTGTGTCTTATTTTCTTTCTAGATTTGGAACTGGGGGGGGGGGAAGGAATTTGCTTATCCAAATACTGCATCTTCCCCATTGCATAGTCTGAAATGGGAAATTCTGGAGACTATGCTCCAAACATGGAGCCAACCTTGCTTAGCAAAGGAACAGTAGTACAGAAGCCAGCCAAGTGAGTCCAATGTACTGACCCATCCTACTGAAATGCTAAGCCCTGTGTAGAGCTAACCCAGGTCAGTAGTAGAATGACCAAGCCTTGCAGTGAATTGGACTAGCATAACAACAGGGCCACCAGTCCAGCACAGATAACCATGTTCAGTAGTGAACTTTGCAAGGACACTGAGCAGAGAGAAAAGACATTGAGGCCCTGTAATTCCAGAGCTCTAAGTTGCCATGGCTACATATATTCCCTGTCCATTATCATTTTTCTAAAAATTTGTGCTCACTTCCCCCCACAACAGATATACAGTGAGTGTATTGGGATCATGGGTCCTAGGTTTATGGGAAGGATGCTTTGTAATATTGTTCTCTATATGCCATTTGAATGGTATTGGGAAGCACACTGGTGGGGGCTCAAGGTCTATAGAGTTAGAAATAAAGCAACTGATTAAATTTACTCTAAGAGTCCAATGTAGCAGATAATCCTCTGGGGGATCTCCACTTGTGAAGAGGAATGCGAGTTTGGGCAAGAGCTTGTGTTTTATCCCTTTACTAGATTGAAAGTTCCATGAATATGGAGTTATGTCTTATCCAAATCTATATGGAGCAAAAGTTTAATAAATGTTTGTTTGTGGAATAAATGATAATAGAAAGGAGGAACTGACTTGCAAACTATCCAATGTGGTACCTAGGTTGAGTCTTCATCAGCTCCTCCCTCACTGGAACTTAATCTCTGAGTACTCAGTGATGGGGTCAGTGGATCGATGTTCTTCTCTAGCTTTTACTCCTTCGAAGTTGAGACAGGCATAATGCAACTCATCTAGTCCATCCTCGGGAGCTGCTGGAGTTGGAGCTGTGTCTGCAGCTGGTGGGATGGGATCCAGGGACTGGTCCATCCAAGAAGGCATCTTGGCATCCTGGGGTAAGGGCAAAGGAGAGTTCAGTCAAACCTGTCCCCAGCATCCTGAAAGAAAGAGCAGAGGTGGAGGAAGACATAACCTTCAGACACATACAGGGCTGGGGTCTGAGAGTTGGGTGAAAAAATGGGAGCTGGGGTGAGGGGAGGCATCTACTAAGGGATTGGCATACTCTACCTCAGCTCCCCCTCTGGCTGCTGCTGCTGTCGCCAGTGACTTCTTCCTGAGCACTTTTACTCTGAGGAGGTAAAAAAGCAGAGTGGTGTATAGAAGAGAACCTTGGACTTGGATACAGAGAGCTAAAGTCCTCTTATTCTCTGCCTGAGTTTGAGCATGTTATTTTTCCTCCATGTGGCCTCCTGTTTGCTCATTTGTAAAATGAAGTAATGCCTATAGGGTCTCTGATGTCCCTTTCAGTTATGACAGTTCTATTATTTCCTTGCTCCAAATTCCATGATCCTATGTACTATAGGAATGTACAGGAAAGACCATAGAATCAAGAGACTTGGACTTGAGACCCAGCCCTCTGGGGCTTTGGGTAAATCTCCTCCCTCTAGACCTCAGTTTCTTTATCTATAAAAACAAAAGGCTTTAGGGGGCAGCTGGGTAGCTCAGTGGATTGAGAGTCAGGCCTAGAGACGGGGGAGGGGGGGAAGGTCCTTGATTCAAATGTGGCCTCAGACACTTCCCAGTGGTGTGACCCTGGGCAAGTCACTTGACCCCCATTGCCCACCCTTACTACTCTTCCAGCTAGGAGCCAATACACAGAAGTTAAGGGTTTAAAAAAAATTAAAACAAAAAAACAAGAGGTTTTGATTAAATTATCTATGAGTTCTCTTCCAGTTCTGACTGATGATCCCACAAGATAATACAGTTTCCAATGATCAGGGCCTGAAGACTTGTTCTTTTGTATTTCTCAAATGGGGCCTCACTGGAGCAAGGCAATTCTTCTATTCCTCCATAACTGATTCTTTTCCCCACTCACCATAGCAGCTGTTCTCATCTCACTTTCTCATCTCTCTTCAAGCCTCTTAGAGCACTTTATCCCTTGCCCTCTTATCTGAGAACTGTGCCTCAGTCTTCACTAAAAAGTTAGAGGCCATTTGCCAAGAATCCTGTCTTCTTCCTTCTTCCTCACCTCAGATCACTGCGATGTCTTCCATACCTCCTCCTCCTTTACTCTGCTCTTGGAGAAAGAAGAGATTCTTCTTTTTGCCAGGGTTAAATGTTCTACTTGCACCCTTGACCCCATTTCCATCTGTCTTCTGTAGCAGATGTTTTCACTATCTCACTAACTCTCTGGTCTTAAATTTTTGCCTATTTACTGATTTCTACTCTGCCACCAAAAAAAGTTTTCATGTTATTTCCATTCTTATACTATGAAAAGCACCAATCACCTACTGAAGGCGATACCAAAATTAAAACTCCCAAGAATATTATAGCCAAGTTCTATATTTCTGAAATATTTCAAACATCCAGAAAGAAATTGTTCAAATACTATGGAACCATAATCAGGATCACAGAAAATTTAGCATCAAGTAGGGTAAAGGAGCAGAGAGATTACAATATATTCCTGAAGTCTAAGTAGCTAGAATTACAACCAGGAGTAATCTACTCAGCAAAACTGAGTTTAATCTTACGGGGGGCAGGCAGAGGAAATGTTTCATTAAGGAATAGAAGATGATCAAATATTTCTAATAAAAAAGATCAGAGCTGAATAGGAAATTTGACATTGAAGGACAAAACTCAAGAAAAGCATATAAGGTAACATGAAAAAGAAATCATAATGGACTTAATATGTCTAAATTATTTGTATTCCTAGAAGGGAAGATGATAAATGTAACTGCTAAGAACTTTATCATTATTAGGGCAGTTAGAAGCAGTGTACATAGACAGAGGGCATGGGTATAAATCTAGTATATTGTGATGATGTCAAAAAGAGCATGGAAGAGTGAGATAGAAGGATGTACTGGAAGAAGAGGAAAGGAAGAAAAATAGGGGAAATTATCTCACATTTTAAAAGAGGGGTGCAAGGAAGAGCCTCTATGATAGAAAGGGAAGTAGGGGAGTGGGCATTGCCTGAACCTCACTCTCATCTGAACTGACTCAAAGAGGGAACAACACACACACACACACACACACACACACACACACAGAGAGAGAGAGAGAGAGAGAGAGAGAGAGAGAGAGAGAGAGAGAGAGGGAGGGAGGGAGGGAGGGAGAGAGAGAGAGAGAGAGAGAGAGAGAGAGAGAGAGAGAGAGAGAGAGAGAGAGAGAGAGAGAGAGAGAACT
>NC_058132.1:16200354-16224132 GCF_016433145.1 Gracilinanus agilis | reverse complement strand
GAAGGTACAGAGGATCTGGGCACACAGCCCCTCCTGCACAGTCACTGAGGAGGGCACCTCCAGTTCCTGGGACAGACACCCTGAGGGCACACAGAGGTCTGGTCAGCACCTGCAACTCTTCTCAGCCCCTCAGCCCAGCCTCCCTCTGCCCCAGCCCCACTCACCCTCCCAGAGCAGGGGCAGCAGCAGCAGCCCCAGCAGCATCAGCAGCACCTAGCAGACAGGAGACAAGCAGGTTCTGGTTGGGCACTGGGTCACTCCTCCACCACCATGGCTCCCTCTGGCCACCTGTGTCAGGCTCAGGGCTAAGAGGAAGCTGAAACAGGAAGCCCCTGGTTGGGGGCAGAGGGGGGATTGTCCTCAGAAGGGGAACCCTTTCCTCTTCCCCAACTGGCTCCTTCCCACCTTCAAGGGCCTCAGTGGGGGCCACCTTTTTTCTTGGGCCAGCTCCAGGGATGAAGAGAATTCTCATGTTGGGGAAGGACAGCCAATTGTTTTCCTCTTCCTCCTCCTCTTCCCCATATCCTTTTTCTACTTCTCCCCCTAATCCCCTGCTCCATTCCCCTTC
This sequence comes from Gracilinanus agilis, assembly GCF_016433145.1. Lineage (NCBI taxonomy): Eukaryota > Metazoa > Chordata > Mammalia > Didelphimorphia > Didelphidae > Gracilinanus > Gracilinanus agilis. The sequence continues at coordinate 16,223,564 of NC_058132.1, read as the reverse complement.
TCTTCTTTCTCCCTTCTCTCCCTCTCCCCTCCCTTTTTCTCTCTTACTCCTCCCTCCCCCCACTCCTTCTTCTTCTTCCTTCTTGCCTCTTTCACAAACTGACTAATATGGAAAACTATTTCACATTTGAGTGTTAAAAATTGTTTTTACATGCAATTAAGGAAAAATAAAATATTATGAAAAAAACAAGAGTTAGGAAAGGGAAGTCTGCTAAGAGGACAACAGGTTTGGATAATGGAGGGGAATGAGGGGAGTTTAGATGAAATGATGCCCGCAGTCACTGCAGTGCCTCCTTGTAGCCATCTTCCTCTCTTGTGAGATGAGCTAGATTGCCACTAAATCTGGTAATAATTGAACAGTGAGAGAAATAAGCCCCATCCCCAACCCTTCCCTCCAACTACCAAGAGCCTCTGTGTTTGCCTTGAAGCTATGACCATGAACTCAGCATCATTTCCCCTCTATCCTCCATCCCAGTGCTGTGCAAGTAGGCAAATTTCTTGAGGCTCTTGTGAGAAAAAGCAAGTGTCTGCCTGCATTCTGGCAACCTCAGCTGCCCTGGTGCCTTTATAAACAGAGGGAACACCTGAGCTTTTCATAGGTGTCACCAGAAGGTGATAGAAGATGATGCTTGAGAAACAGCTTGGAGACCTGCAGGAGACACCACGGGTTGGGACCTAACCTAGACTCTTTCTCAGGACTGTCATTGAGGCACTAGCACTAGGTTTTCCAAATGCCTGAGAAGGGCTCAGGAGGTTGGTGAGTAAACACAAGCTAAAGAGACAGAGAGAAACAGAGGGAATAAAGAAAAGAGACCCTGACCAAAAAAAGAGTCTTGGTTTACCTTTAACATGATACTTTGCCCTGACTACCTGCTTTGATTGACCCTTCTATGAATGTGCTAGAGATCCTGAGAGATGCCACAGGAGTTCTAGGGATGCTGCCTATGAGTATGGAACACCTTGGATGAGGAGAGGTCACCTCTGAGAAGTGACCCCTGGGGAAGAAGCTGTGGGGTTTCACAGGGAATGTTGGAAGTGGGAGAGCTGGCCCCATGCATAACAGAAGAGGCCTGACTCCATCCAGTAGAGAAAGAGAACTGGTGGAGTCCTCGCAGGAGCAGGGCTTCCCCTCTCTCTGCTCCTCCATGCTTCCATCCATACCTTCACCTTGAGGACTGTCTTCTCCTTCCCTCAAGGAAGGGAATGTGAGAGCAGGGTCAGCCATGGGTGCTACTCGTCTCCTGAGCTGGGGAAATCTGTCCTTCCAGAGTGCCTTATATCCCCTGATGCCCTGAGCTGGCCACTAGACAGAGGCCTCTGGCCCCTGGCCCAGAGTCCCCTGGGGCGACCACTTTGATTTCAGAAAGATCAGAGGAGTTCCCTCTCTGGGCACAGTCACCACCTCAATTTTGTGTTCCCTCTCCCCTTAACTCAAGCCAGAATTGGATGGAAAAAGAGACTATGAGGCCCAGGAAAGGCTTATAGCTCAGCACTGCCCTCCCATCTTCCCCAGTGATGCTGCTCCCTACATCCACCCAGTGCCCTGGGTAGTGCTGGGGTGAGTGAAGCCAGAGGAGAGGAGGCTCATGAGTGGGAACACTGCTGGGCTGGGCAGCAGGGCTGTAGCCCAGGCCTAGTCTCAGGGGCTTCTCCTTGGAAGTGCCCATAGGTGGGAGAGAGGGCCAGGCTCCCAAAGCCAGGAGGACTTTCAATTGGTCTTGTCACCTGGGGATTGGGGGGAAGCTTTGGGTTTGGGTTGGGGTTGGACTATGGGACAGGAAACAGGTGCTGGCCCAGTTTTAGTTTCATGGAAGAACCTTCCACTGAGATCCTTCCCTCATCAAGCCTCACTGGTCACCCCAGAGTTTAGATAGGAAAGATGGGAACCAGTTCCTGCCTTCAGGGAGTCACCCTCTCCCACAGATCACTGAAAGGCAAAATCACACAGGGAGAATCTATTGGAAAAGCACAAAAGAAGGTCCATGAGAGATGGGGGTGTACTAGGTGGGGGGATCCCTGAAGGCTGCCCAGAAGAGTGGACTTTTGCTTAAGCTGATATAACTACTAACATTTCTATAGGTAAGGCTGAGAAATTCCTAGACAGTCATTATCTCCATGGAGCCTCCTAGAAGAGAGGTAGTTAGGGGGTTTCTACCTCCATTGTAGAGATGAAGACTCTTCCCCATTCTCCTTGAGTGCATGCCCCCATATATTGCCCTGTCCCCTTGTTTTTATCCTTCACATTGAAACTTAAGCCCAAGGGACTTCCTAGACCAGTCTCTCCCTGAGGGCCTTCTTCCCACTGCCCTGGGATCCTCACGTGGGAAGAGAACCCTAACCTGTCACATTCACATAAAGCATAAATTTCAGGTAACTGTGGCTCATTTGTCCTCTTTTCTCCATCTAAAAGTAATCATGCAGGGGCAGAGCCAAGATGGTTACTTAGTAGCAGTGAAAGCTCAAACTGCTCTGACTATCCTTCCAAACCAATCTTTTGATATAATGAAAATAAATGTAATGTGCAACAATTCAAATGCTACATATAATATTTAGAAATTGGTTTTGTTAAATAATACTAGTTTAAAAAATTGTTGTGGTTGCCATTTATAAAATTAACTCTTAAGTCACGAGGATGATAGTAACTTTTAACAGTTTAATTTAATATAAATATAGTATAAGAAGTAAATAAGGAAGGAAGGAAGTAGAAATTTTATTTCCCAGCCTACCACTTTAAAGTCTGGTCCATAGAATTTCAGCTTGCTCCTCAACAAGGTTGAGATCTCCATGTGGAAATTCAGTAATCTCTTAGGAGCAAGAGTCTTACCAGCCCAAGAGTCTTACCAGCCCAAGAGTCTTACCAGCCCAAGCTACCAACACCAAATGGAATAGAAGAATCAATCCCAGAAAACTCACATGAAAAGCCTCAATCTCCTCTATGGTCTCATCTTTTATAGCCCTTTTCTCCACATCCCTTCTTGTCTCTCTGAGCAGGTCTATCACATCTCAGGAACCAATCCAATTCTCTCTGCCCCACACCCGTAATCCTTACTTCTGGGTCATGTTGGTAGGGCTCTTAACCTGTGACCTCTGTTTGGAGTGTTCCACCTAGGCTAATAGGATAGGTTGGATGAGAAGAAAGTTCATGACCCTGGGAGGAAAGGGTTCCCTCTTCACACTTTAAAAAGCACCTCAAAACAATAGGAGTCAAAAACCAACAGGAAGACATAGTGAGGGGACATTCCTGCTAAAGAAAACTTGAAAAGTAGGCAGAGAGAGTCAATTTTCATGGAAATAAGAAAGGCCAGAAGCAAAATTGCACAGAAGAGTGCTGGCTGACCACCGCACCCCACACACCTATTGCATCAGGTTCCAAGCCTGACCATAGGCCTACTTCAGAACCATGGGACCCTGGCCACAAAAACAACAGAGCACCCCACATGTCAGATCCACCCCTTGAAGTCTCAAGCCCTGCCCCCATCCTATAGTGAGGCCTGGAAGTCCATAGTGCTTGACCCTTTCAAACCTTCACTGTGGTAAGGACCTAGCCCTAGGACAAAACAGCTCACAGTGCTCTCAGTCCTGCTATCATCAGAGGAGACAGAATCTTTGTCTTTTAGAATTCCCAGTCCATAAGGGAAAAAAGGCTGGAAAAGTGAGCAAACAGCAAAGAAACACATAACCATAGAAAATTTCTATGCAGCAAGGAGCGAAACACAGAGTCAGTGGGGGACTATGAGATCCAAGCAACCACATGCAAAACTTTAAAGAAAAATGGAAATTGTTCTCAAGTGCTAGAAGAACTCAAAAAGGAATTAAAAAATCAAATAAGACAGGTCAAAGAAAAATGGGTTAAAGAAATGAAAGTAATGCAAAAAGGAATAATAGCTTAAAAAGCAAAATTGGTCAGCTGGGAAAAAGAGACACAAAAATCTAATGAAGAAAAGAGTTTCATTAAAAAAAACAGAATTGACCTACTGGAAAAAGAGGCAAAATAATCCAATGAAGAGAAGAGTTCCATGAAAAGTAGAATGGCTCAAATGGAAAAAGAGAATCAAAAGGTCATGGAAAAAATTTCATTCTCTAAAAATTAGTAATGGGGAAACAGAAGCTAATGACTTTATAAGACATCAAGAAATAATAAACCAAAATCAAAAATATGAAAAAATAGAAGAAAATATGAAATATTCCATTGAAAAAACAACTGACCTGGAAAATAGATTCAGGAGAAATAATTTAATAATTATTGGACTATCTGAAAGTCATGATTTTAAAAAATGTTAGACATTTATAATACAATAAATTATCAAAGAAAACTGCCCTGATTTCTTGAACAAGGGGGTAAAATAGAAATTAAGAGAATCCACAGATCACCTCCTGTAGTAAATCCCCAAATGACAACACCTAGGAATGTTATAGCCAAGTTCAAGAGCTCCCAGGCCAAAGAGAAGATACTGCAAGGAGTCAGAAAGAAAAAATTCATATATCAATGGAGCCCTAGTCAGGATTTCACAGGATCTGGCAGCTTCCAAATTGAAGGAGTAAAAGGCTTAGAATATGATATTCTGGAAGGCAAGGGAACTGGGTTTAAAACCAAGAATCACCTACTCATTAAAAATGACTATATTCCTTAAGAGGAAAGTATGATTATTTAATAAAATAGATGATTTCCAAGCATTTCTGAAGAAAAGACTAAACTTAAACAGAAAATTTGATGTCCAAATACAAAATTCAAAATAAGCAGAAGTAATCATTCCCATCATCAACTTTCCAGGCTTCTGGGATGATCAGGGAACTTTTATCCATCACATGATCCCCCAAGAGACAGAATTGCCTGGGTCTATGCCTCTACCTCCTGATTTGGGTCATTTGTGGCCAAAATCTTATCATATTTCTGGCAAGCCCCTTTCCTAAACCAGTAGTGTTGCATGGGGGAGACCTTGAGAATGTATTCTGGAGAATAGGAGATGTTGCAGGGTCCCTGGGTACATATTCCTTCTAGTACTGTCACTGTATCATTATCTGGACCTTACATCTAAATATCTGGCACAGGAACCCTGGGGGCAGAAGGAGGCTGGGTCAGTATCTCCAACCATTCCACACACAGCTTCCTGTTTCAGTTTCCCTTTTGCTCTGATAGCTGAAGAAGGGCTGGAGATGCTGACCGAACCTCCTTCTGCCCCCAGAGTCCCTTTGCCAGATCACCAAGATATGAAGTCTAGGTGCAGCCTACAGTCACAGTGCCAAAGGGCATAGGTGTTTAGTTAAGCCCTTAAGTAGCAGCATCTCTTGGACAGAAGAGGGTCAGTCCCTGGATTTGTCCTGTGTCACTCCCTCAGCACCATGGCTCCCTCTGTCCAGCTGTCAGAGAAAAGGGGAAGCTGAAACAAGAAACTGGTGTGTGGAATTAGAGATTACTATTTTTATAAGTGGAACAATACATAAAGTTGCTTCAGCCCAGGGAGCAAGGTGGTTCAGTGGACACAGCACTAGATTTGGAATCAGGAAGATTCTTCTTTATGAGTTCAAAATTGGCCTCAGACATTTTCTAGCTATATGTCCCTGGGAAAATCATTTAACCTTATTTGCCTCAGTTTCCTCATCTGTAAAATGAGCTGGAGAAGAAAGGAACAAACCATGTAGTATCTATACCAAGAAAACCCAAAATGGAACCATGGAGAGTTGGACACAATTGAAATTACTGAACAACCACCACGGATTGGTCTGGGCTTAGTGGAGAGGATGTTCCTGTCTTGGGCTAGTTCAATAGATATTTTAAAAAAACTGGGGGAAGAGAGATCTCCTTCAAAGGCTGGGGCTGTACGTGTTTTGTAGAACGGCATTTTTTTTTGTAACAGATAGGGGTACGGTGATCAGTGCCTCAACTGGTTACCAAACTACCAACTCCTTGCCAAAGAAGATACAACATTAAGGGGTTGCTAGATGACTCAGTGGATGGAGGGCCAAGCCTAGAGATGGGAGATTCTGGGCTTAAATCCAGGCTTGGAATCAGAAATATAACTTTATAAGTTCAAATCTGGCTCTGACGTTTACCAGGTATGTGACACCAGACAAGTCAGTGAACCCCATTTGCCTAAATGTAAAAATGAACTGGAGAAGGAAATGGCAAACCACTCCAGTATCTTTGCCAAGAAAACCCCAAACTGGGTCACAAAGAGTCTGAAACAATTGAATAACAAGGTACCAAAGCATTGGGCAAAGCTTTTTATAAATATTATCTCATTTGATCCCCACAAAGACACTGGAATGTGGGTACTTTTTATAGATAAGGAAACTGAGGCAAATAGTGCTGAGGTGATTTGCTTAGGATCATACAACTAAGGAGGAGTTGGCTTAGGTCTTGGGCACCTGATCCCTCCTCCAATCCTAATATCTCTAAGATATACATACCATCCATCCTCCCAGATCTAGAGAGGAAGATCTATAGGAGTAGATACATAAAGATATATCTTCACTCTTTCATTCCTTTTTAACATCTTCCATCATAGAATCAATACTAAGTATCCATTCCAAGGCAGACAAGTGGTAAGGGCTAGGTAATGGTCAGGGAGGGGGGTGTAAGTGCCTGAGACTAGATTTGACCCCAGGACTGAAACAAGCACGTGGGTCGAACAGGTGCCAAATAGGGTGCCAAACACAACAAGGGACACAACCACACCCCACAAGGGAAAGGACTGACTTGGTACACTGAATAAACCACACATGGGATGTGGGGAATGGGTAGTGACAGAGAAAATACACAAGCTGGGGTAACTGACAGTTGGCAGCTTAACTGTCCACCAAACTTGCCAGGGCTACCAGGGATGATAAGGTAACTTAATTGTGGGCTCTTGTTGGTATAGAGGAGACAACCAGAAGTATATGGAAAACAGTTTAATGTTATGCTTAAGGGGTAGGTGATGAGGGAAAGGGTCACACTAAATCTTTTCAGCTATGGATGAACTCAAGGGCTGGAAGGTTGGGATTCCCTACTCTGTAACTAAAGCAGTCAGGCAGGACAAGCCTGACTGGTCAGAAAGAGAAAAAAGTTTCTCACTGATGCATCCATTTCATCTCCCCAGATGATCTCAGCTTCCACTGGAACACAGATATCACAGCAATTGATCCACAAGATGAATTTGTCTGCAAGTCCACCATGCAGATCTTAATTCTATGCTCAACCTGAGCTTTCTTCCCTGGACAGATGTTTTCTTGCTGGAAACAATCCACTTTTCCCAGGCTCTTCACTTAAACAGCTAAATCAACCAACCCAACTGCCATTACCAACAGAGTCACTGAGAAAAGTTCCTCCTCTGACCAGTGTTCCATGATTGGAATTCTAAGGCCTTTCCTGTCAGCTCTGGCTGCTGCTTTGTGCTCCTTACTTAAAATTTACTTTTCCCTATAACAGGACCCTCCATCTCTAGACTTGGCTTTCTATTTACTAAGTCACCTAGCTGCCCTCCCCCACCCCAGCAGCTATTCTTAAAATGTTGTCCAGGGACCCATAAGAGTCTAATCCAAACCCAATCCTTATCTCCTCTTCAGCTACACCTAATTCCAAACTCAATCCTCATCTTCTTCATCACTGATAGAGTCAACTAGCAATGTAGGCTGGACATTTGTCAGGGAGGAGATGAGATCCTTCTTAGTGGGTTCAAAAGGTTCATAGGGAAGTGACTGAAGTGGATAGAATAGAATAGAATAAGATAGTCCCAAGACCTATGTGAAGTGAGCAGACTGGAACTCTTAATGAGTTCAGGTCAACAGTCTTGGACAAACTTGACTTTGGCTATGGAGAGAACTGCCAGATGAGATAGAAGACAGCCTCTCCATGACTTTGAATGATGCCAGAGAATGGAGAAAGTAGAGTTCAAACTCAGTGGGAGCAAAAAGAAAACTCTTCTGATGTTTGAAGACCTTGAGAGGTAGCATATGGGACTAGGGAAATGAGATCCTGTCCTGGTAAGACCTATCTGAAGCCTGGTGTTTGGCTTCAGGAATCACATTTTAAGAAGAACATAGATAAAATGCTGAGTATTGTAGGATTTAAAAATTAATGGTTTGACTAAAATGTATGAAAATTATAAATAATAATGGTGGTTGCCAATTCAAAGTATTATTGCTCAAAGTTGAAATGACCATAAATAGCTTTTATTTACAAAGAGGTGGAAAGAGTGAAAGCAGAGAAATGCAAAAGGGTAGAGAAGACATTAGCCTATCCAACTAAATATTGCTCCAGTGCTCGACTCAGCCAGGACTTGTTGACCTTCTACCTGAATTAAACTCTCTCCAGAAGACAGGAAGGGAAAGCCAGATATTTACTCACCCAAGTTCCCTCCAAGAGGCAGGTCAAGAGGATGACTTGAGCTGAAGGTGACTCTTGAGGCCAACTTTCTTCTTGAAGCTGAACTTTTCTTGAAGCTGACCTCCCCAGCCCTAAAAATTCAGAGCCTTTTATAGTGGCTTCATGTCCCTTCCCCTCTTCACAAGGGCCAATCACATTGTACATCAATTTTTATATCCAAAACAGGGTCTTTGATTGTTCATAATAAAGTTGAAGATACAGTGAATTCTATAATGTACAATAGATGTGCAGTATAGAGGGATACAATGATTCAGTTTGACCCTGGACTTTGTCTAAGAGAACCATTCCTTCCATAAGTAAGTTTTTTCTTTTTCTATAAGAAATTACATTACACTTGGTTTCTGAACATGAGCATAGGAGTTATCCATAAAAGTCTAGACTCCTTTTTAAGTAGTCTATCATCATCCCAAAGCAGAAAAGTTAATCTACAGATGGAAAATTTAGAACATGTTACAATGTTCTTAACTAAATGTACTTACCTAAGCTTAGACGGGGAATCACACTTTCTGGACCAGCAAAATTATTTCCAAAAATGACTACTCTAGGGGCAGCTATGAGACTCTGTGGATTGAAAGACAGACTTAGCAACAGGAGATCCTGGGGTCAATTCTGGTCTCAGATACTTCCTAGCTGTGTGACCCTGAGGAAGTCATTTAACTCCAATTACCTAGTCTTTACTGTTCTTCTGCCTTGGAACCAATGCTTAGTATTAATTCTAAGATGCAGGGTAAGAATTTTTTTTTATGAGTAAAACAATGTTACATAGAAAGTTATCCAAAAGGCTATTAAGATAATTGTTATATTAATTGTATTTGGAAGTAGAGGAGAATTTATGGTTCCTTCAAAATAAAAATCAACAAGATTCTCTTACTGAATCCCATAAAGATTATTAGATATCACATATTTATTTCTCTTCTCATCACAACATACAAAAGGGTAATATTGAAAGTCACAATGTTCCCAATGCCTCATTGAATTTGACTTGGGGAAATAGGCAAATGAGACAGTAGGGAAGTTTGGTGTGCAGGTGGACACTTCCCAGTGTCTCCAAGGTTCCTCTTCCCTTGATCTTGACTTCTGAGCTGCCATTAAGCCAGTCCTCCCAAAGTACTGGTGAGATGGGCAGCCACCACCTGCTTACCATTTGCTGGGGCTACCATGAAAACCCAAGCTAGGAGTAGTAAAAGACGAGCTGGGATAAATCTTGGAGAGCCAAGGCACTCTGATGAACACTTGAAAGTTATCTTATTTGACCCTCACAACACCCTATGAGGTAGGTGATATTAAAATAAACGTTAAATTTATGTTAAAAAAATAAATCAGACTGCTCTGAAAAGAAACTGGTAGTTTATGAAAACCTTAAGAGACAACTGACACTCTATTCCCTGAATCAAGAACAGAAAAGAATGATCAAAGAAGCCAAAGACCAATGCTTATGCTTATTTTGAGGAGTTTGGGGGGGGGGGTGTTGGGGGTAAGAAAGGGAACAAATGGCTTGGATAAGAGGGAGAAGATCCCACAGCAGCTAGGTGGATCACCAGACAGAGCTCTGGTCCTAGAATCACAAAGACCTGCTCCAGACACTTACTAGCTGTGTGACCCTCAGCGAAGTAATTAACCTTTCAGCCTCAGTTTCCCTATCTGTAAAATGGGTAAAACAATAGCCCCTATATCCTAGGATTGTTGTGAAAATCAAATGCCATAATGTGTAAAGCACTTTGAAAACATTAAAGCAAGTATAAATCCTAATGGTGGTGGTGGTAGTGGTGGTGATGGTATGGCCAACTAGAACAAGCTAAGAATGTCTACACAGGTTCTGGTTCTTCTAATCTTCCCAGGGTCTTTCACATGACAAATGCCATGTTAGCAAATTGATAGTAAGATCTTCATTATGCAGAAGACCCTCATTTTACACATATTTGAACCTGGAAGTAATAAGGAGCCCCTGGAGTTTATTGTGTGTGTCTGCAGGGTGACATGGTCAAACCTGCACTTAAGGAAGACCAGTGTGACAGTGGGATGGAGAACAGACCAGAATGGAGAGAGGTTGGAGGCAGGGAGACTCTCCAAGCAGCTATTGCAATGGTCTGAGAGGCTACACTAGGGTGGTGGTAGAATTAGAAAAGAGATACCTCAAAGGTAGGATAGGGAGGACTTGCCAACAGATTGGATGGAGGGGTGAGGGAGTTTGAGGCAAGCCAGTGAGGAGCTGAAGATACCACTTAGATTTTGAATCTGACTGAGTGGTAGGTAGGCTAGTTTCAATAATAATGGGGAAGTTAGGAAAAGGGGAAGTTTGGGGGAGGAGGGACAAAGATAGTGAATTTAGTTATGGACACATTGAAGTTAAGATGTCTGTGGGACATCCAGTTTGAGATATTCAGCAAGTAGCTGGAGACATGGAAATCAGGAAAGAAATTAAGACTGGAAAAACAGATCTGAGGATGATCTGCATAAAGACACTAAATGAATCCATGGAAGCTAGTGAGATCACCAAAGCTACTGGAGTGGTTTGCTATTTCCTTTTTTTTTTTTTTTTAAACCCTTAACTTCTGTGTATTGACTTATAGGTGGAAGAGTGGTAAGGGTAGGTAATGGGGGTCAAGTGACTTGCCCAGGGTCACACAGCTGGGAAGTGTCTGAGGCCGGATTTGAACCTAGGACCTCCCGTCTCTAGGCCTGGCTCTCAATCCACTGAGCTACCCAGCTGCCCGGTTTGCTATTTCCTTTTGCAGCTCATTTTACAGATGAGGAAACTGAGGCAAACAGAGTTAAGTGAAACACTACACAGGGAGAAAATGAAAGGAGCCAGTACAGGGCCTTGGGGGTACCCATGGTTAGCAGGTTGCTAACAACCTGGATAAAGGCTCAAGAAAGGAAACTAAGAAGTAGTCAGACAAGTAAGAGGGGAACAAGGAGACAGTAACATCACAAGAACTTTGAGAGAGGATCCAGGAGAGAATGATGGTCAATACAGAGAAATCCAGAATAAGGCTGAGAAAGGACTCATTCAATTTTACAGGGAGAGTGATGGAAGAAAGGGAGTAAATTTTGTTATAGGCAAATTTATAAGATAAAATATAAATATAGCTAAGATAGATATATAGAAATGCACAGGGAGCTAGAGGCAAGATCTTGGTTGGCAAACATGGACATTCTGTATAGAATGCAGCAGGAGCTAGAGGAGTTGGAGTGAACTAAGGCTGGAAGAAGGAGCTCAGCAGCTGTGATCCAGCTGTCTGTAACCTGAAACCTTTGGGGATCTTGGGTGAGAACATCAAGCAAGTGCCTAGGCTGAAGAAAGGTTATGCCACTGCAATTGGGTGGACCAATTGCAGAGTGCCTTTCTCCTTAGTCTAGTGGATTTTACTGGCTGACCAAGGATTTGTTCCAGTTACCTTATCATCAAGTATTCAACTTGGATCAGTATCTCCTGGGGTATGAGAATTCCCTTGTCTCCAAAGCCTCTTAGCAGCCTCTCCTGTTCCAGCCAGTCTGCCTGCCTGTTTGTGCTGGAAGTTAGAGAGAAGCCAGCCAACTCCCCATTCTGAGAGTTGGTTGATCTCTCCTTGTTAGATTAGTCAAAACCTCTCCCATTTCCCTTTCCCTAATTTCATTAAATTGTTTTTATAACTTCCTGTTTGTTTCCTTCTCCACAACCCAGAGGACCCACTATAGTGTAATTTAATCCCTGGCTAGAGTTAGAAGGACAGTTGGTCTGAACTGCCCTTCCCTCAGTGCTGTCACTACTCATTCCCCAAGCCTTGTCCATTACTTGTGGGAGTGGGTGTGATTCCTTTGTGTTTTAAGTGTTTTGGCAGTTAATCAACTCACCCCATCATTCCTCCATCATTCCCCTTCTCCCTCTACTATCTCCCCAGTGTTTATTTACCCACTTCAATTTGGAACTCAAATGTTTAAAAAATGAATGTTAAGATTGTTTTTACATTTAACTGAAAAACATAAATTACTTAAAAATTTCCTGTTTACAAAAAAAGAATCCATCCTAGCCAAGACAGGAAAATAGGTTTAAAGATTCACTTTTAGGGTAGCTAAGTGGTTCAGTGGGTTGAGAGCCAGGCCCAGAGATGAAAGGTCCTGGATTCAAATCTCACTTTAGATACTTCCTAGCTGTGTGATCCTGGGCAAGCCACTCAACCCTCATTACCTAGCCCTTCCCACTTTTCTATCTTGGACCCAATACTTAGTATTTATTCTAAAACAGAAGGTGAGGGCTTTTCAAAAATTAACATTAAGGGCAAGGGACATGAATAGGCAATTTTCAGATAAAGAAATAAAAACTATCAATAAGCACATGAGAAAGTGTTCTTAATCTCTTATAATCAGAGAAATGCAAATCAAAACAACTCTGAGGTACCATTTCACAGCTAGCAGATTGGCTAATATGACAGCAAAGGAAAGTGATAAATGTTGGAGGGGATGTGGCAAAATTGGGACACTAATGCATTGCTGGCGGAGTTATGAATTGATCCAACCATTTTGGAAGGCAATTTGGAACTATGCCCAAAGGTTGTTAAAAGACTGCCTACCCTTTGATCCAGCCATACCACTTCTGGGATTATACCTCAAAGAGATAGTAAGGAAAAAGACTTGTACAAAAACATTTATAGCTACACTCTTTGTGGTGGCAAAAAATTGGAAAATGAGGATAAAAATGAGGGGATGCCCTTTGATTGGGGAATGGCTGAACAAATTGTGATATCTGGTGGTGATGGAATACTATTGTGCTGAAAGGAATAATGAACTGGAGCAATTCCATGCAGAACCAGGAGAACATTGGACACAGAGACTGATACACTGTGGCACAATTGAGCATAATGGACTTCTTTATTAGCAGCAATGCAATGATCCAGAACAATTCTGAGGGACTTAGGAGAAAGAACTGTAGGAGCAGAAACACAGAAGAAAAACAATTGCTTAATCATATGGGTCGATGGGGATATAATTGGGTATATAGACTCTAAACAATAACCCTAGTGCAAATATTAATATGGAAATAGGTCTTGATCAATGACACATATAAAACCCAAGGGAATTGCTCATTGGCTATGGGAGGGGAGTGGGAGGAGAGGAAAAAAGAACATGATTCATGTAAACATGGAAAAATATTCTAAATTAATTAATTAAATAACCTTTAAAAATTTTTAACATTAAAAAAAGGTATGGCCCTTTGGAAGGAGATACAAGTAGATGGAAAAACTAGCTAACAATTGGAGTTGTCGCCAAATATAATGGGCCACATTGGGAACTCTTACTGGAGAGCTTCCAACAAAGTCTGGAGACCACTGGCTGGATCTATTGGAGTGTCAAGGATTCTGGATGAATGAAGACCAAGTTGGACCCTGAGGACCTTCTAGCTCTCAGATTCTTTCTCTCTTATTTTCCTGAACTTTCTGTGCCTCTCAGTTTCTACAGAAACTTTCCAAGTCAACCCCCCCATCAGATCAGAAGCTCTGGGAAGGCATGGGGTTCTCCTGGGAGATACTGGGCCCATACCATGGAAAATCCCCAGACCTTTGGGCAGATGGCCTTTGTTTAAGTCAGGATCTGCCATCACTGGCTCCCTTGAGTGAGTCCCTTCCACTGTCTGAACCTCTTTCCTCTTCTAAAAAAAAAAAAAAAAAGAATAGTATCTGGAGGTCTCTGAGATCCCTTCCTCCTCAGACACACTTGGATTTTGTTTATGTCGATGAATGATGAACACTTGGAGCTCTTAGCAACGGGGGCCAGATGGAGTTTCCTCACCAATCTAGGCCAGAGTTGCCTAGATCAACAATTTCCTTCTACTTCTTCTTGCTTGTTTATCATCCTAGAAGTAGAATATTGTGAGCTTCCCCATTTCGGCTGCCTTGGAGGAATTCTTCCTCCTGGGATCGAGCCAATCACAGTTGAACCTGGTGTAGTAGTCACTGAGAACTTCCCTTCTGGACTTTCAGAACTTCTCTTCTGGACTTAGATTTCTGGTTAGTTTTCATACAAGCAGCTTCCTTGACCCTCCCCAGATCAGGCAGACGGATATTATTACAGATGCTGGGACTGAAGGAGCCCCCAGGATGGAGCCTAGACCCCTCTTCCAGTTTTAGCTCTTCGGAGATGTTGGTATTCCTACTCCTGCTGCCCATCATCTGTGGGGGTAAGTAGTGAGAAATCCTGAATAATGGAGGGAATCTCAGGGCCTGGGGAGCTACCTGAGGATATCCCTCCCCACAGAGTCTCCCCAAGAAGGGACGAAATTCAGTCTGAAGGTTCTGGAAACAGTGAGAGTTCAAGAGAACCTGTGTGTCCAAATTCCCTGTACCTTCTCCTATGGAAGAAAGGATGAATCCCGAGACCAGATCTTTCTCTTTTGGCACTTGAATGGAAAAAACAGTGTCAAGAATGTGGCTACCAATAAGCCCAATTCGACCATACCTGCAAAATTTCGAGGTCGCTTCAGCATTATCGGGAACCCCCAGAACTATAATTGCTCTCTGTTCATCATGAATGCTCAGAAGTCAGACACAGGAGAATATGCCCTCAGGGTAGAGAAAGGAAACTCAACACATGACTTTGAAAATAAAGTGTTTGTCAATGTATTGGGTAAGTGACTTAAGGGGCCAGCCTTGGGGAGTGTCCAGAGGAGGAGTGACAGAATTGGGGAGAGGGAGGTGAATACAGGAAAAGAAACCATTGATTATATCAAGAGACTGATCCCTTGGGGCATGATTCACGACTTCTCTCTTCCTCCAGAACTGACACAGAAGCCAGAAATCCAAATTCCAGAGACCCTGGACTCTGGGAACCCAGTAACTCTGACCTGCAAGATGCCAGGGGCCTGTGAGGGAGAGAATTCTCCCACCTTTCTCTGGACAGGATCTGCCCTCTCCTCCTTGAGTCCTGGCACCAGGACCCATACCTTCTCCAAGCTGTCTTTCACTCCAAGACCCCAGGACCATGGCACCAACCTCACTTGTAGAGTAACCTTTAAGGAATCCTGTGTGAGCTCAGAGGAGACTGTCCAACTCAGGGTCACCTGTAAGTTGTGGGGGCAGGAGCTGGGACCCAGAGGAGGAAAGATGGTACAGAGGGGACTCCTACTTTCTAGCCAATAACTAAAGATAAGGTTCAAATTTAGCCATTCCAGAGACATGTATTTCCATTACAGATTCTCCCAAGGAGCTAACCATTCAGGTTTTCCATGGAAACTGGACAGGTAGGGAGCAGGGTGCAAGTGTCAGGAGTCAGGGGAGGAGAGTAATGAAGGGAATGCAATGTCCATCAGCACCTTCTTTGGGGCTGCTCTTTCCTCCACCCTAGGAACCCCAGGAAATGCACTTTATCTGCCAGTCTTGGAGGGTGAGTCCTTGGATCTTAGCTGTGCTGCTGATAGTAACCCAGCCACCTCTCTGAAGTGGACCAAAGAAAGGCAGACTCTGAACTCCTCCCAGCCTTCAGCTGCTGGGGTTGTGGCCCTGCAACTTCATCAGGTGGGGCCAAGGGACTCTGGAGAATACATTTGCCAAACCCAGGACCCACTGGGGTCCCAGAAGGCTTCCCTGGTGCTCTCCGTGCAGTGTGAGTGAGAAGACTTGACTGGGAAAGGGGAAGAGGGGTTGGGGGGGGGGGAGTGGACTTGGGGAAGGAAGAGAGCAACAAACTCACATCTCTTCCTTCATCCCCAACAGACCCCCCAAAGCTTCTCAGCTCTTCTTGCTCCTGGGCTAAGGAGGGCTTGCTTTGTACCTGCTCTGTCCAGGCAGAGCCGGCCCCCTCCCTGCTCTGGTGGTTGGGAGAGAAGATTGTGCAAGAAAACAGCAGTGACACCCTTCAGGAAGTATCTACCACCTCTGGGGTCTGGACTAACAGCAGCCTGAGTTTGAAGGAAAAGCTGGATCCTGCCCTAAGCCTCCGCTGTGAAGGGAGGAACCGTCATGGGATCCATAGTCTCAGCATCCTACTCATGCCAGGTGAGAACGATCTGGGGGAGGGGAATGGTCAAGAAGCTTAGGTCCTACAAGAAATAGGACTGAGCAGCTGGATGTCCCCATACCATCTAGTCCTGGGCTTCATCTCCTCTCACCTGGACCATTTTGAGAACCTCCTAATTCATCTCCCTGCTTCTGGTATCTCTCCTCTCCAATCTACCTTTTGCCCAGTTGGTATTTCTAAAGCATGGCTCTGATCATGTCACCTCCTGCTTAAAAAGCTTTCAGGGTAGTCTACTGCCTTACAACAAAGTAAAATTCTTCAAATAGACCTTTTCTGGCTTAATTTTTTTAAATTATGAACTTAACAAATATCTAAAAAGAGCACCTCCATGTTAACAGGAGAGTGAAGGAAGAGGAATCACAAATGAAACCACAAATCTTTGTTCTGTACAGCTTACTTGTTTAAAGTTCATCATGTTATTTTGAAAGACTTCCTGCTTGTCTGGCCATCTAGTCCCTTCTAGTCTCTTCTCTTCCTGGCATTCTTTAAAAGGCTTCAGTGACCCTTTTCTTTTTCTTTTTTTTGGGGGGAGATGGTGGTGGCTGTGGGGAACACACTAACATCACTTACCAAAAAACTCCACCATAGTTTGTATTAATTAACATGGTCTGGCAAAAGAAATCCACATATTAACCATAGTCTTATTCCACATCTTGAGTCCACTGCCCCTCTGTCAGGGACAGGTAGATAGCATGGTGGATAGAGTGCTAGGAAATCAGGAAGACTTGAGTTCAAATCTTGCTATGTGATCCTGGGCAAGTTTGTATCAGTTTCTTCAAGTGTAAAATGAGGACAATAATGGGACTTATTTACTAGAGTTATTATGAGTATAAAGATGAGATAATATATGCAAAATATAATAGACACTGTCTATATACATATATATGCTCATTTCTTTCTTTCCTCTGGAGAACTGGTTGGATACTGCATTCATTAGAGTTCTTAAGTCTTGCAAAGTTATTTTTCTTTACACTGCTGGCAGTCAATCAACAAACATTAAGTGCCTACTAAGTGTCAGGGACTATGTTAAACACTGAGGTGACAAAAACAGGCAAAAGACAATCCCTCCTCTCAAGGAGCTCACAGTCTAATGCTGTTCCTATTGTATAGATTGTTCTCTGGGTTCTCCTCATCTCACTCTCCATTCGTTCACCTGAGTCTTCTAAGGATTCTCTACAACCATCCTTTCTTCATTTATTTTGGCACAGTGATAGTTCACATTCACATACTATACCCCCTGGTCTATGAAGGATGTCTGAGATGCCACTTTCTTACTAGTCTAGACCAGATTTTTTTTAATTAATTTTTTAGTTTTAGAAAAATTTTTCCATGGTTACATAATTCATGTTTTTGCTTTACCCTTCACCCCCCACCCCCCATCCCCCCACCTCCCGCCATAGCTAATTTGCATTTCCACTGGTTTTAACATGTGTGGTCAATCAAGACTTATTTACATATTATTGATAGTTACATTGGTTGTAGTCCTTTCAGGTCTACATCCCCAATCATGTCCTCATCAACCCAAGTGTGCAAGCAGTTGTTTTTCTTCTGTGTTTCCTCTCCTGTAGTTCTTCCTCTGAATGTGGGTAGCATTCTTTTCCATAAATCCCTCAGAATTGTCTTGGGTCATTACATTGCTTCTAGTACAGAAGTCCATTACATTTGATTTTACCACAGTGTATCAGTCTCTGTGTATAATGTTCTCCTGGCTCTGCTCCTTTCACTCTGCATCAATTCCTGGAGGTCTTTCCAGTTCACATGGAATTCCTCCAGTTTATTATTCCTTTGAGAGCAATAGTATTGATACCACAATTTGTTCAGCCATTCCCCAATTGAAGGGCATACCCTTGCTTTCCAGTTTTTTGCCACCACAAAGAGCACAGCTATAAATATTTTTGTACAAGTCTATTTATCTATGATCTCTTTGGGGTACAAACCCAGCAATGGTATGACTGGATCCAAGGGGAGGCATTCTTTTATCACTCTTTGGGCATAATTCCAAATTGCCATCCAGAATGGTTGGATCAGTTCACAACTCCACCAGCAGTACATTAATGTCCCAATTTTGCCACATCCCCTCCAACATTCATTACTCTCCCCTTCTATCATTTTAGCCAATCTGCTGGGTGTGAGGTGGTACCTCAGAGTTGTCTTTATTTGCATTTCTCTAATTATTAGAGATTTAGAATACTTTCTTATGTGCTTATTGATACTTTTGATTTCTTTCTCTGAAAATTGCCTATTCATGTCCCTTGCCCATTTATCAACTGGGGAATGGCTTGATTTTTTATACAATTGATTTAGCTCTTTGTATATTTGAGTAATTAGACCTCTGTCAGAATTTTTTGTTATAAAGATTTTTTCCCAGTTTGTTATTTCCCTTCTGATTTTGGTTGCATTGTTTTTGTTTGTACAAAACTTTTTAATTTAATATAATCAAAATTATTTATTTTACATTTTGTAATTTTTTCTAACTCTTGCTTGGTTTTAAAATCCTTCCTTTCCCAGAGATCTGACAAGTATACTATTCTGTGTTCACTTAATTTATTTAGCTTCCTTCTTTATATTCAAGTCATTCACCCATTCTGAATTTATTTTGGTGTAGGCTGTGAGATGTTGATCTAAACCTAATCTCTTCCATATTTTTTTCCAATTTTCCCAGCAGTTTTTGTCAAATAGTGGATTTTTGTCCCAAAAGTTGGGCTCTTTGGGTTTATCATATACTGTTTTGCTGACGTTACTTACCCCAAGTCTATTCCATTGATCCTCCCTTCTGTCTCTTAGCCAGTACCATATTGTTTTGATGACTGCTGCTTTATAGTATAGGCTAATATCTGGTACTGCTAAGCCACCTTCCTTCATGTTTTTTTTCCATTATTTCCCTTGATATTCTTGATCCATTGTTCTTCCAAATAAACTGTTATAGTTTTTTTCTAATTCAGTAAAAAAAATTTTTGGTAGTTTGATAGGTATGGCACTAAATAAGTAAATTAATTTTGTAGAATGGTCATTTTTATTATGTTAGCTTGTCCTACCCATGAGCACTCAATGTTTTTCCAATTGTTTATATATAGTTTTAATTGTTTGGAAAGTGTTTTGTAGTTATGTTTATATAATTCCTGTGTTTGTTTTGGTAGATAGATTCCTAAGTATTTTATATTGTCTAGGGTGATTTTAAATGGTGTTTCTCTTTCTATCTCTTGCTGCTGTGATGTGTTGGAAATATATAGAAATGCTGATGATTATGTGCATTTATTTTGTATCCTGCAACTTTGCTAAAGTTGTTGATTATTTCTACTAGCTTTTTAGTTGATTCTCTAGGATTTTTTAAGTAGACCATCATATCATCCATAATAGCTGTTATCAAATGGAATTCCACTAATAGTATTATTATAATAGTAATAAGCCACAGTGGATTGGATTATACTCTGGGTTTACAATGAGATTTTAACAATAACAATCACAAAACAAAGAAACAGGGAAGAAAAAAACACCAAACAGCAATGACAAGCATTGAAAACAGATTAAAACCCCTCAGGAAAAAGTTTTAAATGTCCTGGAACCTTGTGGGAGCCTTATAAATGTTTTTCAATGAGCCCAGTAGTAAAGCAGTCTTTCCTCATTGGCTTAGAGTGTTGAAGCCTCAGCCAACCACTGTCCCTATTTATTTTTCCCCATATATCTATTAACTCTAATTTTTTTCTAGGGTTTCATTCACCTGTCTAATCTCTTTCTTATTTTTTTTTTGTTCAATTTATCTAGATCTGATAGGGGAAGGTTGAGGTCCCCCACTAGTATGGTTTTGCTATCTATTTCATCCTTGAGCTCTACTAGCGTCTCCTTTAGAAATTTGGAAGCTATACCATTTGGTGCATACATATTGAGTACTGATAGTTCTTCATTGTTTATACTGCCTTTTACTAGGATGTAGTTACCTTCCCTATCTCTTTTAACCTTATCTGTTTTTACTTTGGCTTTTTTAGAGATCATGATAGCCACCCCTGCCTTCTTTTTCTCATTTGAAGCCCAAAAGATTTTGCTCCATCCTCTCATTTTCACCCTATGTATGTCTGTCTGTCTCATGTGTGTTTCTTGTAGACAACATATGGTAGGATTTTGGTTTCTAATCCACTCTGCTATTTGCTTCCATTTTATGGGCGAGTTCATCCCATTCACATTCAGAGTTATAATTATCAACTGTGCATTCCCAGACATTTAGATTCTCTCTCCTAGTTCTGTTCTTTTTTCTTTCATTGTTTCCTTCTATACCAGTGTTTTCTTTTTAATCAGTTCCTATAATCCCCTCCCTTGTTGTACTTCCCTTTCTCCCCACTCCCTTCTTATTCCCCTCTTATTGTTCTTTAAAGCTACACAGTGCTCTCCCCAAGCCCTCTCCCTCCCTAGTATTGCTTCCCTCCCCACCAGTCCGTTTGTTACCCTTCTACTTCTCTATAGGGCATGAATCAATTCTATGCCCCAATGAATCTGATTGTTCTTCTCTAAGTTGATTTCAATGCACTTAAGTATTGAATATTTCCTCTCTCTAACCTCTTTACCCTTACAGTGTATTGTTATTTTTCCCTGTTGGTCCCACGAGCTTCTTTATGGAATATAAATTTATTCCTTTTTGTTTGTTTTCCTATTTTTCTTATTATTATCTTCTTTCCCCCAGTTTTGTATATATTTATACATACCTACATACATACATACATATATATATATATATATATATATATCTTGACATTTCATCCTATACAGTTTGTCCCTGTCCCCTCTACGTCAACTTCTTCTAGTTACCCTGTTGGTAATAACAATTTTTAATATTTGCCAATACCTTCTTTTCTTCTTGGGATATAAATTGATTGAACTTGTTGTGTCCCTTAAAGAAAAGAATTTTTTCTCCTCTCCCCATTCTCTTAATTACCTTATGTTGATTCTCTTGAGTTATGGGTTTGGGCAGCAAACTCTCTGTTTAAGTCTGGTTTTTTCTTGATGAATGTTTGGAAGTTCTTGATTTTATTGAATGACCATACTTTCCCCTGCAATAATATAGTCAGTTTTGCTGGGTAGTTGATTCTTGGTTGTAGACCCAGTTCTCTTGCTTTCTGGAATATTGTGTTCCATGCCTTCCAGTCCTTCATTGGAGATGCAGCCAGATCCTGTGTTATCCTAACTGTGGTTCCCTGATATCTGAATGACTTCTTTTTAGCAGCTTGCGATATTTTTTCCTTGGTCTGATAGTTTTTGAATTTGCCTATAATATTCCTGGAAGTTGTCAGTTGTGGATTAAATGTAGGAGGTGATCTGTGAATTCTTTCAATTTCCACTTTTCCCTCTTCTTCAAGAATTTCTCGGCAACTTTCTCTGATAATTTCTTGTAAAATGCTATCTAAATTTTTTCTTTTATCACGATGTTCTGGTAAACCAATGATTCTTAAGTTGTCTCTTCTAGCTCTGTTCTCCAGATCTTTGGTTGAATGAATGAGGTGTTTCATATTCTCCTCAAATTTTTCATTTTTTATATTTTGTTTAATATATTCTTGCTGCTTTGTGAAGTCATTTGCTTCTAGTTGTTGAGTTATGTTTTTTAAAGACTGAATTTCATCCCTGGCTTTTTGGTCATCCTTCTCTTTCTGGTCTGATTTTCTTTGTAGATCATCTTTTGCCTTCTTTGCTTCATTTTCAAGCTGGCCAATTCTGACTTTTAAGACTTTATTTTTTCGTTTTACTTAATGTATTTCCTTTTTCAAATTGTCTTCAGCCTCTCTTGATTGCTTTTTGAGTTCCTGGAGTTCTTGAGTTAATTGAATTTTGAGATCTTCCAAAGCCTTTGTCCAGTTTGCGGGAACTACTTCCTCTTCTTCTATTTCTATTTCATTTGCTCTCTTTTCACTTCCTTGAAAGAAGCTGTCAATTGTCATTTCTTTTCTCTTTTTCTGTTGCTTATTCATATTTTTTCCTTACTTGTTCTGCTAGTTTTAGCAGATGTATTTAATGATCTTTGATGAAAGATCTTCCCCCAGCTGGCAATGGAGGTTTGTAGTTACTTTCTCTGCCCTTTAAAGACTTCTTGTTTGTCCAATTGTTGGGATTAATCCTGTATTGATTGGATTAATCTTACTGCTTAACCTGCCTTGAGGCTAAAACCTTGCTGTTAGTTGGAAATATTTAAAAAATATGGCCAATGATACAATTGATTTCATCCATCCTTTGAAAACTATCTGTTCATGTCCTTTGAATATTATATATTATGAAACAACCTATATAATTCAACCAATCCACCTGTTCATGTTCTTTAAACATTATATATTGTGGAATGACATATAATTCAATCAATCAATCAATCACTCTCTCTCATATATATATACACACACACATATATATATATATATATATATATATATATGCAACTGCAGTAAAACTTTTGTGATACACTGTGTGTTTACATCTAGATTTTGCTTGTTTACATTGCAAAGTTTCTAATAATTTCTGGCCTTGGCATCAGAAATTTAATTTCTTTTCTATCTTTTTTGTTAGTCATATCTAGTTTTTAAAGACATACTGAGGACTCCCAACCATTATGATTTTGCTTTCTATTTCCAAAGTAATCTGATTCAGTCAGCTTTGCTAGATAAATTATTCTTACTTATATGTCTTTCTTAAGTACACTTTGGAGTATTGTATTCCAAGATCTTATCTCATTTAAGGTAGAAGCTGCTAACGCCTATATGATTTTCATTGTAGTTCTTTGGTACCTGAACTCTGAAGGCTTGCAATATTTTTTTCTTTTACTTCTAATCTCTACATTGTAGCTTTGACATTCTTGGCAATTTACTTCTTAGCGTTTTTTTTTTTTT
>NC_058132.1:16167403-16190830 GCF_016433145.1 Gracilinanus agilis | reverse complement strand
AGGAAGGGAGGAAGGGAGGAAGAAAAGAGGGAGGGAAGGAGGGAAGGAAGGAAAGAAAGGAGGAAGGAAGGAAGGAAGAAGAGAGATCAAGAACAATGAGGAATGCCATAAGCTCACTGGATTGATCATTGTTGGCCTTTTTTAGCAGGAGGCCAAATGGGAAGGGGAGTTTTCCCATCTGTCAGAAGAGACTGAAGGCAGATACAGGTTGGCAGAAGCCAAAATAGGAGAAAATAGGAGTAGGCAATGCATCCAGTAGATTGCAAAGGATGAGTGGGCTCCCCTCCAATGAATATAAAGATGCACTTTATATAGTTCACTAAAACCTGCTAGGAATGATCTGCATAAATAGACTCAGTTGCCAGATGTGGATCTGGTGAACTAATCCTGTCTTTATTATCCTTCTCCCCCTCACTCCCACCCCCTCCCAGCCACCCTCCTCTACCCTAGTTCTGTCCAGAGAACTGACATCTCTCCCATTCAGGAGTTTTCTGCCCTCTTGAAATCTTGTTAATTTGCTTCCTGAGGGCATTTATGTGGGAGCAATGGACAGAGGTCTGGCCCTGAAATCAGGACTCATCTTTCTGAATTCAAAACTAGTCACAAACACTTGCTAGCTGTGTCACCCTGGGTAAGTCTCTTAATGCTAAAGGTCTTAGTTTCCTCTTCTGTAAAATGAACTGGAGAACAAGAGAGGAGAGAAGAGGAGAGGAGAAGAGACAGATAGACATCATTGCAGTCATTGGGGACAGCTCGTGTGAGATGGCATGTCTTGTTTGAGGAGGCCAGTGCTACTGCATTGCAGATTATGTGGAGGGAAGTAAGGTGTAAGTCTGGAAAACTAGGAAGGAACCAGACTACAAAAGGTATTGAATGTGCAACAAGATTTTTCATTTTATCATGGAGTAATAAGAAGCCATTTGAGTTTACCAAATAGGGGAATGACATGGTACAGATCCCTTTGACAGCTGAGTGGAGGATAGTCTGGAGTGAGGAGAAAACTGAAGTAAAAAAGCAGCCAGCAGATTATGACAACAGTCCAGGCATGAGATGAGTAAGGTGTGATCTAGGGTAGTGGCAGTGGCACAGTAGAGGAGGGAACATATAAGGAGGGCTGTGCCACCCTATACCAGGCTCTGTGCTAAGGACTAGAAAACAAAGAAAGGTCAAAGAGTCCCTTCCCTCCAGAAGTTCTCATTCTAGAGAAGAAGATGTCATATATATAACTAGGTTGCACAAGACACAGGCTGCAGGAAAGAGAACCTGGAAGGGGCAGTTGCTAGCTGCTAGGGGGAGCAGGAAAGGCCCCTCCAGAAGGCAGGATGTATCTGAGACTCTGGAAGAAGCTGGGAATTCAGAGAGGGAAGTGAGAGGGAAGAGCATCGGAAATCTGGGGTATGGCCAGTCCAAATGTACAAAGACAAGGAAAGGCAATGTCAACGATATGGAGGCCAAGAGAGTGGGATTGAAGACTTTATGGAGAGGAATAAAGTGTAGTAAGACTAACAAGATGTCAAGCAGAAGACTTTCTGTTGGATCCTGGAGGCAACTGGGAGCCATTAGAGTTGACTGACCAAGGGCAAGGGATATGGCCATTTCTATTCAATAGGAAAATCACTTTGGCCGTCGAGTGGAGGATGGATTGGAGTGAAGTGGGGAGACACATGAGTCAGGAAAGCTTTTGCCTGAACTGAGCTGGTGTCTGTTTAGACAGAAGAAGCTATAGATGAGACATATCTTGACACTGTGAAGATACAAAGATTTGGCCACCGCTTCCACCTGTGCCATCCAGTGGGTCAGTGTGAGGAGTCAGGGATGATCTGATGATTGCTTTTTGAACCCGGTAATCAGATGCAGGTTCAAATCCTACCTGGGACACCAGCTGTGGGTCCCAAGGCCACACATATCCCTGGGTCTCAGTTTTCCAGGTAATAATATCTACAATATGAGAGGCATAGAGTTATGTGTATATGAGCTTTGCACTCTTCAAATCACTTCCATTCTCAGGGGTGAGTTTAGTAAAGAAGTTGGGGAGAAGATTCCCTACAAGAAGAGAACCACTGGATGACAAGAAGGAAGAAGGATACATGCCTCCACTCTCATAAGCATTGACAATCCACAAATGATGTTCCTCTCCCCTGCCACATCCCTGAATCTGAGGCTCCTAGACTGCCTCTCATTCTCCCCTTTCTACTTCCCAGCCTGGATTAGCATTGCATTTTGGTGACTGGTTCATTGGTTTCTCCCAGCCAGGGAAAGGCCCCCAAAACTCCTTAGGTTCTACCCAGAGACCAGACAGATCCTTACAGTCCAGAATAAAGGTTCTGGATTCCCCCATCCCTTACCCATAGTTCCTCTCTTCCTTTCCTTTCTGTCCAGCAGGTGCTCCTGGGCAAGGGCTTTCTGTCTAGCATTGGTAACAGACACTTGGATTCAGCCAGTCCCCAAGGGAAACAAGGTGAAGGAGACTTTTGCTGTCTTCCAATTAAAGGGTATAGGAGTGAAGGGTCCCCTGAATTAGGATCTCTAAGGAATGTTAGTCATATTCAATGCCTCCCCAGGAACTTCTTCTTTGGGAACATTTCCAAAGTGGACCCCCAAATTTCTCTTCTCCAAGATACCATGGGAAACGAATCCCAGCCAATATCTCTGACCCTTCTCAACCGGAGTTCACATGCTGCCATGGAGGTACATTTGTGATTAGTACGTGTGTGTTTCCCTAATAGTGTTGTCTGTGGCTGTGTTTAACAGCTCTCTTCCCATCAGACCTCCCTCCCAAGGCAGAGACTAATGGTTCAACAAGGGCAGAAATTGTGGCTCTTGCCTCAAATAGGCTTTTTTCTCCCAGCCTTCATCCCCATGTAGACCCAGATGACAGAAATCTCTGTAGCTAGAGGTGACCCAAATGGTGGGCAGGAGTATGCATGCATTGTATAAAATAAAATATACTTTAATAAGAAATTAGAATGAGGGAAAAAGCTATGGAATTAAGAGGCTCGTCCTCACTGCCTCCTTCTATATTTCCTCTCTGTTTGGCTCCCTGTGTCTTTGTCTTGGGTGCCTGGCTTTGAGGCTTGATGAATGAGACAGATAGGGGATGTAGTGGGAAGAGCAGAGCAGATGGAGATCCAGAGTTCAAGGCAGAAGGGGAGATGGGAAAGTAGAAGCCAGGGTTCCTCATAGGAAGGGCTGTGATAATTATCGAAACCAAGGTTCACTGTGAGGTTGGTATAGAGTGGGGTCTGTGTCCTGGACAGCAAGGTGTAGACAAGGGTATTCATCTCATCATAATGCCATCTAAAATGGGTTCTGCAGAGGAAGTGAAACCTGATAGGGGGATCGAGAAGGAAGAATGTGTCTTCACAGGCCCTGGGATGATCTGCATGCAGTCCCACCTCCCATCTACTTCCATTCTTGTCCTGCCCACTTCTTTAGGGGTTCACATTTTCTGAAGTTTTCTCCTCAAAGTCACCTACAAGGCAGGTAGTTGAGTATTAAGCCCATTTTACAGATCTGGTACCTGAAGGTTTTTTTTTAAACCCTTAACTTCTGTGTATTGGCTCCTAGGTGGAAGAGTGGTAAGGGTGGGCAATGGGGGTCAAGTGACTTGCCCAGGGTCACACAGCTGGGAAGTGTCTGAGGTCGGATTTGAACCTAGGACCTCCTGACTCTCAATCCACTGAGCTACTCAGCTGCCCCCTGGGACCTGAAGGTTTGGATTGATATAACCTCCATCTATTAAGAGATGATCTGGATCATGACCCAAGGAGAATAACCAGAAATAAATCCTCTGAAAATACCAGAATCCAAATATAATTTCTCCTCCTTTCTAAGGGTGGCCCATGGGTCAACCACAACTCCCTCCAGAAGAATGAACTTAGATTGATTCCAGTTTGATCTCTGAGGCTTTCTCCTTACCCACTATAATGCCTTCTCTGTTCAGGTAAAATCACTGGGCAAGTCAATGACCCTTCTACAAAGGCATTGACTCTAACCATTCTAATCCAAGGAGACCTCTGATTGTCTTACTTCAAGGATAAAATCTTGAGAGTGCGTTCCTATCCAAGAGCTCTCCAGAATAGGAGTCTTCTGGAGGCAGGAGTTGGTCTCGGATGCCAACCGTAGAATGCTTGGGGAAAGTAGGAACCACTCCAGGTAAAGCCCTCAATAAAGGTTGGTGAGAAAGGCAATGTCTCATCCTCCATGCCCCCTCATCTACATCGACCCCTCACCTTAGGGAGTTGGCCTCATTTCCTTTGTCTTGATCATGCTTCAACATGTGGTATCAACCAAATAACACTGGTGGCTGGGAGATCAGCAGTTCATTCAGAAGTCTGTGGGGAGGTGTGGAAGAAAGAATTCCCATCAATTCCTTCCTCTGCTCCCAGCCCCCCAACCCCCATCAGACCTACCTAGGCAGGAATTACTTACCTGGTAGCAGTATCATCATCCTCACCACCCCGTCCCCAGTAGTTGTTGGAGAAGCCATTGATTGTCACATAGTGAGAGGGTTGCAGTGCTATCACGCCTCCAAAATATTTATAGTAAGGAAGCCTATAATTGTGAAGGAGAGGCTGAATCAGATGGAGGCCCCAGTAGAACAAATGTCACGGTAGTTAGAATTCTTCTGAGAATTGCTTTTAATGGTCTTTGCCCAAGACCTTCATGAAAATTCCTCCTCTCCTGGCTCTGAGCCACCTAGTAACTTTTACCCTATGACTTGTAAGGAGAGCCCCTCCTCTCTGGCCCTAGAGGTAGCCTCTCACCTCTTGCTTCTGAGGTAACTTCTCTCTGGTCCCTAGGACAGTCCCTCTTCTCTTACCTGGGGGGATAGCCCTTCCTTTCTTGTCCTAGAGGCAGGCCCTTTAATATGTTCCCTACATTGCCCTCATTTGTAACCCCAGGATAGCCCCTCCCCTATGACCCCTAGGATAGCCCTCTTTGATAAACTTTCCTCTCTGGTCCCTGGAATGGCTCTTCTCAGGAATAGCTCCTTTCTGCCCTCTGCCCTCACTTACTTATACTTGAACTTGTCAATAGCTGCTGCAGCATGTAGGGGAAAGACACTGCAGTGGTAAATGTTACGGTCAAACTCAGGAATCAGATCCACATCATGGAAGTAAATACAGGTCCAAGGACTCTCTTTCATGGCTTCCCTATAGACTACATTCAGTAGCTTTGCTTGGTTAAAGGTGAAATTGTTCATCTGGAACTCAGACAGTGTAAGTTCATTCCTTCCCCAACAGCCATGGGATGGGAGAAGAAAGATCAGAATGGTCAAAACAGGTTATCTTGATTATACAAAAATAAAGACTTTTACATAGATAAAATCAATGCAACCCAAATTAAAAAAAAAATGAAGAGGGGAAGATTTTTGTCTTAAGTTTCTCTACTTAAAGTCTGACATCTAAAACCTGGAGGAAATTAACATAAATCTCTAAGACTAAGTAAGGCTCTTTCCCATTAGTCAAGCAAAGAATATAAATAGCTTTCAAAAGAAGATAGTCAACCCCTTTCCCCAAATGTTCAATCTCCCTAATACATGTTAAAATAAGCTCATCCCATCAAACTAGAAAAACTAATAAAATATTTTTTATAAGTCTTTTTTTAGAAGAGTTGTGAGATGGTATGGGACAATGGCCAAAGGACTGACATTTAAGTCAGAGGACCCAGGTTTGAATTCTGAGTCTGATGCTGATTCCCTTGGTGACCCTGGGCAAGTCACATAATTCCTCTGAGACTTTATGATTGGGTTGGGGGGGGGGGTTGAGGTGAGGATGGACCAGATGGTATCTGAGGTCCCTTCTAGCTCTAGGACTATAATTCTATAAATCCTCTGAGAGAGCTGTGAGCTCTTCTAATCAGAATATCATAGGTTTAGATTCAAAAGGATTCTAGAAGTCATCTAGTCCTCCTTGCATCTGACAGATGAGAACCTGTCAAGGAATCATCCAGTTAATGTCAGTCCAGAATCCTATACTATTCTGTAGAAGAATTTGGAATTATGTGAAAAAAAATACTGCATTGTTCAAATCCTTTGAGCCAGGGATCATACTATAAGGATTATAGTGCAAGCAGATTCCTGACTGCAGGAAAATACTCATAATTGCAAACATGTTCACAGACACATTATTTATGATGACAAAAATCTGGAAACAAAACATGTGTTCAATGTTTGGGGTATAGTTGGATAAACTCTAGTAGGTGAGCAGAATAGCATATTCTCCATGGTTCCAAGTGCTCCAAGAAGAAAGAAGAACCACCCCTGTGATTTTCTAGGTATAAGTGAGTACCATCTAGTCTTAGAGAGTTCCTTGGGGTACAGAAAAATGAAATGAATTACCCAAGGTCCTAAGGTCAGTATCTGTCAGAGGTGGAACTCAGGTTTTCCTGGCATTAAAGTAAGGACTTTCTCTTTTCATCAAGAAAATTGAACATATTTTTATTAACAGGATTTATTTATTTACAAATATATTGGCCTCTCCCTGCATCATAAAAGGCATCATCCAGGAGACAGGTATGTAATATACAAATTATGTCTTTCATGTTTCCATTTTCCCGTCCATTCTCTGGAAGTGATAATCACATGTTATTCTTCAAGTATTAAATATGAACCTGTATATAAAGTTCTTTTGGTTCTACTCATTTTGCTATTCATTATCCTATATAGTTCTTTCCAAGGTTTTTTTTAAATTAGCTTGTTCATCATTTTTTATAACACAGTAGTATTCCATCACAATCATATACCACAATTTGTTCAGTCATTCCCCAATTATTTATGGGCATCCTCTCAATTTCCAGTTCTTTGCCACCCCCCAAAAATGCTACTATAAACATTTTGGAACATATAGATTCTTTTCCTTTTCCCTTAATCTCCTTGGGAAATAGCCCCAGAAATAGTATTGCTGGGTCTGAGGATATATACAGTTTTATAACTTTCTGGATGTAATTCCAAATTGATTGGTTCACAGCTCCACCAACAGTATATTAGTGTCCCATTTTCCCACAACCCTCCAACATTTTATTATATTTCCCTTTTGTCATTTTAGCCAATCTGATGGATGTGAGATGATGTCTCAGAATTTGTTTGCATTTCTTTAATCAGTGGTGATTCAAAGCATTTTTTTCATAACCCCATACATGGCTTTGATTTCTTCATCCAAAAATTGTTCATATCTTTTGCCTATTTATCAATTGGGGGATAGCTCTCATTCTTATGAATTTAACAAAATTCTCTATATATTTTAGGTATGAGAACTCTATCTGAGAGACTGCCTAGAAAAAGTTTTCCCCAACTTTCTGCTTTCCTTGTAATCTGAGCAACATCTGCTATATTGGTGCAGAAACTTTTCATTCTGATGTACTCAAAAGAATCCATTTTATATTTCGTAGGCTAGTACTGGAAGGAAGACAGGTTCTCTCACCTGTTGATATCAAGATCAGGTTTCGGGGGCAGCTGGGTAGCTCAGTGTATTGAGAGTCAGGCCTAGAGATAGAAGGTCCTAGGTTCAAATCCGACCTCAGACACTTCCCAGCTGTGTGACTCTGGGCAAGTCACTTGACCCCCATTGCCCACCCTTACCACTCTTCCACGTAGGAGTCAATACACAGAAGTTAAGGGTTAAAAAAAAAAAGATCAGGTTTTCTCTTACCAATTCTTGATCCTTCCATCCTGTCTGGTTTCCCTCCTTGGTAAAGATCTCACGGAAAAACTGGGCTCTATTTTTTCCTTTACCCCTTTGCTTATCCCAATCCTGAAATGCCCACCAAACTTTCCCACTGAGATCTGGGAACAGGTGGATCCTATTGTCTGGGATCAGAGTATCCCTGCTTAGATCAATGATGCCACTCCAGTCCAGATCTTTCTCCAAGACCCCACTCAAATCCCTAATCACTGCCAATACCCTACAAAGCCTGAGGCATGATTGGGACCCCAGCCTCTCATAGATAAGTTTTTACACATGGCTTTTTAACTTTTTATTAATTTTTATTTATTAATTTTTAATTCCTTGCCAATCTCCTATACCCTATTCCTTCAGTCCTCAAACATTTACCAAATGGTTCAAGACCTAGGAACCATCAATGAGGCTGCCATCTCCATCCACCCTATAAGTGTCAAATTCATACAAACTCCCAGTCCAAATCCCTGGTAATACTGCTTGTTTTACCACTCTGGATCTGAAAGATGTTTTGTTTTGTTTTTTATTCCCCTTCATCCAGATTCTCAATTCTTGTTTGCTTTTGAGAGGGCAGCTTTTGGTCATCATAATTCCCATCAATACACATAGACTGTCCTTCCACAAAGTTTTTGGGATAGCCCTCATCTTTTTGGTCAGGCTTTCAGAAAAAATCTTAGGGACCTAGACATGAGAGACAACTCTTTTCTCTAATATGAGGATGATATTTTATTTGCATTCCTTCAAGAAACTCCTCCCTTCTGGCCACTGTAGCTGTCTTGAACTTTCTCAGAGAATGTGGCTAGAGGGTTTCTCTTTCAAAGACACAAGCTGTCAGTCAGCTAAATACTTAGGGCATGACCTCACACCCTCCTCTTACTCTCTAACAGAAGAGAAGAAATCAGTCTGCATCATCCTACTCTAGAGACAAAGAAACAGTCCTTCTTAGGACCGGCTGGTTTTTGTCACCTTTGGATCCCCAACTTTGGCCTCATTGCTAAACCTCTCTGAGATCACTCAAGGACCAGCCTCTGACCCTATGATATGGGGCACTGAGAAGAAGAACGCTTTCTTAAGACTCAAGAAGTTACTTACTTGTGCACCAGCCTTAGCCCTTGCCTGATCTTTTGAAATCCTTTACAGTCATCATAGACAATGGAA
Organism: Gracilinanus agilis; assembly: GCF_016433145.1. Taxonomy (NCBI): domain Eukaryota; kingdom Metazoa; phylum Chordata; class Mammalia; order Didelphimorphia; family Didelphidae; genus Gracilinanus; species Gracilinanus agilis. The sequence goes on along the minus strand of NC_058132.1, from coordinate 16,181,993 downwards.
GGGGCCAAGTCTTAGGTGTTCTGGTTCAATATCTGGGTTCCAATCCCTGTTGCTTATTTTTCAAAACAATTGGATCCTGTTGCCTCTGGGCAGTGGCAAATACTACTGACCTCCTGATCAATGAAACCTCAAAACTGACTCCCGAGATATCTCTTGGAAGTACAAACCCCACATAGGGTTCAGAGTACCCTGGAAGCTAAGGGCTACCAGTGGCTATCTGGAAGACAGCTTACTAAATATCCTCAAAGACCTCTACCAGTCCATCTACCACTTGGGACCCAAGGTCCTCACCAGGTTCACCTAGCCTGTACACCAGGGCTTTGGGTTGTCTAAATTGCCCCCAGACATGTAAATCTTGTCATGTTTGTTCCCAGTACCATCTGGAAGTAGGAGTGTACCCACCCTCTCTCCTGCAACTTATTCAGAGGTGAGGGTCATTCCCCAAGGAGGACTGGCAGCTAGACTTCACTCATATGCCACCTTGTAGTGTTGGCTGAAATATTTACAGGATGGGTGGAAGCCTTCCTTTAAAGTTCAGGGACAGTGAATGAGGTAGAAAAACATCTCCTCAGGGACATCATCTCCTGCTTCAGCCTCCCTAAGTCTCTCCAGAGTGATAGATAATGGGCTAGCCTTTACCTCTCAGGTAGTTCAAGCAGTTGCTAAAGGCTTTAGAAATAACTTATCATTTTTATACTCAGCCCGGGACTTGGTTACTCCACTGAATAGCCTTACCCACAATAGGCACTTAGTAAATGTCTGGAGGGTTGCCTAATATGTCCAAACAAAATATATGGATTAATTTAAAGTTTGAGGGGATGTTTTTGGTAAGGAAGTAAACAGATACTACCTAAACATAATCAGAATTGATGACCAAAATCCACTTCCACTTTGTCTCTGTCACTGGTGAGCTGATTAACTAATTGTTACAGACTTGATGGAATGAAGTTACTGTCCAACAAGAACTCAGGGATTATAGAATGTCCAATTTAATTTCATAAAATAGAAAACATTTTTGCACAAACAAAACCAATGCAACTGAGATGAAAAGGGAAACTGTTAACTAGAGAAAAACTCTTTTTAGTTAATTTCTCTAATAAGGGACCCATTTCCAAGATATAAAAGAAACTCATTCCTATTGATCAGAGTAAGAAAAACCTGGGAAGACTTGTCTAAATTGATTCAGAGTAAAAGAAGGACAGACTGATACAATAATGACAACAATGTAAAGACAAACAACTTTGAAAGATCTTACAATTGTAATCAAAACAACCACCAACCAACATTACAGAAGACTTATGATGGAACAGACTGCCAGACTACCACTGGAGAGGTCATAGATTCAAGATGAAGAACCATTTTGTGGCCAAGGCAGGAGTTTGTTTTACAATGCATATTTATTAAAAGAGATTTTAGTTGTTTTTTTCTTTCACATAGAAAGATAAATTAATTTTAATTTTAATTAAAAAATAAAATAAGTTATCAAAAAAGTTTAAATATAGTGCACTTACTTTCCTCTAAAAAGTGGCATAATGATGGGGTAGATAGGTGGCTCAGTGAATTAAAAGCCAGTCCAGATACCAGAAGTCATGGGTTCAAATATGATCTCACTTTCTGGCTATGAGAGCTAGGGCAAATCATTTAATCTCTATTGCCTGGTCTTTATTGCTGTTCTGCCTTGGGACCAATACCTAATATAGATTCTGAGACAGAAGGCAAGGGTTTGAAAAACAAAACCTTCAGCAATCTCACAATCTTGGGCACAACAATATATCTTTCACACTCTGAAATAATTCCTTTAATAATCATTATATAATCATATATATTATTATATCTATAATATATATGATTATATAATAGTCAATAATCATATATATATATATATATATATATATATATATCCCTCTAGGTCAAGTCTCTCTTTGTCTTTGTGTCCTTGAGGAGAGACCTGTGTGAGTCACCGTGTTTTGTTTTTCTGGAGAAGAAGGCAGAACCCTTAATACCTTTCCAGATTGGTTGGTGAGATCTCCTTCCTCCACTTGCCCCTGCTCCCAACTTCACCTGGTGTACCACATAGATGGTGTAGTGGATCTGCTGCTGTTGCGAGAAGGGGTGAAAATGGTAGAGTAGATCCTGGAGGTGCTTTCTCCGTGACTGGTAGGGGATGACGATGGCTGTATGGTAAACAGCAGAGCAGTTGGGTGGCTGATAGTGGCCCCCTAGCTGGACCAGTTCTCCTGAGCTATTTCATCCAGGGTTAGATTAATGGGTAGGTTCACCTCCACGGGGCCAACTGAAAGGGGAAGAGGGTAACAGGAGAACAATGAGGCCAGGTCAGTCGGTGCCCACCCTCCTGACTCAATGATTAAGAGAGGGTTCTACCCTGACCAGTGCACTCATGCCTTCTGACTCTGACCTAACCCTATATTTTCCTCTTTCTGACTCCAACCCTACCCTCTGACTCTAACCCTTACTCTCACTCTGATCAAGAATAATGAAATCTCAAATGTTACAGACTATCTAATTCCCACCTTGGCCAAATGATGGATGAGATTTCCCAACAGGGCATCCACAACCCAAAACAGGATGAATGACAGGGAGTGGGGAAGTCTTCCAGAAAAACCAGGAGGAATGTCACTGGGACCACAAGAGAAAGCCAGTAGGTAGAGGGCATAACTGAAAGCAATTTTCCCTAGAAAAAAAGAATTGGATTCATAAAAGAGTGATTAGCCCAGTGTCTGGCATGTAGTAGGTCATCTATAAATGTTTATTCCCTTCCCTTCTCTAAGGAGAATGGCAGCTCCAAGGATGTGCCAGGCACTATGTTAAGTGCTTTGGATCCTAAGACAAAAATACCATAGGTCAGGTTCTCAAGGAGATTACCTTCTATTAGAGGAAACAGATACACAGCTATGTGTACAGGAAACTCATATGGAACAAACACAAGGCAAGTTGGAAGTGGATGAAACAAGAAGGGTGGCTAGGTACTTCAGAAGTTAAGAGAGCCAGGCCTGGAAACTGGGAGGTCCTGGATTCAAATCTGACCTCAAACACTTCCTAGCTGTATGACCCTGGGCAAGTCATTTAACCTCCATTGAGACCTTACTATTCTTCTGCCTTGACAAAAGGTAAGGGTTTAAAAACTAAAATAACATAACATAACAAAATAAAATAAAATGAGACTAGAGGTAGAGATGAAGAGAGGGCACTCTAGGCATGGCCAACTGCCCAAGTGTGTTTAAAGACCCAAAGTTGGGACATGTCTGGATTATAGAATGGGGGAAAGAGAGTAATATAAAATAAAGCTGAAGAGGTAGGTTGGGATCAGGCTTAACGGATTATGAATGCCAAACAAGAGAGTTTCTCTTTTATCCCAGAAGCAATAGGGAACCAGGAGAGTAGAGGAGGAATATGGTCAAATGTATTCTTTAGTTAAAACATTTTTGGTAGGTACATAGAGGATGGCTTGTAGAGGGAGAGGGGCTAGATGCAGGGAAGCCAATTAGGAAGCCTTTGCAATAATTGAGGTTTAATGCATTTCACATAAAAATGCTTGCCCAATGAACAAGTGTATGCACACACACATGAATGAACAAATAAGGGAATGGGCCCCCTACGCTTATCTGCCCCCACCACATCAGACAGCCAGATCTTTCCCATGACCGAGTCTCAAGGTTCCAGCTTACTGATTAAAGGAGAGTTTTTTGGGGCAGGTTGGCAACTTTTCCTTGGGAAGTTCCAGTTGTTGGCTTTGGATCAGATCATTGGAGACATTTTTCTTTGTCAGGATGCTGGGTGTGGGCATTGTTGGAGACTGCATGGGCTCGTGCATGGTTGGGGTTTTCAGGAGGAAGCTGTTATGGTGTTTGTAATCTTGGTCATGCAGCACCAGCATGATTACAAACAGCAGTCCCAAGAAGATGAACAGTATTCAGCACTGTACTTCCATCTTGAGGCAGGGTCAACCTGAGGATGGTCAACTTTGCCCAGCAGATCACCTTCTGGTTCTCTGACTCTGCCAAGGCATGAAGATGGGTTGGAAAAGAAGAGAGAGGGTGGCAGGATGTGGGAGAAAAGAATAATTAACTCCTTTTCTTGACCACTGAAAGAATTACAGAGGGCTTTTCATATATCTAACATACATATGATTATGGTAGGGAGGGCGGGATAAGTTTATTCCCATTTCACAGATGAATATACTCAGCCACATTCAGCTAATGAAGTGTTAGAATCAGAATCTCAATTCAGACCATCTAGTCCAATTTCCTCCTTTTTACAAATGGAGAATCTCAAGTTTGGAAAGAAGTAAAGTCACATAGCTGCCTAAGTATCAGGACCTGGAACTGAATCCAGATCACAGGACCATAACTAGAAAGGACTTTAGTGAGAGAAGGCATAGCATTGTGGAGAGAGTGGTGGACTTGGAATCAGGAAGGGCTAGATTAAATCCTCTCTTGGACAGTTATTGAGTTACCTTATAGCTCTGAGCCTCAGTTTCTTCCTCTGTAAAGTGAAGGTAAATGGAGGGAATTGGGCTACCTGGCCTCTGAGGTCTCTTCCAGCTCTGAACCTCTGATCCTAAGCTCATCAGGTCACAATGATGGAAAGTGGCAGAGCCCAGTTGGGTCCTCCAACTCCAAATCCAGGACTCTCCCTATCACTTCACTGTCTTATCTCCTGACTCTTTGGACTCTTCTGGAGGATTTCCTGGAGGAGGGGGACATTCTGATGAACCAGAAGAAAGTAAGGCAGTATTCTATCCCTGGAAAATCAATCCCTTCAAGGCACTCCTGCATTCTCCTCTGGGAAGTCAATCTGAACTAGAGAGAAATGCACTGTGCCCTCTGAGAGATGGAAGAGGGCATGGATTCGGTCTTTTATCCTTTAAGGACTAATCCACTTCTCCGCTCTTAAAATTCAACCCAGTTCTATTCAGGAAGCCTTCTTACATCAGCTTGAGAAGCTGAATTCTTAAAGTCATTGTAGGACCTCTAATGGATCAGTAAAGGGAATCTATATTATACAGAAGAAAATGGAAAACCACTCCAATATCTTTGCCAAGAAAACCCCATGGACAAATCCATGGGGTCAAGAAGAGTCTCACATGACTGAACCACTGAATAACAATGTGTTGTACAGATGTGAAAACTAAGACCCATAAAGTTAAGGGACTTGTCCAATATTGCACAGCTATAGATGCCTGAGGTGATTTTTGGACCCAGGTCTTCTAGACTACAGGGATAAGGATGGAAATGCCTTTATCTTTATAGCCAGCCATCCAGTACCCAATCTGGGATTCTTCCCTTGACTCTAAGATGCCATGAGGAGTGAAAGGCTCATCATCAAAAGATCTACGTTTAAGTCCCAAGTCAGACACATAGTATTGTTCTGACCTGGGCATGTAGTTGATAATGTCTCTGAATCAGCTTCTTACTCCATTTAAAATGGGAAGGAAATGCATGTCCTACTTGTATAACTCAGCCCCTACTTCCCTTCCTTGATCAACCCAGGCTACACTCCTCAAATTGGCTGAACCAAAGGAGGAGAGAGTCAGATACCAGGTTTGTCTGGTTGATTCCTCATATTCCACTCATCCTCCACCATCCAAACCATCTCCTCTTGCCCCTTTCTCCAAATGTCTCCTAGAACTCAATTTGGGTGGTACCTCTCCACCACTCCCATCCCTAGCTAGTTAATCCCTAAATTCTGTAATACCATCTTTCCCAGACCCCAAGACCCATTCTTTCTCCCTCAAGCCCTTTCCCCTTTCCCCATCCCCCACCAGTCATTGGACTCCTCTATTTTTTTGTTCAGACCCTTTCCTTTTCTTCCCACAAGGTAGGACTAGAATCTTCATCCAGTCCTTTAGTTGGAGCTAACCAATTCCTCCAAATCTGTCTCCTTGCCTCTCTTATACATTCACATCCCTTGGTTCCTTAAGATCTCCCTAATACTGTGTGTGCCACCTTCCTTCCGGCCTCAACCCATGCTTGCAACTCTCCCTGCACACCCTCTCTCTGAGCCAAAAACTGGAGTGAAGGCTTAAGAGACCCACTCTACTTTGGCCCCAGCTTATTTGGAAGTGTCTCTCCGACTCTCCTTTTATTTTTCTATTTTTTTCCCCTCCTTTTAGAAAAGCAAGTCCTTTCTGCCCCCAGACTCTCCCTCACTTCCATTTTCAGGTCCCCAGAGGTGGCAGAGGAGGGAGCACACAAGTGAAGAGGGGACAGATGAGGATTCACAGTCCTGTTCAGGAACACACCTCTACAACCCCAAGCCAGCCTCCTATGGAGTTATACCCACAGCCCCTACAGCCCCCCAGTCAGACCCTGAAGAAATCCTGGTGCAAGCATAGGGTGATCCAATCACTTGGTAGAAATATGTTAGAGGGTCACCAGACACACAGTTGCACCCAGGGACAGTTCCTGGGCTCAGAAAGACACAATCATACCCAGAAATAAATCACAGATACAAACTCACCCAGAGATGGTTCTCTAATGCCAATGGAATCCCCAGCTCAAGACAGAAATCAGAGATGCAATCACAAATCCCCCCATATTGCCCCCAGACAAAGAGCCACCAAATGGGGATGGCACCAAAGAGACAGGGCTTCCTTCTATACACCCATAACATATTGGGGGAGAAGCTGGCTCCATGACTGTTTGTAATATTCAATTGTTGAGTTCAGCCAAAGTGGGAATCCCACCTGGGCACCTTCACTGACCGGTTGGCCAGGATCAGCCACTTGGCTATCACTCAGACCAAAGGCCAGCTTTCTCTAATAGGATCTCACAGAAGCACCATGGGTAACATCCAACATTTGAGAGGACACTGGCATTGCTGGTGTTGCCCTGGCAGCCTAGGGAAGTCACTGGCCTGAGAGACATTCGGTTTTGAAGGTGAACCAGTGGATACAGCAAAGGGTCTAGGATCAAGAAGACCGGAGTTCAAATCCCACCTCAGACAATGATGACTTGTGTGACCCTGGGCAAGTCACTTTACCTTGGTCTGCCTCAGTTCCCTCATTGGTGAAATGGGAACAATAGCACCTTCCTTCCAGGATTGTTGGATCAAATTGTAGTAACCAAAAAATAGAGACTCAGAGTACATAGCTTGACAACACTGTTCTGTGTTGAGCTCTGTTGAGTAGGGTAGCTACCAGAAACTCATAGCTCATAACTTGGCTCATACCTTGACAGCATCATGCTCTACCGAACAGTACCACTACTCCCTTAATAGAATAGCTCTAACTCCTAAACCCGAACCCCGGACAGTAAGGTTTCCATGGTATCTGGAGGTATCAACACTCAACACTCCCACCAAGGAATGTTTTGTTATTGTCAAGCTCCAGAACACCTGTACCTGTCTCCCAGCCCCCAGAACGTATATATATTCCCTCCTCTGCATGCATCACTTGGGACTCTCTTGCCGAGTTCCCCCAGTGCACACTGGTAATAAAGCTTTCTCCTGCTTTGATTGCATTGTCTCATGTGTTCCTTTGGTGGCCACCCATTCGAACCCTAACAAAATGAAATAGCATTTGTCAAGCTCTTAGCACAGGGCCTGTCACATAGTAGAGAATGAATATATCCTCATTCTCTTCCCTTTCCTCCTTACAAACAGATCCAATGGTCATCTAGAAACAGGCAGCCAGGAGCCCAGGGCAGTTATTTTGTTTGTTTTTTTGTTTGTTTGTTTTGTTTTCTAAACCCTTAACTTCTGTGTATTGACTTTTAGGTGGAAGATTGGTAAGGGTAGGCAATGGGGGTCAAGTGACTTGCCCAGGGTCACACAGCTGGGAAGTGTCTGAGGCCGGATTTGAACCCAGGACCTCCTGTCTCTAGGCCTGGCTCTCAATCCACTGAGCTACCCAGCTGCCCCCCCAGGGCAGTTATGTAGGGATTCTGGCTAAGGCCATGGACCCAACTACTCTGGCACTCGAGCAATGCCATGTAGGAGTGGTTCTGTCTTTCCAGGGCCATGGAGGCTGGGGCTTTCTGGCTTTCCATGGAGGCTGATGCAGTCATAACTTTACTATACTGGAAACCACAAGAAGAATAAACAAAAAGAGAAGGTTTCCATGGCCACCATCACACAGAGCCACGAGAGTCACAAAGTCACATAGTAAATGAAGAAACGATCCTTGTCTAAGAGGTTGGTGGAAAACAGGGAATGTCAGAGCTGGGGGAGGCTCTAGCTCTTAGAGATGATCTAATGTTCCCCAAATTGAGAAACAAGAGTCCAAAGGTCTGTCAGTTCAGAGGCTGTTTCTAATAACTATTACCTAGACAGACCTCCTCCCTCCTGCCTCTGGCAGTCCCTGTGAATATCCTAAGAATTGGTGTTGATTGTGATGCTAATATATTGTGAATTGATCCAAACCATTCTCGAGGGCAATTTGGAACTATTTTAGAGAGATTTTGATCCCTTTGATCCTGTAATACCATTACTGATTTTAAAAAAGGGGTATGGGGGGTGGGTGGGAAGACCAACTTGTAAAAAAGTATTTGTAGCAGCTCTTTTTGCGGTGGCCAAGAATTGGAGAATGGCTGAACAAATTGTGGTATATGTTGGTGATGGAATACTATTGTGCTATAAGAAATGGTAAGCAGGAGGATTTCAGAAAAAACTGGAAAGACTGCAGGAACTGATGCAGAGTGAAATAAGCAGAACAGGGAGAACATTGTACACAGTAACAGTAATATGGTATGATGATCAGCTGTGAACACTTGGCTGCTTTCAGGAATGCAATGTTCTGGGACAATTCTGACAGACTTATGACAGAGAATGCTGTCCACCTCCAGAGAAAGAACTGTTGGAGCTGGATGGATGCAAATCAAAGCAGGCTAGCTTTTTACAGTTTTACTTTGGGGTTTTGGTTTTATATGACCGTGCTTTTACAACAGTGACCAATATAGAAGTGTTTTCCATGATAATAATACATGTATGACCCAGTTCAAATTCCTTACTGTCTCTGAGTAGGGGGGAATGGCAGAAGGGAAGTGAGGGGGGAAGATAGTTTGGATCTTACAACTCTGGGAAATGTATGTTGAAAATTATTACATGTAATTGTGAAAATAATGTATCTTTGAATTTAAAAAAATGAATGTAATGCCTCCATATGAAATGCACTCCCTGTCTCTATTAAGTTGGAAACTTCTTTGTTGGGGATAAAGTTTGGAGGGAGAAAGAGGGAGGGAAGTTCTACCCATGCAGAAAGTTGGACTAGATGTCCTCTGAGGACCTTCTAGCTCTGAGTTTCTTTGATTCCACCATAGAATGTCTAATAGCATCCAAATGACTTTTCTCTGGGATAGGGCCAGGGAATAGAACTGGGTCAGATAGATGTTAAATCTTGATTAGGTTAAAAAAAAGAAGCTGTGATTTCATTTGTGTTATCTCCCCCTCCCCCCCATCAAATAATCAAAACATTTCAGTTGAAAGGGACCTCAAGGGTCAGCTAATCTAACTTAAACCTGAGCAGAAACCCTAATTTACACCATCCAGGAGAAGTCATCTAGACTTTTCCTTGAAGACCTTTGGAAATGGGGAACTCACAGCCTCCTCTAATAGCCTATTCCATCTTATGGTAGCTCATCCTTTATTTCAAAGAGGACTAGTGGAGAACCAAGATAATGTCTTGGCAGTAAGAACTGAACTTATAGCAGATTTGTACAGTCATCAGTCTCTCCTCTCTTCCAGAGTCATTGAAGTCCAGTGGCTGGATAAAAATGAGGATGAATAGTGATGACCCAGGATGCAGTGAAGAACCTTGGCAGTTTTGATGAATGATCAGACTCTAAACCCTCTACAGACTTTACCTGCCTTCATGGCCATTGGAACAAATTGTTCTGATCCAGTCATTCTGTTGCCAGGGGAAATCTTCCCATGCTTGGGCTAGACATCCTCCTAATTCACCAATGGGTTGGAGTCCTGTTAATTATTCTCAATCTGGTCTAGCCTGTTTGCCAAGATGGTTTTACTGGGCCTTCGTAAATGCTATGGTTTCCTGGAGCCACAGGTGAGATTTGGGTGAATGGTGGACACTTGGACTATCACTGATTGTTAGAAAATTGCTCCTTGTACTCAGGTTAAACCTACCTTTCTGAAAACTCAACACATTATTCCCAGTTCTGCTTTTTTTTTTTAAACCCTTACCTTCCATCTTGAAATCAATATTGTATATTGGTTCCAAGGCAGAAGAGTGGAAAGGGCTAGGCAATGGGGGTTAAATGACTTGCCCAGGGTCACACAACTGGGAAGTGTCGGAGGCCAGATTTGAACCTAGGACCTCCCATCTATAGATCTGGCTCTCAAACCCTAGTTCTGCTTTTTGAACCTAAAAAAGAATAAAACCCCTAAACCTAACAACACTTCACAAGCATCATCTCTCCTCTACATGATGAGAGATTTTCTTCAGGAAATTCAAATAATACAATCATCTCCCTAGGTCTTTTTCTTCTCCACGTTAAATATCCTTATCTCCTTTAACCAATCATCCAATGACTTGGGCTCAAGTCCCTTATAAATGATGATTAAAAGTTACTAGGGGAGGTTCCGGGTTAAGATGGCGGCAGAGTAAAAAGCAGCTCTTAACCTCTCCTGACCGAAACACACAAGACTCCTCAAGGGGACATAAAAACAAGTCCAGACGAACGGAGGAACCCCACAACAGGGTGCAGTGTGGAAGGTACGTGGAATCGGGACATTTCCCTGCTATAAAGGGGTGAAACAGCTCTCACTAAATCGCGGGCTGAGCAACCACCCCACCCCCACCCCCTCCACACACAACACCTATAGCGCCGAAGCCAGTTAAAAAGAAATAGAGCAAGTTTGGGGCACCCATTGAGTCATTGTCAGCTCCAGGGCCTGTTCCTGAGAGCAGCAAGATTTGGGACCCCAAAAAGCCAAAGAGCGCAGGAGCAGCAGAGGCGTGGGGGGAAGCAGACACAGCCACGACCTAAAGCTCTGAAACCCTGAGTGGGGAACCAGTGCAGATGGGTATACGACTGTGGAAGCAGCACCCTGAGACTTGTAAAGGAACCTCCTGCAGAGGATCAAACAAGGGGGTCCACCAGGGGGCTTGACCTTGGAAAACACCAGACCTCAGACCCCGGGAGCCAAAAGACCACAGACAGACCCCAAGCGCGAGGATAAAGCTGAGAAGCTGCTGGGCTAATGATGGCTACCCAGACTCAGGAAGTTCAGAAGAGAAAGATAAACAACAAGAAAAAGAAGTCTTTAACACTCGACAACTTCTACACAGAGAAAATCCAGACAACTGAGCAAACAGAGGAGGAGAACAAACAAGCATCCGGACCCTCCTCAAATAAGGAAAACGGGTCACAAGCTATGGAAGAGTTCAAAACTGAGATTCTGAGGAAGATGGAAGAGATCTGGCAAGAAAATAACAGTTTAAAAGGTAGAATCTTGCAATTGGAAAGTGAGGCTCAGAAATCAAATGAACTGAAAAGCAAATTGAACCAGATTGAAAAAGAAAACCAAAAGATCATAGCTGAAAACGAAAAATTTAGAGCCGAAAACCAGTCCCTAAAGGCTAGAATTGAGCAATTAGAAGCTAATGATCTCTGAAGACAACAAGAACAAATAAAACAAAGTCAAAAGACTGAAAAAATAGAAGGAAATATGAAATATCTCAATGAGAGAGTGACAGACCAAGAAAACTGGTCTAGAAGAGACAATTTGAGAATAATTGGTCTTCCAGAAAAACCAGAAATTAATAGAAACCTGGACTCCATACTAAAAGAAATTATTCAGCAAAATTGCCCTGAAGTCCTACAACAAGAGGGCAATATAGACATTGAAAGGATTCATAGAACACCCACTACATTCGATCCAGATAAGAAAATGGCCAGAAATATAATTGCCAAATTCAAGAGCTTTCAAGCAAAAGAAAAAATCTTACAAGAAGCCAGAAAGAGACAATTCAAATATCAAGGAGCACCAATCAGGATCACACAGGATCTGGCAGCCTCCATGCTAAAAGAACGTAAGGCCTGGAATACAATATTCAGAAAGGCAAGAGAGCTGGGCCTGCAACCACGGATCAACTACCCATCAAAATCGACTATATATTTCCAGGGGAAAGTATGAGCATTCAACAAAATTGAAGAATTCCAAGTATTTGCACAGAAAAGACCAGGGCTAAATGGAAAGTTTGATATCCAACCACAAAAATCGAGAGAAACATGAAAAGGTAAATAAGAAACAGAGGGGAAAGAAAGAAAACTTATAATTTTTAAATTTGCCTTTTTAAGGGCCTCAGTAAGATCTAATTATCTGTATTCCTATGTAGAGAAATGTTATGTATAATTCTCTGTAGTGAACTCTATTCACTATTATAGTAATCAGAAGAATAATTCACAGGGTGAGGGTGGAATACTAAATAATCTAAGATGACATGAGGGATGGGAAAGAGGGGGTGAATAGCAGGGGACACCAAGAGAAACCTGAGTGAATAAGAAAAATAGGATATTCTATTACACACAAAGAGGGCATGGGAAGGAGAGGGGACAAATACTATTATAAGAAGGAGAGGAAGAGAACATTAAGAGGTAATAATCACACCTTACTCTCAGTGTAATCAACCCGGAGAGGGAAGAGTAGCTATACTATCCATTGGGACATAAAACTCTTATCTAACCCTTCTGAGAAAGTCAGAAGGGATAAATCAAGGGAAACAGGGGAGTGGGGAGGTCAAAAAAAGGGAGGGGAGAAGAAGGAGGAGGGAATTCATAAGGCCTTTAAAAAGAAAAAGGGGGGGAATAAGGGAGGGGGTAGAAAGGGAAGTTAGTCAGTGGGGAGATAAGGGATAGGGTCTTAATAGCAAACCACTGGTTTTAAAGGAAATAGTTTAAGGAGAAGGGGTAGGAATAGGGGAGGAAACAAAAATGTCAGCAAATGCACAACTGATGATTATAACTCTGAATGTGAATGGGATGAACTCGCCCATAAAACGGAAGCAAATAGCAGAGTGGATTAGAAACCAAAATCCTACCATATGTTGTCTACAAGAAACACATATGAGGCGGGTGGACATACACAAGTTTAAGGTTCAGGGCTTGAGCAAAATCTTTTGGGCATCAAATGAGAAAAAGAAGGCAGGAGTGGCTATTATGATTTCTGACAAAGCCAAAGTAAAAATAGATATGATTAAAAAAGACAGGGAAGGTCATTACATCCTGATTAAAGGCAGTATAAACAATGAGGAAATAACACTGCTCAATATATATGCACCAAGTGGCATAGCATCCAGATTCATAAAGGAGAAACTGGCAGAGCTCAAGAAGGAAATAGATAGTAAAACCATTCTAGTGCGAGATCTAAATATTCCTCTTTCAGATCTAGATAAATCAAACCGAAAAATAAATAAGAAAGAGGTAAGAGAGGTGAATGAAGTCCTAGAAAAATTAGATTTAATTGATATGTGGAGAAAAATAAATAGGGACAAAAAGAAATACACCTTTTCAGCTGCACATGACACATTCACAAAGATTGACCATGTTATAGGGCATAGAACCATTGCAAACAAATGCAAAAGAGCAGAAATAATAAATGTAACCTCAGATCATAATGCAATAAAAATAATAATTAGTAAGGGCACCTGGACAGGCAAATCAAAAACTAATTGGAAATTAAATAATATGATTCTCCAAAACCAATTTGTCAAAGAAGGAATCATAGAAACAATCAATAATTTCATTGAAGAAAATGACAATGATGAGACATCCTACCAAACTCTGTGGGATGCGGCCAAGGCAGTACTCAGGCGGAAATTTATATCCTTGAGTGCATATATTAACAAATTAAGGAGGGCAGAGATTAATGAATTGGGCATGCAACTCAAAGAATTAGAAAGCGAGCAAATTAAAAATCCCCAGATGGAAACTAAATTAGAAATACTAAAAATCAAGGGAGAAATTAATAAAATCGAAAGTAAAAGAACTATTGGATTCATAAATAAGACTAGAAGCTGGTACTTTGAAAAAACAGATAAAATAGACAAAGTACTAGTCAATCTAATAAAAAAAGGAAAGAAGAAAACCAAATTGACAGTATCAAAGATGAAAAGGGAGACCTCACCTCTAATGAAGAGGAAATTAAGGCAATCATTAAAAACTATTTTGCCCAATTATATGGCAATAAATATAACAATTTAGGAGATATGGATGAATATTTGCAAAAATATAAACTGCCTAGATTAACAGCAGAAGAAATAGAATACCTAAATAATCCCATATCAGAAAAAAGAAATTGAACAAGCCATCAAAGAACTCCCTAACTAAAAATCGCCAGGGCCTGATGGATTCACAAGTGAATTCTATCAGACATTCAAGGAGCAACTAATCCCAATACTATACAAATTATTTGATATGATAAGCAAAGAAGGAGTCCTACCAAATTCCTTTTATGACACAAATATGGTACTGATTCCAAAGCCAGGGAGATCAAAAACAGAGAAAGAAAACTACAGACCAATCTCCCTAATGAACGTAGATGCAAAAATCTTAAATAGAATACTAGCAAAGAGACTCCAGCAAGTAATTAAGAAGATCATCCACCATGATTA
>NC_058132.1:16107958-16162403 GCF_016433145.1 Gracilinanus agilis | reverse complement strand
GGGTGATGGAATACTATTGTGCTAAAAGGAATAATAAACTGGAGGAGTTCCAGGAGAACTGGAGAGACCTCCAGGAACTGATGCAGAGCGAAAGGAGCAGAGCCAGAAGAACATTGTACACAGAGACTGATATACTGTGGTAAAATAGAATGTAATGGGCTTCTGTACCAGCAGCAATACAATGACCCAGGACAATTCTGAGGGATTTATGGTAAAGACGCTACCCACATTCAGAGGAAGGACTGCAGGAGAGGAAACATATAAGAAAAGCAACTGCTTGAACGCATGGATTGGGGTGGACATGATTGAGGGTGTGGACTTGAAACTACCACACCAATGCAACCACCAACAATTTGGAAATAGGTCTTGATCAAGGACACATGACAAAACCAGTGGAAATGTGCGTTGGCCATGGGTGGGGGGAGTGCGGGGGGTGAAGGGGAAAGTAGGAGCATGAATCATGTAACCATGTTAAAAATGATTATTAATAAATGTTTAAATTAAAAAAAAAAGTTACTAGGGATTGAAAAAAGTCATCAGCTTGTGGTGAGTCTCTTAGAAATTTGAGAGGGTGGTCTTTGGGCAATAGGAGTCACTGGTCTCATACTTTGCTCATAGCATCACAGAATTAGGAGCTGGAAGGAAACTTGGAGTAAGTTTACACCAATCCCCAGTTTTACATATGAGGAATCTCAGATGTGGGAAATCTCTAAGACTTGCCCAAGATCACAGAGATAGTAAGGGTCAGACTTGGACTCAGGTCTTCTATATGGTAAACAGTTCTTTTACTTATGAATAGGGGCAGGTCATCTTAATAATCACTTTCCCCCATTCTTCCATTTAAATTAAGTTTGAGAAATCCTTGGGGAGAATCAAAAGAGACATATAAAGCTCTTTGTAAGTGCTATGTAAATAGTACCTATTATTATTTGTATCTTTATCTTAAAGTCTTTTCTTTCCCTCCTCTTTTGGGTCCAATCAATAGCCAATTATATCTCTGGTCTTGAGATTCTTTTCTCCAATTAACACCATAAAGGGTCCTAAAGGTTCCCTCTTGAGCTCCTAGGGTTCAGACAAAAAGTCCTTTCACTAAAATAGCATTTCAATACACTGAGGTAGAAGCTCTCTGGGGCAGTTAAAATGCAGTTGAAGATTAAATCACAGAAAAGAAGGTCAAAATAGGTCTTGGTCAGTCTAGAGGTCCCCTGGGTTCTCTTGAGTTTCCCACAAAAATCCTAAAAATAATTGCCTTTACATCCTTCTTGCCAAAAGATTCCATGGCTGTTCCCCAGATATGTCCATGTGGGAGCAAAGTTAACCTAATCTGCCCTAGGTTGGCTTGCCTCTGTCCTGATTCGTGTTGCTAGGTATGTATTAGGTCAATTCATTTCTTGACAGTTCCTCCAGGTTCCTAGTACACATCTCCTGTTTGATGACTTCCCTTTAGGCTGCCATGCTAGATCAAGCCTTCATCACCTCTTGCTTGGACTTCTATGGTAGCTTCCAAATTGGTCTCTCTGCCTTTAGGTCTCCACTCTCTAATCAACCCATCCTCCATACTGCTGCCAAACTGTTATTTTTGTTGCACCATTCTGACCAAGTCATTCCCCTGCTCAAGAAGGTCCTATGACTCCCTCTTGCCTGTGAGATTAAAATGCCAACTCTCCTGTTTGGCTTTCAAAGCCCTTCATAGTTCAGTTCTGGCTTCCCAACAATTCCTTTCTTTATATTCCAGCCCAGGTAGCTTGTTGGCTTTGCTCATACATGGAGTCCCATTTCTAGTCCTTGTGCCTTTGCCCCTAGCCTGTTCCCATGCAAGGAATGCTCTCTCTCCTCACCTCTGCCTCATGGAATCTTGGCTTCCTTCTGGGTTCAGCTCAGGAGCATCTCCCATTGGCTTCCTCTGATTCCTTCCCCCCATGTTGCCAAGATCCTCCTATGGCCAATGACTATATTGATTTATTTTTGTGCTTTATTTTCTGTATTCCTGCCCCAGCCTCATCCAGATAAAGTGTAAGCTCTTTGAAAACAGGGCGGATTTTCCTTTTCTTTTTGTCTTCGTATTCTAAGTGTCAACCATAGTGCCTGGCGCACAGTAGGAACTTAGTACAAGTTATTTGAATGAAGTGAGTAGGAGAGTGCTGCCCTCCTCCACTGTCCATCCACAGGCACACAGTATTTTGCTATTCAATAAGATCCTACAGACAGACAAGACCAAGAATCCAATACTAAAGGGCAGAGAGCTCTGTCATATGATACCCCTTTGACCCTGGACAAGTCACTCGCTTTCTCAGAGGAACCTCAGGCCCCTCCTCTATAAGACCAGGGAGACTGGAGGAATGTGCTCTCCACTAGAACTTTTTCCAGTTCTATATAGATCTATGAGTCTTTGAATACATAAATATCAAGACTAGAATATGTGTGTGACCCTGGACAAGTCACTTAAGCCCAATTGCTTAGCCTTTACTGTGTTTCTGCCTTGGAACCCGTACTCACTATCAAATCTAAGACAGAATTTAAGGATTAAAAACAAACAAACAAATAAATGAATAAATGAAAAAGACTAGACTATGTGCCGGGATAGACCTTCTTAAGGCTGGGTTGTAAATCCATGTATCTTGGTCAGACACCATTGTAGACCAACATGAATGGAGCCTAGAATGTAGCAGGAGGAGAGAGAAATGAGTGGCCATCTAGAACCGGAAAAGTCCAGGCTTAAGTGGTGCCGCAGGAGATAAGACTGTTGGCTCTTGCTGGTCCTTCTTTTTGAAGAAGACTCAGTGGCTTCTGGTTGTGGTGTGACCCAAGAAGGTCTTAGGCCAATGGCTCAACCTTGAGACACCTCAACTTCCATATCTAAAGTGACTTGATGACTTCTGTGGTCCCTTTTTAAAGGATTTTAAGGGCTGCCTCATAAATAATGGAGTGAACTAGGGTAGAACCTGAGGACCAGAGGGGAAGCACAGCCCCAGGACCTCTAACTCGTTTGGACCCTAGGGTTTGGTTAAATAAAGAGTGTTTTAGAATCCTAAAATCTCATCTGAGAAAGGTGCCTCCTAAGTCTTGGGACCTAGCAAGCCTCTGGCAGAAGGTCATCCTGAACCACCCTACAAGTAGTCACCCAGCCTAGACTAGAAGAATTTCCTAACCTGGGGCCTCAACTCTACACCTTTCCCTTAGGCTGGGGAAAAGGGGGGAATGGAGGAGAAGGGGCTGTGAGTCTTGGGCATTGGCCTGATATGGTCCACGGGATTCCAAAGAGTTGGACAAGACAACAACAACACAGGATCCGGACCAAATCCCCTTGTTGTCCCTCACTGGCAGCAGCTGTAGGGTGGTTCTGGCAAGATATCAGTACTGAGGTTCCCCTAGAAGCCATAATGAATGCAGGAGACCTGGCATGTCCATAGCCAGTACACAGGGGCCCCGCCAAGAGTCCCCTTAAATTGGCCATGGATGGTCACGGTAGCTTATATACCCAGTGAAAGAAATCTTCTGAGGTATAGACAGTGGGGAGGAAGGGGACAGAGGAGGTCCATCCATCAGGTCCTGAGCCTCAGATTCCAGGGTTTAGCTTAGCATACACAGTGTCTGCATATATTAAGCTCTTCTATTATTGTTATTATTTTCACACACACACACACACACACACACACACACACACACACACACACACACACACCAGTAGAATGGGGGGTGGGATGGAAAAGGACTAACTTGCTCTCCATATGATTAGAGGATGAAAAGACCAAGTAAGCTGCCTCTCTGGACTTCCACTAAGAGCATCCTGTGTATGTATAGAGACCAAGGGCCCAAGAGAGATGGGCTTGGTTGGTTAAGAATGGGAAATAACTATCTCTAAAGGCTGTTGCTTATTGGGGCACTGTCTTTGGGAAAGTCTATGTGTCTCACTTTCTAGAAAAGAGAGGTGGTGTTTTCTCTCTTCAGGAGAAGACTTTCACAGTCTGACAGAGAATCTCTTTGGGGTGTTCTCCACAAGGGGGTGCAGCTAAGTGGCTCAGTGCCACCTAGTGTCAGAACTGGAGTTAGGAAGACTTGATTTGGGTTGTGGCCTTAAAAACACTAACAGGGTGACTCTGGGCAAGTCACTTCATCCGGTTTGCCCCAGTTTTTCATCTGTACAATGAACTGGAAAAGGCAAAGGCAAAGCGTTTCAGTATCTTTGCCAAGAAGACCCCCACCACTGAACAACAAACAACACTCAAAGGAATCGCAATTTCCCTCTTTGGGGATCTATGTCTCTCTTGGTTTGCTTCCACATCTCTCTCAGGGATAATTTCTGTCTGTGCCTCTCTGGGGGTGGGTGGGGGATATATCTGTTAATCTAAGAGAAAGTCTATTTCCCAGAAAAGGGTCCAGTGTCTCTCTCTGGAGGTGTTTTTGGTCCATCGGAAGGGGTATTGTTTCTCTGATAAGGATCTGTGTTTAGGGGAGAAGCTCTTTATCTCTGTGGAGGTATCAGTCTCTGTTAGAGTTCGGGGGACCCCTCTATACTGTGGGGGAGTGCTGTCGTGTCTGCTTTTTTGTGCAAGTGGGAGGGAGGAGTCCTCCGCCCCTTCCTCCCTCTTTCTTCCCCTCCCCAATCTCTCTAGAGGGTGGGAGTGGGAAGGTGGAACTCCTGTCGTGAGGTGAATATCTCTCGGGATGAGGAATCTCCATCTCTGTCTCTCTCTCATGTGAAAAGGGATGGGGAATATGTTTTTCTGTGCAGCAAGAAGGGGAGAAAGCAACATTTTTCTTCATTTGGAAGGACAGAGTCTTCCATTTTTCCTGTCTTTGGGCACAGTGGGGAGGAGTGGGGGTGGGGGCTCTAGCCCTCCTGGAAGGTGTCTCTGTGGAGGGATCTCTCGGTCTCTTTTTTTGGGGGGGGGGGGGTGTCTATGCACAGGGATCGCTATCTCTCCTTTTGGAAGGCGTCCCTGGGGAGATCTCTGTCTCTTCTTTTTTGGCGAGATGTCTCTGTCTCTCTCCTTTTTAGGGAGTTTCCATCGCGGGTGGGGGGGGGAGGGTCCTCAATCCCTCCCCCCCCCCACCCAGATGTCTCTCTCTCTCTGTCCCTCCGGCAGCACCCATCCTTCACCTGGCTAGGGACTCTACGAATGACCTCACTCTCAGCCTTGAGGGTGAGTTTTCCTGTAACGTTTCCCAAAGGGAGGGGCACGTGCCTATGACCTGGGGGCCCTGAAGCATGCGTCCCCTTTCAGCATCTCACGCCAGCGCACGCCCAGATGCCTATGTACAAACTGGGTGTTATTCAGACTCTGGGGCCCGGGAGATGGAAAATGATAGGTTTATGGAGGGATGGGGAGGAGAAGGGGAAAATCCTGCTAGCGAAAGTGGAAGGGGCAGGAAACGCTTCTTGGATGGGGAGAAGAGAGGGAGGGCTTCTTGGAGGAGGTGGCCCCAGAGCCAGGTCTTGGGAATCCTACAAATGGAGAGAGAGAGAGAGAGAGAGAGAGAGAGAGAGAGAGAGAGAGAGAGAGAGAGACCCTCACCCCCCCTCCCCCAAAGGTATGGGCTCAAGTCTGGCCAAAAGTCTTGAGAATGGGAAACCTGAGAGGGAAGGATGGGATCGGGAAACGGTTCGGTTGTAGCCATCAGTAAACTATGAGCAGTCGAGCAGGAAAGAACGAGGAGGTTCGGGTCCGATTTGATCCTCCAAACCACTCATAGTCCAAACGAGGAAACCAAGAGTTACCTCTAGTGTCTGGTAGGATTTGAACCCACATCCTTAGATATCCAGAACTTTTTTATTGTACCATGTGGGTCTAAGCTGGAATGAGGTGTTGGAATTTTCTGCCAAAAACAATAGGGAGTACTTGAAGGTTTGAGAGCAAGGGGAATATAGATCCCCCAAAAAAGGATAGAATAGCGATAGCATATCCTATCTGTAACAAGTGTTAGCCTAAGAACTGGTCAATTTCATTAACCTGGGCAGGTTTTATTTTATTTTTTAGTATTGTCTATTATCAACATATTTTATTGTTTAATACCATAAACACACACAGTTACTCCCCCCCACCCCCACCCCAATGGAATGGTCCTTATTGTACTAGTTAAGTTTATCTTTTTTGTAAAGATATTTCATTTCACCAATTATATGAAGCATATCCTATCTGAGTGGACACTGGACATGTACCAAGAAAACCTGAGTGTGGGTCTAAGCTCTGTTGCTTCCTACGGGTGATCTTGCACAAATCACTCTCCTTGGCTTCAGGGACAAAGAATTCTTCTCACCTTCCTCCTCTCTCTAAAGACAACCTTCATCCCTTTTCCTAAATATGAAAATAATAATAACCAAAAATTACATAAAACATGCCAGCTATCTTTAGAGGGTTTTCCATCATTAAAAATCTCTATTTTATCTGAGGATATTATGGTAAATGTTTAATAATTGGCATCCCTTTCCCCCCCCTAAAAAATGCACTCCTGACACTTAAATTTAATTTGCATTATTTACATAGTTTTCTTTATTTTAATACTAGATAATCAACAAAACAAAACAAGCCCCAAATGGAATTGTCCACTGATTTTTGAAGTGTAAATGCTCTCACCGGAATTTTAACTATCAGCTCTCCAAAGGATCCATCTTGCTTCAACACACCTAATACCAAATCATGGTTTATGGTGTGAACAAGGGGATGGAGTTCTTAGTTTAGAAAAGTCTTCAGCACATATGAAGGACCTTTCAGAAAAACCAAGAAAACCCTCACATATTTCATTGATGTTTTTCAGTTACTTTTACTCTCTGGGTCCTCCTGTCTTCCACTATCTTCCGAAGTCTGTCCAATGAATTCATTGTTTCCATGACACTTATCTATCCATCTCATCCTCTGCCATCCCTTCTCCTTCTGTCGTCAGTCTTTCCCAATATCAGAGTCTTTTCCTATGAGTTTCATTATGTTGGCCAAAGTATTTAAGTTTCACCTTCAGTGAACAGGGTGAATTAATTTCTTTTTTTTGGGGGGGGGTATTTTTTTATTTAGAATATTTTCCCATGGTTACATGATTCATGTTCTTTCCCTCTCCCCAACCCCTCTCCCCCCCACCAGACACACAATTCCACTAGGTTTTACATGGATCATTGATCAAGACCTATTTCCATATTTTTGATAGTTGCACTAGGGTGATTGTTTAGCGTCTACATCCCCAATAATATCCCCAGCCAACTCATGTGATCAGGCAGTTGTTTTTCTTCTGTGTTTCTACTCCCACAGTTCTTCCTCTGAATGTGGCCGGTTTTCTTTCTCATAAGTCCCTCAGAATTGTTCTGGATCCTTGCATTGCTGCTAGTAGAGAACTCCATTACATTCGATTGTACCACAGTGTATCAGTCTCTGTATACACCGTTCTCCTGGTTCTTCTCCTTTCACTCTGCATCAATTGAATTAATTTCTTTAATTTGATCTCTTTGATGTCAAAGGGACTCCTAAAAGTCTTCTTCGCACCACATTAAAGCTTTGATTCCTCAGGGCACAGCTTTCTTTATAGTCCAACTCTCCCAGCCAAACATTACTACTGGGAAAACCAGAGCTTTGATTCTGGGGACCTTTTCTGGCAAGATGATATTTTCTTTATAGTATGCTGTGCAGCTTTGCCAGAGTTTTCCTTCCAAGGAGCATGTGTCTTAATTTCATGGTTGCAGTCACCATTTGCAGGGCTCTTTGAGGCCAAGAATATAAAATTTGGCATGGCTTCCATTTCTTCTTCCCAATCTGTGTCAAGATCTCAGTTGGTTTTTTAATTACATTTACTTTTTTTTATATTTTGTATACACTTACTCACCTCCAACACTAAACTAGATAAATTAATTTGAGACTTCCAGATTACTATGATCAATTATGCAAATTATATTCTAATGGGAAGTAAAATGTAGCTTCATAAGTGGTCAAGACAGTTTTGGGTCCCAGTAGATAGAATAGTAACCTTTCACACAGGGAGACAGGTTCAAATCTTATCTTTGAGATGTAAAAATCCATTGTGGATGAAGACTGGAGGTTACCAGAGTCTTCTTTTTTTTTTTTTGTCTGCTCCTATCCCTTAGATTTGTTTCTAAGAAAGAAAGGATTTATTTTTTTAACTTATTTTTTTTATTTTGAATATTTTCTCCTAGTTACATATTTCATGTTCTTTCCCTCTCCCCCAATACCCCCTAACACCCCTTAGCTGACAAACAATTCCACTGAGTTTTACACATATCGTTGATCAAGACCTAATTCCATATTATTGATAGTTGGACTAGAGTTATCATTCAGTGTCTACATTCCCAATAATATCCCCAACAGCCCATGTGTTCAAGCAGTTGTTTTTCTTATGTGTTTCTCCTCCCACAGTTCTTCCTCTGAATGTGTCTAGTTTTCTTTCTTATAAGTCCCTCAGCCTTGTTCTGGATCCTTACATTGCTGCCAGTAGAAGTCCCTTATGTTCGATTGTACCAGTGTATCAGTCTCTGTGTATAAGGTTCTCCTGCTTCTGTTCCTTTCATTCTGCATCAATTCCTGGAGGTCTTTCCAGTTCACATGGAATTCCTCCAGTTCATTATTGTTTTGAGCACAATAGTATTCCATCACCAGCAGATACTACAATTTGTTCAGCCGGTCCCCAATGAAGGACATTCTCTTATTTTCCAATTTTTTGCCACCACAAAAAGCCGGGCTATAAATATTTTTGTACAAGTCTTTTTCCTTATTGTTTCTTCGGGGTATAATCCAGGCAGTGCTCTGGCTGGATCAAAAGGCAGATAGTGAAAGAAAGGATTTAAAAGAATGTGCCATGCTTATATTTTTTTCTTCTCCTCAGCGAACCAGTTATTAATCATTTATTAGCACAGCCCACATGATTATTAAATGGGACTCGAACCGTAGACTTCTGACTCGACACCCAGGGAACGTGTGTCCACGTAGCCGGAAGGGAAGCATGCTGCCGCTGTGCATTCTGGGAGATGTAGTCAGAACTCTCGGGGCCTCCCGAGTGTTCCTGGGAGTTGTAGTCCAAGGGAGCCAGTTCCGGGCCTGGGCTCCTCGTGGTCGGGCCGGCTCGTCTGGTTGGCGGGTCTTTGGGGAGGGGGTCTCTTCCTGATCCGCCCGAGGTGAGTGACTCTCCCCTCCCCCTGGGCTGGACCCCGGACCCGGTGGGCGAGGAGCCGCCGCTGCCGCACCGCAGCGGCCGAGAGCTTGGCGGGCTCCGAGCCGCCCTCTCTGCCCCACCCCAGGGCAGGAGTCTTCTCTGCTGCCTTCCATTAGTCTTACTGCCCCTTCTCTGCCGCCCATCAGCCTTATTACCCCTCCTCCAAGGTTAGAAGTAGCCTTCTCTTGCCCCCCGCCCCCCACTCCAAACAGCTTTTGACCGGGATTTCTGCCTAAGGGGACATTTCATGAATTACCCTGTGCCGGACTGCGCGTTACTTAGTTGCTGGGGCAGAGAAGAACAGAGACTCGTCCCTGCCCTCCCTGCCGATCCCGGCCCCCTCTTATGTCTGCGGGTCCCTCCCGGTCTGCCTGAGCCTCCTATGGGTGATCGCTGGGCTCGGCCTGTTTCGCTTCCTTTGTCTCCACTGCTGGGGCTTCCTAAGGGCTTGCTAGTTGATTAAATTAGTTGTTAGCTCAGTTAACTGCTAAGAGGCTTGAAGGCTGTTGAATTGGATGGGGCTGTCTGTGGTCCTTGACTTCTCCCTCTGGAAAGTGAGAGGGTTCCCTCTGATTCTCTACCGCCCCTTCTAGCGCGGAATCCTCTCTCCCCGGGATCGCTGTCAGCCGCGGTAGTTGGCCTGCTTATCTCTTTAGCTGAGGGATTTACAAATCTCTTGTTTTTCCGTCACCTGCATTTCCCCTCGCATCTCTCTCCCTCCGCTCCACGCCTCTTGTCACAAAGATTTTTTTTAAAGAGGGAAGAGTGAGAGGAAATCGACAAAACCAATCAAGGTGGGAAAAGCCTGATGCTGTTTCCAAGGCAACGTCCCTCCCTCCTAGTGGCTCCTCTGTTGTGTCTTCTGAGGTCTCATTTTTTGGGGCTGGTCACTTACCTCTTGGGGGTGGAGTCTATCTGATCAGCCCACCAAAAGAAGCCTCTCTGTCTGTCTCTCAAGACTGACGTGGTCATATCCTTTCTTGGGTATTCCAGTGTTTATTATAGCAGCTTAGATTTAGTGTGCAGAGGCAACCTCCTCATTTTAAAGATAAGGAAATGAGATGCCAGGGTGGTTAAGTTATTTACCCACACCACCTAGGTACTGTCAGAGGTAGGATCTGAACCCTGCTCTGTGGTCTCCAAATCCAGCATTTCCCAATGCCCTACTTTGTTTCAGAAATTAGGAGAGAGGGGAAAAGGGAAAGGAGTTGAGAGGTTGCCTTTTGTCTTATAAAAACTGAGAGTTTTCATGTGGTTAAGTAGCTAGGGCTGTTTGGACTCTGAGTTCAAATGTTGCTTCTGACCCATACTACCTGTGTGACCTTGAAAAAGTCACTTAACCTACCCCTACCCAGGCCTCAATTTCCTTATCTCTAAAATGAGATTGCTAGCTGGCCTCTAAGGTCTCTTTCTACACTTAATCTTAAAATGAGTGCCAGACCAGAGTTTGAACTAGAGGAATTCAAGCTGGAAGAAATCTTGGCAATCCATCTCATCAAACTATCTTGTAGATGGAGAAATAGCCACACTCAGCAAGGCAGGAGAGAGGCTTACTTTTCTTGCTGGGGGTTCTCTATGTTCCAAGAACTGTGCTGGGGATACAAAGAAAGAATGGAGGCTAGAAGACACTTTTGGTGAGGGATAAAGAGAACTCAAGTGGCTGAGGCAGTGGCCCAGAGAAAAGAGAGAGGACAGGAGAGATAGGGGTGAGGACCAAGTGGAAGTCATGTGTTTTTGTATTGGTAGAGGGGGATGATGCCTGGGAGAAGCTGGTCTTTTGCTGTGGTTTCCCCCACATCCTTACACACTCATCTTCAGGTGGAATAAAATAAATGGGCTTCTCTGGATGTCTCCATGCACCTTCTGTTTCTCTCTGTTCCACTAGAGGGGCCTGTGATAAAATCTCCATTCCCCAGACTCCTGCCTTCACCCCATTTTACCCCTTTTTCCTGTTCTGGTCTCCTTGGTAGCTTGGCCCTCTCTTCTTCCTGGTGTCTCATCTTGCTTGGGGTTTGAAGTACTGGGGAGCCACCTACCTCCTTCCTCCCAATCATGGCTGCTCCGTTAGGTTACCTCTCTTTTAGGTTAGATTCACCCTGCCCCCTTCCAAGGCTCAAGTACGGCTACCCAGTCTTCTCTGCTCTTCTTGTGTGTATTTACTCCAGTCAGAAAGTCTGCCTTAAAACTTGAGGCTCTAGTTGGGGCATCTGTGCATGTTCAGCCCCCCCTCCCCCCACCCCCAGCCCAGAGCTCAGGTCCCTAGGGGTTGTATAAGCCTTTGGGTTCTGTTGTCACCTCCTTTGGAGGGCACCCCCTGGAGGAAGAGGGGTGACTGCTGCTCTCCTGCCAATAGAAGCCCCTGAGAAGCACCTCGTGCCCCAGACTCCCCTTTCCTCATGCTCCTGCCTGCTATGAGTCGGGCAGACCATCCTGCCATAATGCTGGGAGGGCTGCTTGGAGCGCGAGGGCTGCTGGGAGCTCCCTGGTTGTCTGAGCTCTAGGTCTGGGGAGAGCCCAAGGTTGCGCGGTCAGCCCGTGCCCTCTATGCTCATGTCCCCCTCTCTCTCCCTCTCCCGGCAGATGCCTGTGCCTCGGTGCTCAGGTCCCTGTGGCGGGGTCCGGCGGGCTGCCCTGCGGAGGCCGCGCACGGGCGGGGCAGTGTGCAGGTCCTGCTTCTGCAGCGCCTTCGAGGCAGAGGTGCTGGGCACGCTGCAGGCAGGGCGCCTGCTGCCCCCCGGGGCCGTGGTGGCCGTGGGCGCATCGGGCGGCAAAGACTCCACGGTGCTGGCCCATGTGCTGCAGACCTTGGACGCCCGCCACGGGCTGGGCCTGGACCTGCGCCTCGTGGCTGTGGACGAGGGCATCGGGGGCTACCGCGATGCGGCGCTGGCGGCCGTCCAACGGCAGGCAGCCCGCTGGCAGCTGCCCCTCACTGTGGTGGCCTACGCGGAACTCTTCGGGGGCTGGACCATGGACGAGGTGGCCCGACGGGCGGCCCAGGAACCGGGCCGTGCCCGGGCCTGCTGCACCTTCTGCGGAGTCCTGCGGAGGAGGGCGTTGGAGGAAGGGGCGCAGCGAGTAGGGGCCACGCACATTGTCACAGGTGAGTAGGGCCAAGGGAGAGGGGGCGGACCCCGGGGCAGGGGGCGGGGCCTCGGCACACAGGCTTCTGGGCTCTCCTCCTGCTGGGGCCCCGCCCCCAAAGAAGGATCAAGCTTTATTGTCTTCAATGACTCCCAGAAAAGATTTCTTTCTTCCTTCCTTTCTTTCTTTCTTCCTTCCTTCCTTTCTTTCTTTCTTCCTTCCTTCCTTCCTTCCTCCCTCCCTCCCTCCCTCCCTTCTCTTTCTTTCTTTCTTTCTTTCTTTCTTTCTTTCTTTCTTTCTTTCTTTCTTTCTTTCTTTCTTTCTTTCTATATATTTTACCTTTTTGTTTATTAAGAAAATTTTTCCATGGTTACATACTTCATGTTCTTTCCCTCCACCCTCCTATAGCCAATGAGCAATTCCACTGCATTTTACATGTCATTGATCAAGACCTATTTCCATATTATTGATATTTGCACTGGGGTGATCATTTAGTGTCTACATCCCCCATCATATCCCCATCGACCCATGTGATCAGGCAGTTGTTTTTCTTTGTGTTTCCGCTCCCCCAGTTCTTCCTCTGGATGTGAATAGCGTTTTTTCTCATAAGTCCCTCAGAATTGCCCTGGGTCATTGCATTGCTGTGACAGTTGTTCTCTGACACTTTGGGACTGAGCTTCTCCTCCCTGCCCAGGTGGTACATGGGCCCCTACAGGCTCTCCCAGGGCTTCGGTGCAGGCCGGGGTCCATATTCCCCACGAGAGGACAAGACGTGTCACACGCAGTCAGAATCTCAGAAGGAAATAGAGGGGAGCTGGCCTTGGGCCTCCCACCCAGCTGTGCTTCCTTGGCTGGGCAGCCGCCGTCAGGACCCCCCTGGAGTTATCGGGGAAACCTTGTTTTGCTGATAATACTTTAGTCTGTACATTTTCCCCTCCACCTTTCGTTATTTTTTCAGTTCTGTCTAAAGGATTGTTTTGGGACAGCCCAGAATTCAGCTCTCTTCCTCCTCCTCCCTGAACCAGTGGAAAGCGTGATGCTTGGTTGTAGGGGCACCTTCCCTATTGCTCACATCCACCTATGGTAGAAATCTCCAGGAGGAAGCCAGGGGCAGAGACCAGCCTGGTCTGCCTCAGCCTCCGTGTGTGTGTGTGTGTGTGTGTGTGTGTGTGTGTGTGTGCCCCTGTTGGGCTGGGGAGAGCATTTCCCCCGAGGGTGAGCCTTGGAGGCTTCTCTGCTCTGGGTAGGGTTAGGCCTTCCCCACTGATCAGGGTATTTGTGTTACTGTAGGCAGATTTTCCTGTGTCCTACCCACTTCCTTTGCAGTTCATGCAAGTCTTTCCAGATTTTTATGGACTCCCCCGTTGCCCGTCTTATGGTGCAATAACCTGCCCTTACACCCACTGCTCAGCTCATTCACTAACTCCCCAAATGACAGACCTCTCCTTTCCGGTTCTTTGCCACTGCAGAAGGAGCTGCTAAAAATATTTTTGGACCGTGAAGTCCTTCCCCCTCTCTCTGCCCTCTTTGGGCACAGCCCCAGCAGTGGTATTTGTTGGGTCAGAGGGTGTGTAGAGTTCTGTGGCCCTCTGAGCCTGGTTCCATATTGCTTTCCACAATGGCTGGATTAGCGCACAGTTCCACCAACAGTGTATAAGTGTCCCGGTTTACCCTTCACTTGTCATTTTCCTTTTTGGTCCTATAAGCCAATCTGATAGGTGTGAGGTGGTATCTCAGAGTTTTTAGTGTGCTTTGCTCTAATCAGCAGTTGGAGCATTTCCTCATAGGACAATGGATAGTTGTAATTTTTTCAACTGACAAATTCCTGTTCATATCCTTTGAGAATTTATCACTTGGGGGAAATCCCATCTTTTTTGTTTCTGATCTTCTACCTTTCTGAGTAACTCTGGGTTTCCCTCCTACCTACATTGCTAGGGAGGTCCTCACTTGGTTCCATTTATTGTATTCTGGGCCCCCCTGGTGTTCCTGTTCTCCCCTGCTCCCGCCTGTACTCCCCCTCCTCATGCCTCTGTGGCCCCTTCTTCCCCCAGTACAGACGCATCCACCTGCAGCTTTCTGTGGGTATCTGGGCTCCTCCCCTCCAGCCCAGGCTAGGTGCCTGCCTCCCGCTGACCCTGATCTCATCTCGGACTCTCCCCAGGACACAATGCGGACGACATGGCAGAAACGGTGCTCATGAACTTCCTCCGCGGGGACGCAGGCAGGCTGGCTCGAGGAGGCACCCTGGGGTCCCCTGGTGAGGGGGGTGCCCTGCCCCGCTGCCGCCCCCTCCAATTTGCATCCCAGAAGGAGATCGTTCTATACGCCCATTTCCAGGAACTGGACTACTTCTCCGAAGAGTGTGTCTATGCCCCCGAGGCCTTCCGGGGCCACGTCCGGGACTTGCTGAAGGCCCTTGAGGCTGCCCGGCCCTCGGTGGTCCTGGATCTGGTGCACTCGGCGGAGCGTCTGGCCCTGGCCCCTGCCGCCCGGCCCCCACCCCCTGGTGCTTGCACGCGCTGTGGGGCCCTGGCCAGCCGTTCCTTGTGCCAAGCCTGTGCCTTATTGGATGGGCTCAACCGAGGACGGCCTCGTCTGGCCATCGGCAAGGGCCGAAAAGGGCTGGGGGAGGAAGGCGAGGGAGAGAGCTGTGCTTCCAGGGACAGGGGACGAGCCACCCTGTCTGGGGCCATTCAGGCCTTCTAGATCCTCAAAAAGAGAAATTCTGGGTTCTAGATTTCTTGAGCTCCAATGGGTTCTCGCATTCCTCGTGAGTTTCGGTTCTCTGCATTGAAAGTCTAGGACCCTCTTGTGGTTCTGGGCTCTTCAGTAGGTCTTGGGCCTTCTCTAGGCCCCTCAGCTAGGCCCAGAGTTCCTCAAGACATCCCGGATCTTTCAGAAGATTATGTCTTGGGCAGCTATGTAGCCCAGTGGATAGAACACCAGGTCTGGAGCTGGGAGGTTTCTTAGCTGTATGACCCTGGGCAAGTCAC
Organism: Gracilinanus agilis; assembly: GCF_016433145.1. Lineage (NCBI taxonomy): Eukaryota > Metazoa > Chordata > Mammalia > Didelphimorphia > Didelphidae > Gracilinanus > Gracilinanus agilis. The sequence goes on along the minus strand of NC_058132.1, from coordinate 16,147,179 downwards.
TTAACTCCCATTGCCTCGCCCTTACCACTCCCCTATCTTGGAATCTATATGAGATGTCTATCTAATAAGGTCTTAAAAACATTTAAAAAGAAGATTATGGCTTGTATGGGTTTCTAGGTCTCTCCTAGCTTTCTGGGCTGTTTGAAGGGCTTCCTGGGATTCTAGGTCTCCTGGGGAAGGGATTCAGAGTCCATCTATGAACGGTCGTGCCTGGGTGGGTAGATGTCGGAGAAGAAGACTGGACACTCAAAGGCAAAGGGAGGGCTTTGAGGAGGTGCCGGTGGGAGGGGATGGCCTGGTCATTAAGGACGAAGGGGGTAGGGATGGATGTGAGCAGAGAAGTGGCCTGGGAAGGCAGGGAGATATCCCCTGGAGAGAGGCGAAGGGGGAATGACTAAGGGTGAATCGGGGAGCCCGGGCCTGGGGATCCCCACCCCCAGCCACAAGAAGAGGGGCAGAAATCTGTTGGACTCTTCTCCCAGCTTCTCCCAAGAGCCTCAGACTTTCTGTTAGTTTTAGCCATCCTTCAAGGCCCAGCTCGACATCTCCCCGAGCTCGTTCTGACCACCTCACGGGTCTCTCCCTTTCCTGAGCTACTCCTGGAGGCCCAATTTCCCTCCAGGGATCTCCCTTGGCCAGCCTGTCCCACAGCGTCTTCTCCATCCGGGTTCCCCAGAGAAACATCTCCCCAAGCGCACTGGGGCAGCTCTCTGAGCTCTCTGCCCACAGAGGGCAAAGGTTTAGGTCATGTAGCCGATCTCTGTAGACAAGGAGAGAAGGGCAAGACCCGTCTAAAGATCCCACCTGTACGAGGGAGGGGCTGAGCTGGAATCCACACCAAGTCTTCTCTCTTTACCTTCCCTCTTAGAATCAATACCACATAAAGGTCCCAAGGCAGCAGAGCAGTGAGGACTGGGCAATGGGGGTTAAGTGACTTGCCCAGGGTCACCCATCTAGGAAGTATCTGAGGCCACATTCGAACCTAGGATATTCTTTTTCTAGACTTGGTTCTCAATCCACTGAACCACCTGGCTGCCTCCCACAGCCAAGTATTCTTATACCAAATCTCCCAGCGCCCTCCTCCCCATTAGAGTCTGGAGGCACTCTCTTGGCATCACAGAGCTTGGTTCTGTTCTTTGGGTCCTGGTGGCGTTGGTCCCCTCCAGGTCTGGCTCTTCTTTTGACCTTCTGCAGAGCATGCCGTCCCATCCAAGGGGCTGATGCTTTGGAATGGAAAGAACTGGATGTGTTTCCATCGTCTCTAACCTCGCGTCGCTTCTCCTCTTTGGGCTACAATTAGACACTTATTCTTCTGCCCCAGATTATCCTGCATTTTGAGTTTCTATGGGCAGTAAAGGTGTAAGATTCAGTCGTGGCCACCAGGAGGCCCAAAGACACCACAAATGGTACCCCAATTCCAGTTAGTCGCTGATCCGGGCATCTGCTGCTCTTGACCCAGAGGAGGCCCCAGCAAAGTCAAGAGAGTGCAAAGTCAACATTTTCCAAGCTGGAAGATGCATTTCAAGACTATCTTGTTGAGAGTTCTTGACCTTGTTTGTGTCATGGACCCCTGTGGAAGCCAGTACGCTGAAAGCATAGTATTAGCCTCTTCCCAGAATGTTGTTACCCAGCCTTTTACCTTTACCCTGTGTGTGTCTCCCTGCCTGGTGTGTGTTTCTTGTAGACAACATATGGTAGGATTTGGGTTTCTAATCCACTTTGCTATTTGCTTCTGTTTTCTGGGTGAGTTCATCCCATTCACATTCAGCCAGAATAGTTTTAAATGTACAAATTATATTGGATTTCAAGGGAACTCCAATATGGGGGCAGCTAGGTGGCTTAGTGGATTGAGAGCCAGGCCTAAAGACTGGAGGTACTGAGTTCAAATCTGTCCTCAGTAGCTGTGTGATTCTGGGCAAGTCACTGCCTAGCCCTTTCTGTTCTGCCTTAGAACCAATACACCCTATTGATTCTAAGATGGAAGGTAAGGAGTTAAAAAACATCCCATTATACTGAAATAAAGTATGTGGGGATTTTTTCTAAGTTCATGGACCCCCCGAAAGTTCTTCCCAGTTATCTGGCTTGGTGGTCCACGGACTCCAGTTTAAAAACTCTGATCTAACCTGGCCACCCAGACTTGGAGAAGGGGCAAGGACTTGGCCAGAGTTATTGCCAGTTGGTATGGGAGCTAGACTTCAAATACAGATCTCAGGTACCTGAGAAACACTAAGGTGTGAGGTGGGTGCTGGGTGGGGCTGGTCCCTCTGGTAGGAGTGCCGAAGTTCCTGGGTCCAAGAACCAAGATCTTTCCCATCTCCCCTTCCTGCAATCAGGGTGGTCCACAAATGGACAGGGCATCTCCCAAGTCCTGAAGAGAAAGCAGTGGACTGAGGCATCTCGCCCGGTCTTAAAAGAGAGAGGTAGGAATTGGAGAGGACCTCCCAGAGCCCGGGATTTGGAGTCTGGAAACTCGAGTTTGAATCCAGTTTGAGTTATTGGCTACCTGTGTAGTCAGAGACAAGCCTCGGACTCCTTGGACCTCAGGTTCCTCAATTATAAAATGAGAGGATTGGATTGGACTCCAGTCACGTGATCCTAAGGCCTTCCAAGGTCTCCGGTGGTGAGAAGACGGATGGTAGGAGCAAATTAAAGAAGTGGCAGTCAGAGCCCAAGAACCTTCCTGGGTTCTCTCCCAGGCAACCTGCCCAGTGAGAGTGGATACCTCCTCTCTGAGTCAGAGCATCATAGAGGGGCTGGGGGCCGGCCCCAGTGAAAGGCGAATTACAATAATTAAGGTGTTTAAGAGGCTGGGAGGGGTTGAGGTCTGGGCAGGAATTCTCTGCCCACCTCCAAAAACTAGTCCTCAACACTCCACTCTTACGTGCCCTTTTTAAATGGCCTTCCCTCCACCCTTTCTTTTTCTTCTGAATAGAGAGAGGCCTGGGCTGTGAGTCAGGAAACCCAAGTTCTGGCTTGGATGTTTATTAGCTGTGCAACATTTGGCAAATCTTTAAACCTCTGCACCTCAGTTTCCCCTATCTATAAAGTGGGTATACTTGCATTCCTTGCCTCACGGGGTTTTTGTGACTAGTGTGTCTTATAGAAATGGGGTATAATTAACAAAATACTCTGATTTCTTCATCCCTTTTGACTCTCCATCTGCCTTTGTCTAATGATTCCCTACTTGGGTTTCAGATTATCTTAAGTTTCTATGTCTCACCCTCTGTGGTCACATTTCCTTCTTCCTGGACTTCCCATCCTGATTAAGTAAACATAGTGGCCTTCTAAGGTTTGCAGGATCCATTGCTCTAACTTGAGGGGGAGGCAGGTAGCTAGGGCTTGGGGTAATCCCACTCCCACCCCTGACCCCAGCTTTCCTTCTAGGAGGGAGTGAGGGACCTGGCAGTTAACAGGGAAGGAGATGGAGGAAGAGGTTTCCTGAGCTCCCTGGCATTCTCCTCCTCTGGCTGCTCATGGCACATTCTTCATCTTGGCTGGCTACTAGTTCTTCTCCAGCGCCATCTCTGCTACCTCTCAGCTCTCTAATGGTCCTTTTCTCCACTTCTCCCCTTGTATCTGGTTTTTTTTTTTTTTTTTTTTTTTTTGCTGGGTCTCTCCTAGATCTTCCTAGGATCACAGGATTCAGAGCTGAGGTTAGTTCCCTCACTTCACAGACAAAGAAATGGGTTCAGATAGGAACTTGATTTGGGATTTGCTCAAAGCCACATCAGAAGCAGATCTGGGATTCAAGGTTGGCTTTTCTGACTAAGCCCAGTGCTTTCCCCATATACTGTCTCATTTTCACCCTGTCTTGCAATCTAAGGAAGATCTTTGTCCCCCCTCCCTCCCTTCCATTCTCTTAGATTCTGCTCCCCAGCACTCCCAGACACTCCTCCTTTTTTGCCTCTGTCTCTGGCTGGTGTAAGCACCTCCAAGCTTTTCCTTCCTTGGCCCCTCATTTTTAATTGACACTTTCTGGGTCACCCCCCTGGTCTTTTTCTCATTCCCCTTCTCTGGGGCTTGGCTCTGATCAATTTTCAGCAACTTTTTATGTCTTTCATTAGAATATTAGCTCCTTGAGGGCAGGGATTGACTTTCTGCTTATATTCATATCCTTAGCACTTAGCCCATTTCGAATTTATTGTTCAATCATTTCAGTCATGTCCAAAATTTCCTGGCCCCATTTGGAGTTTTCTTGGCAGAGATCTTGAATGGTTTGCAGTTTCCTTCTCCAGCTTATTTGACAGATGAGGAAACTGAGGCCAGCAGGGTTAAGTGCCTTGCCCAGAGTCACACAGCTAGTAAGTATCTTAGGCTGGATTTGACCTAGTGTTCAATCCACTGAGCTACCTAGCACCAAATAAATACTTAATGTAACTCTATTTCTCAGTCTCCCATTTCTTTATTTCCTTCTTATTTAACATTCAGTAAACAATGATCAAATTTTTGCTACAGTCAAGGTAGCTTTCATGGGACTAAAATGTACATCCTCCTTAACTTTAGTGTCTTCCCTCAAATTATCTTAAGTTTGCCCCCCCCTCTCTCTCCCCACTCTCCCTCATCTGTCATCAATCTATCTGTCTGTCTATATCTATCTATCTCCATCCATCTACCTATCCATCATCCATCTGTCTGTCCATCCATCTATCTGTTTATCCATCTGTTTATCTATCTATCCATTTATCATCTATTCACCCATCTGTCTATATATCTATTGATCCATCCATCTGTCTATCTATCCATTTATCCATCCATCTAATATCTATCCACTATCCATCCATCTATCTGACTGTCTTATCTATCTATACATCTTTCTATCTGTCCATCTATCTCTACTTACCTATCCTCTGCCTCTCTACCAGCCTATCATCCATCATGTTTCTACCTGTCTGTCATCTATGTCATACATCTATTTATCTCTCTTATCTCTGTCTAGCTCTCCATCCATCTATCTGTCTATCTGTCCCCTTATTCTACCTCTCTAATATCTACAGGTCTGTTATCTGTCTACCTACCATTCAATCATCCATTTCTATCATCTTTCTACCTGTCTATCATCTATCCCATCCATCCATCCATCCGTCTCTCTGAGTGTCTGTCCCTTTATCTATCCATCCCCTCTCACTCTTCTTCTCTAATTCTTATCAAGTATCTGTCTACCTACCAGCCTCTCATCCATCTCTCCCATCTCTTTGTCTGTCTCTCTCCTGTTTGGGCATGTCTATTGTTTGTATATTGTTTCCCCTATTAGACTGGGAACTCCTAGAGGGCAGGGCAGGGCTCACATTTGTGGTTTGGGTTTTGCCCTCCTTGGTATTGCCAGTGCTTAGCCCGATGCCTGGCACATGGTAAGCATTTAATAAGCGCTCATTGACTCACTGACTGTTGTTGCCCACACATTCCCCATTCCTCTCTGGCTCATCTCCTGGGAGTTCTCTTCCAGCCTTTTAAACAGTGGGGAACAGCAATCATGGATGAAGCATTTTAAGGTTTTCAAAGTATCTCCCATAGGTTATCTCCTCAGGTCCTCACAACAACCCAGCTATTATTTCCCCCTTTTTACAAATGAGGACACTGAGACAGAAAATGGTGACTTTCCCTGGGGAACTGGATTTGAACTCCTGTCTTCTTCCTGAACTCTGGACTCTATTCACTCTGCCTCTTACCTAACTGCCTCCATTTAGAAGTGCCCTTAGAGGCCCTCTAGTCCCAGCCCCCTCCTTTTACAGATAAGGAAACTGAGGCCTACTGTGGTTAAGTAATGAGAAAGCTATTTAACCTTTTTTTTTAGTAAAACAACTTGGAAAAAATATTCCTCCCAAGCCTTTCCCAGACTCCCAAGGAAGGACAAAAAGGCTTTTCTTAGGGAAACCAAAAGCTTTTATCTGGGTAAAGGCTTGTCTGGGGCCCACCTAAAGGTAGTGGCCTCTTTTGCATTCAAGTCTTAAGTACCGATACCAGGAAGGAATTCTTTTCGGGCAGTAAAGGGGATGGGTGCATATTCCCCAGACATTTTAACATATTCTAGTCTTTTCCTTTTCTAGGGATGGTCTAGGGGTCCCGAATCTGGTTGGGTGCCCTGGGGGGGTGGGGGATGGTGCTGGAATACAGTAAATTAAATAAAGCTTTTCCTGAAGACTCCAGTGGAGAAGGCGTAGTACCGTTATCCTCCGTGTTTATTTTCTCCATACTGATTTGTTCAGGGTGGCACAGATCCTATCAGCAAACAAGCATTTATTAAGCATTTGTTGTTTGCCCAGCATGGTGCTAAATGCTAGGGGGATTCAAAGAGACAAACGCCCATTCCTGTTCTCCAGGAGCCCACCCGGGGTTAATTGGGGGGAGCTTTTTAGTCCCACCCATTTGGGGTTTTCTTGGCCAAGATACTGGGAACACGGTTTGTCATTTCCTTCTCCAGTTTATTTTACAGATGAGGAAACTGAGGCCAATGGGGTTAAATGACTTGCCCAGGGCCACACAGCTAGTAAGTGAGGGTAAAAAATTAAATAGAAACCAGATCTGTAAGCAATACACGGAAAGGAATGTTAAAGGGGGAAGGCATTCGGAGGAGGGAGTCAAGGGGGGTGGGGGAACAGGAAAAAAGGCCTCCTGTGCTAGGTGGGACTGGAGCTAAGTCTCAGGGGAAGCCTGGGGGAATTTGAACCCAGCTCTACTGACTCCAGAGTCTCTTCTGGTCTCATCCTAGCGCCTCAGTCTCTTGGACTGCCCCCTCTCCCTCACCTCTCCTCGCCCCCTCCCATCCCTCCTTCCACCCCCACTTCCTGCTCAGGGATTCCGAGATTCTCCCCCCCTCCCATTTCTTGGTTACAAGATTAGAATTCAGTACCAATGGGCGGGTGCTCATTAACTAGGGGACTCGACAATAAAAGCAGTCTCTGGTTACAGGGGCGGGGGCTGCTGCCACCTGCGATAAAAGCCTACCCGGACTTCTTGGGCAAGAGGCAGAGGAAGAGACCTCCTCCGGTACCTGACCGCCTGCGCGAGATCCCCCTACCAGGCGGGGGGCCACCTCCCCTGCTTGTTGCCGGACTTCTCTGATCCTCGACCTCCACCTCCGGGCCCTGCGACCCCTCCCAGCCTGGCCAGCCCTCCCTCCAGGACCCAGGCTTAGTCTCTGCTTGGGGCATCACTTCTCTCTTGTCGGTGCCCCTCCAGCGACTTCCGAGCATCTGTTCCCGTCCCTCCCTTCTCCCGCGTTTCTCTCCGGGATCCCCCGCTGCAGCTATGTTGCTCCTGGTCTCCTCAGTGCTTCTTCTGTTGGCCCCCGGTAAGGGGCTCTGGCGGGCTGGGTCCCGGAGCTTGGAGAGGGGGTGGTGGGAGGAGTGGTCGGGAGTCATCCGGAGGGGGTTTGGGCTGGGTCCTTGGAGAACCGGCGAGCCCGGAGGATTTGGCTGGAGGGCGTGTGTGTGTGTGTGTGTGTGTGTGTGTGTGTGTGTGTGTGTGTGCACCTACTATGTGTGTGCAGGGGGGTGGCACCTACTATGTGCCAGGCGCCCGGCCGGGGATTCGATTCTTACAACAGCCCTGTGAGGCATCTGGAGTGGTTGTAGGAAGGAAGTCGGGGGGATCTCCGCTGGGCATCCGCGGGGAGGAAGGCGAAGGAGCTCTTTCTAGGAGAGGGTTGTGGGAGATCCTGCCTGCCGGATGGGGGTCTCCAAAGAGTGGGCGGCGGCGTCAGGAAGTTTCCGGGAAAGTAGATGAGTGAGTGGTACAGGGCCCGGAGAATCCTGCCTCGGGATGTAAGGATGAGGACCGTTTGTAGGAGCCCATGGCAGGCAGCGGGGAGGAGGGAGGGAGATGGGAGATTGGGAGATAGGAGAAAATGGGGGTTATGAAGTAACGTGATCTGGCTTGAAATTCTGCCCCTCACTTCTTACTAGCTGTATGACCGAGGCAAGTCACTTAAACCGCAAAGGCCCTCAGTTTTCTCATCCCTAAAATGGGCATAAGTATATATATTTTTTAATGTCTTAGATACTAATAGGCAGTTGAGGTTAAGTGACTTACCCAAGGTCTCTGAGCCTCTGAGCTACCCCTAGATAACCATATCTTGAAGAGCTATTTAGCCATTAACCATTGGTGATGGGAGGGATGTTATAGGGTCCCTATGCACAGTGGACCAGATTGAGAAGAGCCTGGGGCTCCCGAGTTTGAGAATTGCCTCTAATTCCTCACCCCCACATTCCCTCCAGCCAGTGCCCAAAGGGATGGGGACAAGATCATTGGTGGCTACACTTGTATTCCCCACTCCCAGCCCTGGCAGGCTGCCGTGTTCATCTTTCAAAAGTTCCACTGTGGAGGGGTCTTGCTGTCCAATCGATGGGTCCTCACAGCAGCTCACTGTGCCCACAGGTGAGTGACCCCCTCTAGGTTAGGGTCCCGGGCCCCCTCCCCCCAATGTCCAATTCACATCTGAGCCTATCTCCCTGCATCAGCCCTGGGTTTGTGCCAGAATGGAAAGATCTCTAGTTCCATTCCTAGTTCTTCTACCTGTTTGTTGCTGCCCCTTCCCTTCTCTGGCCTCAGTTTCCCCATTCACCAAACGAGAGGGGCTGGACTGCATCTCCCCTGAAGGCCTTCCTGATCTCAGTTCCTTCCAATCCTCTGAGCTTCTCTAGCTTGGGGGTAGAGGGGGAAGGAGGGAGACTAGGGAAGAATGGGCTCAGGCCATCCTGGGCTGGGGGTACAGGGTTGGGAGCTCACCGGGCCTTTCCCCCAGGAACCTTCGAGTGGCCCTGGGGAAACACAACCTCCAGCGCATGGAGCCCTCGCAGCAATTGCTCAGGGTGGACCGCCAGGTAGTCTACCCCAGGTACAACCACAGAACCAACGACCATGACCTCATGCTGCTCCACCTGGAGAGGCCAGTGAAGCTGACCCGGGAGATCCAGCCCATTCAGGTGGCAAGAAACTGTGCCAATCCTGGCACCAGCTGCCTGGTGTCAGGCTGGGGCACCATCTCCACTCCTAGTGGTAAGGGCATCTGGCTCACCCTTGGGTGGGTGGATGAAGAGGGACAAGGCTAGGACCGGAATCCTGAGTCTTTGAAGTTCCCAGGGCTGAGCTGGTCCCCCTTTCTGTCCTTGGCTGCAGCCAGATATCCCAGCACCCTCCAGTGTGTGAACATCAACATCTTATCTGATGAAAGCTGCAGAAATGCCTACCCAGGAGCCATCACCCGAGGCATGGTCTGTGCTGGGGTCCAGAAAGGGGGAAAAGATTCCTGCCAGGTAAGCCCCTGGAAAGCCTAGCAAGGGGTCCCCGGGGTGGCATCCATGGGGGAATGAAGAAGAGGAGTCCACTGGGGGGGTCGTGCCAGCCACCCACAGGGAGGAGCACTGGCGTTCAGGCCTGGGATGGAAAAAATGATTCTCGATGTCTCCAGTCTCTAAAATGGATGTCTGTGTGTCTGTCTTCTCTTCCTCTTGTCTGTCTCTCAATCCCTCTCACGTCTGTGTGCCCCCACCCCCTCTCTGCTGGTCTCTGTAGGGTGACTCCGGTGGCCCCTTGGTGTGCAATGGAGCCCTGCAGGGCCTGGTGTCTTGGGGCAGCGAACGCTGTGCCCAGGCCAGGTATCCCGGTGTCTATACCAACCTGTGCCGTTACTGGACCTGGATCCAAAATGAAATACGGAAGAGGCGGAAGCTTTGAGTTGCTCCTCCCAACCCCCCACCCCCCAGGAAGGGTGCCCAGTCCAACCTGTCCCTAGTCCTGCCCTCAGGGACAGGTGGCCTGAAACTACAGCCTCACACCCTCCAAAGGAACCCCGGGCATCCTGATTCTTCCAGCCCATCAGCCCATGATCCTTCTCATCAACCCAGTGGACCTCTCCCACTTCCCCCCAGGACTTCTCCAAGGATCTCCCGTGTGCCCAGGTTTCCTAGGCCCCCCATCTCCAGTTTGGATTTTGGTGCTTGGGAAGGGAACCCAAAGGATTTAGAGATGGAAAGGACTTCAGAGCAGAAAACCCAAGTGCTTCAGCTTTTACAGATGAGGAAACTGAGGGTTAAAGTGATCTTCTCAGGCTAGAATTCAAGATGGTTCCCAAGTACCTTAGCCCCTTTCAGGAACCCACTGCTCAGGTAGGGATCCAGAGAAATGACGAAACCAAGCTGTTGCTCTGGGTCACCACTCCCCCAACAATCTCAGGATGAATAAAGCCGACAAACACATCTACAGGTATTTCTTTTGTGGCTGGGATGTGCCTGCTTGATTGAGGGGTGGGAAAGACAGGAAGGGGTAGGTGGGGAAAAAAGCAGGCTTGAAGAAGAGACATTTGGGTCAAACCTGGAAGAAGAGAAGGAAAACGAGTCCTGACCCCCACTATGGGCAGAGAAGGCCCCCCATTGCCTGTGCCACTTTCCACATCCCCATAATCTAGGCCAACATCCGGGTCTTTATCATGGCGTCCCATCCATGGCTCTCCCCAAATCATCCTCCATTTCACTATCCTCAATTCACTGCTTCCCCCTTCCTCATTGTGAACCATCTCTAACCTCCGGGGCAATGGCTTGTTTTCTCTGGATTCCCAGTCACCCTTGCTATGGCTTGGGCTGTCCTTATCCCCTTTGGTGGATCTTTACACTGTCCCTACATCCCCATACACATTCCAGTGTCCCACTGGCCGATCCCAAAGCACGGTCTTCACAACCTGAATACTTCTATCCCTTTGTTCCCATCACTACCTGGTCTTTATCCCCCTTCTCACTGTCCCTGGGATCTCCATGCCTAAATAATCTTGTTATAGCTTGGGGCAGCAATGTGTAACAATGAATGTAGTTCCAGGCTTGGATTCAGGAAGGTTCAAATTTGACTTCACAGTTAGCTGTGAGACCCTGGGCAAGTCACTTAACCCTGTTGGCTGTAGTTCCCTTCTGTAAAATGAGCTGGAGAAGGAAATAGCAAACTAATCTATTCTTTGGGAAGAAACCCAAGAAAAAGATTCTTGTTTTGGGTCCCCTCATGTTTTTTCGAGGATGTGCTGGAGGTGATTTGTGCAGGACAGCCTGGGAGGTATTTTGTCCCCCTGAAACTACTTCTATCTTCTCTCCATCTCTGTGACCATGACTAGGTTTCTGAGCTTCTGTCTCAGCCTTCAGGCTGACACAGGGACATTGGGAAAGAGCCAGCATCCAAAAGTCAGCTCTAATCCTCACTACCTGGCTACCCTTTAGGGAGTCACTAAAACTCCATGCCTCCAAAGCCCCTTCCCACTCCGAAACTAAGCTGCCTCCCAGTGTCTGCTTCTCCAAGACTTCCCTCCTTCTGGGCCCCTTGGGGCTGGGAGCAGGCAGAGACACCAACACCCCCTAAGACCAGCCCTTCCAGTTCTGGCTCAGACAATGGGCCCCTAATTAGCAAGGAAATTAAACCGGCGTCATTAACCCCACCGGGACTGTGAGTGGGAAGGGCTAGGACTCCCGGAAGTGCCTCTAGCTTGCTAGGACCCGGTCCAGAAATTCTGGGTTCTCTGCAATCTCATTCTTTTGTCTTCACCTCTAGGTATTAAGTCTCGGTTTCCATTTAGGGATGTCCCTGAATTTTGTTTTATCTCTCATCTTTGGTCGGTCAGTTTGCATTATTTATTTAAGTACCTACCTTGTGCTTAATGTTCCAGGCATTTAACCGCTCTGGGGATGAAAAGGAAAGCAAAAATAGTCCCTACCCTCAAGGAACTTGCATTCTAATGGAGCCACCTTTTAAACAACCCTGGCTAAACTAGAAGGAATCCCTGAAGGGATGGCATTGGCTTTCTGTAGAAGGTGGGGTCTTAGGGGGAGCTTTCCAGGCTTGGGGGGGGGGGGGACAGCCTTGGAAAATGCCCCAGAGCAAGAGATGCAGCCTCTTATTCATGGAACAGTCTGGAGGTTTACAGCTGGCTCCTGTATGTGAGGAAGAGGAAACTGTAAGACAACTAGAAATTCAGGAAGGGGCTGGGTTACAAAGGGCTTTGAATGCCAACCAGAGGGATTTGTAATTTGTTCCTGGACAGTAGGGAGCCACTAGAGTTTATTGAGTACAGGAGTGACAGGATTGGACTGAGACTCCAGGAAAGTCACTTTGGTGGTTGAATGGAGGATGAATTAGATTTTTAAAATCCTTAGCTTCCTTCTGATTTAGGATCAATACTTGATTGTAAGGCAGAAGAGCAGGAAGGGCTAGGCAATGGGGGTTAAGTGACTTGCTCAGGGTCACCCAGCTAGGAAGTTCTGAGGCCAGATTTGAACCCATTCTTTCCTGTCTCAAGGCCTGACACTATCTACTGAGCCCAACTAGTCTCGGAGTGGGGACGGACCAGGCTGGCAGACTCATCAGCAGCTGTGGCAGTAGTCTAGGCTAGAGGTGATGAGCACTTTCCCTAATTTGGCTGGGTTCCTGGAATGCCTGTCTTGATCAGTTTTTGAATGGTTTCTATTTCTATCTCCATCTCCTTGTTCTGTTGTCTCCATTTTCCATCACTCTCTAATAGAATGTTAGGTCCTTGAGGGCAGAGTCTATTTCTATTATCTTTGTAACCCCCATACCAGGTTTTGTGACTGGTCAATGAATAAATGCTGAATGACTGGCCCTTGGCTCTCCTGGTCTCTCCCTTCACCTTAGAAGACTTTTCCTAAGCACTTGAGGCCACTAGGTGCTGCAAAGGTCAACAGTTCTGGGTCTGGAAAGAGTTTTAAATCTCGCCCCAGACATCTACTAGGTGTGTGATCTTGATAAATCACTCAAGATCTGTTTGCCTCAGTTTCTTTCTCTGTAAAAAATAAAGAGATGAAAAATGGCACTGTCCCTGTTCTCAAGGAATTTATAATCCATCATAAAAGGGAAAGGGATTTGGGGGGGGGGTGTTCAAGAAGAGATTCAGAAATCAGGCTTAGAGATGGGAGGTTCTGGATTCAGATTTATCTTAGAAATTTTCTAGCTGTGTGACATTGGGCAAATTATTTCAACCCTATTGCCTAGCCCTCGCTACTCTTCTTTCTTAAGACTAATACATAATATTGATCCCAAGATGGAAGGGAACGGTTTAAAAAAAAAAAAAAAAAAGAAGAGATTTAAAATACTTAGGAAAACCAGTATGTTTAGAGGAGGTCAGGAAGGCTGGAATGCCTGAGCTGGACTTTAAGTGAAGAGGAAGGGACATCTTCTGTCATCTCTGTTAGGCATTATACTAAGTGCTGGAGACATAGAATCTAAAGTGAAATGGTCCCAAGGAGCCTACATTTTAATGTTGATCTGGCATGAATCTAGATTTGTGGCTACAGGTAACTATCAAGCACCTACTATGTGCTAAGCACTTTACAGATATCTTTTTATCCTCAGGACAACCCTGGGAGGAAGGTACTATTCAGTCTCCCATTTTAAAGTTGAGAAAACTGAGGCAGATGGGTTAAGTGACTTATCCAAGGTCACACAGCTAAGCAGCGTCTCATACTGGACATTTAAACTCAGATCTTCCTGATTCCAAACCTCTCTAGTACAAGATAGTTTAGTAGGGGACACTAGTAGCTGGGGATAGTCATAAGGATGATAATAGGGAACAGGGGAATCATCTAATTGTGTTCATGGCTTAGTAAAGGAAGGAGCAGAATGTAGATTGTTTCTCCTTAACAACCTACTTTTATGAAACCCCAAACTGACTCTTGTCCCATGAGAACTTGCCTCCTGGAAAACTCCCTGTCTAACTCTAGTCCCAGACTAAACAGGTCATCAGGCACCCATTGAGCACCCAGAAAGGAGAGGCCCTGTAGTCAAATGTATCTAGGTGGCTCCCAGGTACCCTAACCTTTGGTTATTGCCTCTCCCAGGCATTTTAGAGGGTGGCTAGTGCAGGTCCCAAGAGAGTGAAAGAGGATAAGCCTTCTGGGGTTCCGTGGAAGACCCAAGACTGAGGTTCTGGGCTTCTGCTCAGAGTAATCTTTCCATCTCCATTAAAGACCCCCATCCTAACTACTTTGGTAGTTCTGTGCTTTTTAGGCTCACATTCCCATTAATGAATTCTTCTTAGACTCTCCATTTTGAGGAAGAGTCTCAGAGCAGCCATTCTTCCCTGGAAGATAAGCTTCTTGAGGTCAGGCAAAGGTGATCTTCTTGCTGGTATTTATATCTCCAACACTTTGCCCAGTCTGATGTGCTAAGCACTTAACCTTTATTGCCTCACCTCCAACAAGTCTGGAGTGGTAGGTTGGAGCCAGATTGAATGCCAGGTTGAAGAGTTTGTATTTTATCTCAGAATGATAGGGAGAGGGCCAGCTAGGTAGCTCAGCAGATGGAGAGCCCAGCCTAGAGATGGGAGGCCCTGAGTTTAAATTTGGGCTCATTATGACCTCACAGGAGATAGAAAACATTACAAGATATAAAACGAGTAATTTTGAAAGGTTTTGTACAAACAAAATCATTGCAACCAAGACTAGAAGGAAAGCAATGAAATGGGAAAAAATTTATAACGTTTTCTGACGAAGGTCATATTTCTCAAAAATATAAAGAACTAAGTCAAATTTATAAGAATACAAATCACTCCCCAATTGACAAATGGTCAAAGGATATGAATAGGCAGTTTTTGGATGAAGAAATCAAAGCTATCAATAACCATATGAAAAAATATTCTAAATCCCTCTTGATTAGAGAAATGCAAATCAAAACTGGTCTCAGTCTCTGTGTGGCCTTGGGCAAGTCATTTAACTTCCATAGCCTAGCCCTTACTACTCTTCTCCTTTGGAACTGTAGGAGTAAAAAGGAATACTCTAGATAATTTTAAATTAAAGGATTTACTAAAAAGTGACAGGAAAAGGGATTCCTTCAGTTAAGTGAGCAGAGCACAGAGCCAGATACTCAGACCTGCCACACATTAACCAAAGCAAAGCTCAAGCTCCCAAGAAAGAGCCCCGAAGTGTGGGTCTCAGCCAAATGTATCTCCCAAGCCCCTGTAGGTCAAATGAAGATGTACTTAAAAAGGATGCTGGGAAAATGTAGCTCAGGTGTGGCAAATTTTCCACCTGCACAGAACCGATAAGGAAGGTAAGGGTTTTAAAAAAGAAAGAACAATAGGGAGACTGTGGAAGTTTATGTTTTACATCTCCTTTACTGACCCTTCCTCATACTCTGATTTTCAGCTGCCCCGATCCTTAAGAAACTAAACACTCCAACACACCCAGGATAGAGCCTTTCCTTACACACAGTAGGATAAGAGTAGATGTAACTTTCTTGGTCTAGGACACTCTTGACCACCTTCTCTACAACCCATAACAGTGATGAGAGTCAAGTGGCAGCCTGCCTCCATGGCTTAGCACTATGTGTCAGAGACAGGACTTGAACCAAGGTCTTCCTGACTTCCAGGCCGGTTCTCTCCATCATCCTATACTTCCTCTGCAGAGCCCTAAACACTGGGTTAATGGATTTGAATTCTAATTGGCCGCCATTTCTGCCCACTAGAGGGCAACAAGTTCATGTGTGACCCAAACTCTGCTCCGACCTCCTCCTTAGCTAAAATTCTGGAGTCCCAGAACTGGAAGGTTCTGGAGAGGGCATCTAATTCAACTCATCCCTCAACAGGAATATTTTGGATGACATTCTTGACTTCAACTCCATTCTAAGCCTCATCCCAAACCATTGCCACTAACCCCCGGCCCGTTTTCAGCCATCAACTCATTCCCAAAGATCTTATCTGTTCTTGACTTTTCATAGTCTTTATCAGGCCAAACCTTTAAAAGATTAGACTTGGATGGCTCTCCTAGCCCTATAGTCACCCCCTTTTCTACCTGTATCAGTAGATACCTGGGTATACCAAGAATGCCCTAGAGGAGAAAGATGTCGTTGTAAATGGATGAGGAGAAAGTAGCTGGTATGGGATAGGGGAGGGCAGAAGAGAGGTGATGAAGGGCATGGGAAGGGAGGAGGAGGAAGCCGGAAAGGGTTGGGAAGGGGGAAGAAGGAAGAGGCGGTGGTTTTAGGGAAGAGTGGGTGGCTCTGGGGAAAGGGCTGGGTGGAGTTTGGAGTTCAAGTGTGGGGGTGGATGGGGCAGGATTAGGGTTAGGTAGGGCTGAGGTCAGGGCTGAGGTAAGGGTCAGCTGCCAGGGTGGGTCAGGGATAGGGTGACAATGGAGAGTAGAATCACATTGTTGGGGTTACTCTTGAGGGGGCAGGGAATTTGGGGAAAAATTAGAATTTGGAAGGTTTTCTCCTAATCCTAACACTGGTTGGAGTCAATAATGGATTTGTAGTTAAGTTGCGATTGGATATGGTAGTGAGGGTCAGGGAGGGGTATGACACTTGATTTAGGGTTAGGGTTGAGATTTTCGAGAGATTTGGATTGCTTTGGGGATTGTATAGGGGATGGAAATTGGAATTAGGGATGAGACTGAGGATGAGCGATGGGAGGGGGTTGACTATGGGGATAGCTATTTAGTTGAAGTTGAAAAGGTGATGAGGATGTGTCTGGGCTTGGAATTGGGAAAGGAGATGGGAATGGGGATGGAGTTGGGAACTGAAACAGAATTTGAAGATGGCTTGGTGTTTGTAATAGGAAGAGGGATATGGATCTGGGATTGGGAATGTGGAAGTGGATGGAGGTGGGAATGTGTAGTGAGCCCCCTAATCTCCAAATTTCTCTCCTGAATCAGTGTCCTGAGGTTCACCCAGCCCAAGGGGCCCTCAGGCTGAGGCAGGGTTCTGAACTGGGTCCCAGCAAGTCTGGGAAACTCCACCCCCTGGGGTGCCCAGCCCAGGTTGTGGGCCCTCTGTGGGGCTGGCAATGAGGATTAATGAGGGGGTGGAGGGGGAGGACAAGGATAAGGAAGGAGTTGCAGACTCATGGGGGAGGGAGATCATGGGTTAAAAGCTTCAGAACAAGGTGGCCGACAAAGGAGGCTGAAGCTAGAAGGAGAACAAGGGGTCCCAAAGGTATTGGGGGAGCTGTGGGGAGCCTTGGGAGAGGGATAAGAGAATGATGGAGGAGTGGACATGGGAGATTAGAAAGGAGAGCAGAGGGTTGAGGAAGGGAGTTGAAGGGAGATGGGGAAAAGGCAAAGAAGGGAAGGAGAAAAAGGAGAGAGAAGGAATAACAAGAGACCAGTAAAGAGGGAGATGGGAGAAGAGAGGAAGATAGGATCAAAGGGGAAGAGATGTGGAGTGGAGAGGAAGAAGCAGGAGAAAAGGAGGACTAGGAAACTGTTTGGAGGGAGTGAAGAGGACCTGAGGAAGAAGGGAAGATGACAGAGGAGAAAGAGAGGAAAGAGAAAATGGGGGTGTGGGGAGGACTCAAAAAGTGCCCCAGCCTGGCTGGGGAAGGGGGATACAGAGAAAATGGTTGGGATTGGTCAGGGGACACATTTCATAGAGCCGTGGTGATGGGGGGCGGGTAGGAGGTGATCTGAAAAGAGATGAGTGGATGGATCCCAGGCTCCGAAGCTGCTTCTTACTCTAATATTCCAGGAGGAAGGGCTGGGCATGACAGGCAGCTGAGTGTCCCCCCTCCTTCCTCTCCCCCAACCTCCAGCTCCAACAACATTTTCCTGGCCCAACTCCCATCCCTCGGTGCCATGTGGCTGGTGCCCCTGGCCCTGGTCCTGGCCTCGTCACACGGTAAGAATGCAGCGGGGGTGAGGTCAAGTCAGGGCCCATGGGGCCAGGCCCAGGAGGGGGTGTGGGAATTAGGACCTCTGGCCCCATCTCCCCTCCACTGCCCGGGAGCTACTGGAGCCAGGAGGAGAGGGGCGGGGGCTGGCTGAAGGTGCAGCAGCTGTCTCAGTATGACCTGGTTTATCCTCACCCCGCCTATCTCCAGGTTCTGCATGTGCCCTTCTCCTGACACCCTCCCCAGCTCCTCCTGGATTATACTCTGCCCTCAACCCCAGGATCCCCTCAAAACCTCCAACTGTCTTCCTGACCCCTTGTAAAATCCCACCTTATACCTCCAATCCTACCCTCGCTCTAAACCTCTTCCTTTCCAATTCCCTAGGCTAACGCCTCCTAACTCCTGTCCCTCTTTCTCTGCTCCTCAAACGCGCCTTAGTCCAATGCCTCAGAATCCTTCTGATACCTCCGCCAACCTCCTTTGTCTCCCAGAACGGACACAACTATTCTCTCCCGCCCCCATCCACCAAAGCTTCCCCTTTTTGAAGGTCTAGTTTTTCTGCGTTTTCTCCTTTGATTTCACAAATCCTCCTCCCGCCGAGCTCCACTCTACTCCACCAATCTGGTCCTGCCCTCTAATCCATCTCCTTCCGATTCCCAGGTTCGCCCTCCCTTCCTGACACCTCCCTTTGAGATTCAGATTTCATCCGGACATTCCTCCTCTGAGCCTTGACCCGATCCCATACTTTCCCTTTCCAACCTGTTCCCTTCTCCTGACTCCCAAACTCTTTCCTGCCCTCCCCCAGACCTACCTGCCCAGACTCTTAAAAATGTATAATGAAAGAATTTATTAATCACCTACTGGGTACAAGACGTGGTGCCTCTATGAACCACTCCTCTCCCAATAAGACTATCTGGAGGGATCCCTGCCCCCCCCCACCCCTTCCTTCCCATCTTTCTTCCCTCCTCCTCCCCCTTTGACCTAACCTTAATGGATATCTCTCCTGCTGCCCAGCCATTTCCCAGGAGATCTCCAAGATTATCAACAGCTCTAATGGCACCCAGGGTGCCCTGCCTGGAGTCAAGGAATGCATCCCCCATTCCCAGCCGTGGCAGGCGGTTCTGCTTGTGAATAAACGGCTGCTCTGTGGGGGCATCCTTATTCACCCCAGCTGGGTGCTGACTGCAGCTCACTGCCAGAAGAAGTATGTGCCATGTGGCTGGGGCTGGCCATGGGCTTGGGGATGGGAAGGACATAGGGATAAAGATAGGGTTGGGGATGATAATGGAGAAGGGATAAGGAAGGGAATGGGGTGGAGATCAGAATGGGGTGGCTATGGAGAGGGGGATGAAGAATTGGTTAGGCTTACCTCATTAATTACCTCCTTATTGTCTGCAGCAAGTATACAGTGTTCCTGGGGAAACATGCCTTGGGTTACAGTGAGGCAGGGGAGCAAGTCCGAAGGGTCACCTGTTCTGTCCCCCACCCACTCTACCGGAGCAGCCCAACCCATCAAAGTCATGACCATGATATTATGCTCCTGCATCTACAGAAGCCAGCCCAGCTCAATAACCACGTTCAGGTCCTTCCCTTACCCTCCCAGGAATACTTGCCTCCTGGCACCTGCTGTACAGTGTCTGGCTGGGGCACCACCACCAGCCCTCAGGGTATGTTTTCCTCTCTTGGCTTTTTTTTTTTTTTAATGAGCCCAGCTCATAAAGGGTCAAAGGCATAAAAAATGTGGGGCAAGGGACGAGGATTGAATTTCTAATGTAGAAACATTCTTTTATCCTTTCCCTTCTATCTTAGTGTCTCTTTTCATTACCATGCATTTGTCTCAAACTTCAGCTGTCTCCCCCATTGTTCCCCATCCCTCCCAAACTTCTCTTTCCCATTCTTATCTTCCCAGCTCTAGCCATCTCTTTCCATCCTCCTTCAGTTCTCTAAATCTCTCTCCAACTTGCCTGTATCTTCATTCATTCCATTTCTCCCTATCTTATTTCTCTCAATCTTCTCACTTCCTCATCTTTCCTTTCCTCCAGTTGTTTCTCCATATCCCTTATCACATCTTAAATAAAAGCTTTTCTCTGCTCTTTCCAAATCCTCCATCTCTCCCCAATTTTTATTTATCCCTTTCATCATTCTCCCTTTTTTGCCATCTCTTCCCATCTCCACCTATTTCATCTCTTCCCTAAATCCTTTCCATTTTCTTTTACCTCTCCCATCTCCCTCTATCTAGCTTTTCCATATTTTCTTATTCATTCTTTCCCATCTTTCCCCAATACCCTTTCTCTCCCCCATGTTTGCCTTTCCTCTTTCTAATATATCCTTGGCTTCTACCTTTCCCTGTCCCTTTCTCTCACTATATGCCCCATATTTTCCATCTAAACCAATTCTTTTAAACAGTTCACTCCCCATTTTCTTTCTTCTCCCTATCTCCCCACCTTCCACACATACCTAATATCATTGTTTCCTTCCATCTATCCCTGATTTCCACATATCTCTTCATCTTTAATTCTTTCCCCAATTTCTCCCCATCTCCTCTCAGCTTTTTCTATCTTCCTATTCTTCACCTTTTCTCTCTGTCTTCCTTCATTTCCCCATCTCCTTCTGCCCCTGATATCCTTTCTTCCCTCAGTTTCCCATCTCCCTCTATCTTCACCATATCTCTAAACTCCATTTCCTTCCTTTACCTTATCTCTTTCTCTCAAGTGCTCTCCATATCCAAATTCTTTTCATATCCCATCTTTCTTCATCACATTCCTTCCCTCTCATCTCCCTTTATCCTCCATTTCCCTTCATCTCTCTCACTGCCTCCTATTTCTTATTTTTTCCATCTCCTACTTACTTCTATCTCTCCATCCTCCCATATTTCCCTGTCCTCCCATCTCCCACGTCTCTCCAATATCTAACAATGCTTTACCCCACCTCATGTCTCCCACTTCCTTCAACCTCTCCTATCTCTTCCTTTCTAGTTATGGAAATGATAGTTTTCTTTGATGTTTTGAAAGTCAGTCAGCCTGGAGAAAGCATCAGCTTATTCTACTTGGACAGACATAACAGAATTATATGCAATGGGTAGAAACTGCAAAAAGCGTTGCCTTAGATTTGATACAGGAAAACTTAATGATGTTGTTGTTCAGTCATTTTCAGTTGTATCCAACTTTTCATGGCTCCTTTTGGGGTTTTCTTGGCAAAACTGGACTGGTTTGTTGCTTCCTTCTCCAACTCATTTTACAGATAAGGAAATTGATGCCAAAAGGGTTGACTTGCCCAGGGTCAAACAGCTAGTATGTGTCTAAGATTGTTTTTGAACTTATGAAGATGAGAATCTTCCTGATTCTGAGTCCACTGTGATTTCTAGCTTCCCAGTCTCAATAATGAGAGCTATCTAAAAGTGGAATGAATGGGCATCTTCAGGAGGTAGTGGGATCCCCTTTCCCCTTCCACAGAGGTTTATAAGCAAAGACTGGGTGGCAATTCGTTGTATGGGCTGTGGAGAAGATTCTTGCCTGGGTACAAGTTAGACTAGATGGTTTCTAAGGTATCTTTCACATGTTAACTTCTATCACTCTTCCAACTCTCCACATCACCCTCATCTCCCCACTTCCCCATCTCTCTACATCCTCTCCATATCACTATATCTCCCCTATCTCCCTCACTTCCTTCTAGTTCCCCATGTTCCCATCTTCCTTTATTTAGCTCCCTTCCTCTTCATCCCGTTTCTTTCTACCTTCTTTTTCCCTTCATCTGCCTCACCTTTTTTCTCTCCTTGTATCTTTTTAGCTCCCCCATCTCCTCTAGTTGTCCTCCCTCCCTACTTCTTCCCTTTCTTATTTCCCCATTCTTCTTATCTCTATCCCTCTCCCTTATTCTTTCCTCCTCCCCATTTCTTTATGTTTACTATCTCTTCCATTGCCAGCCTTTTCCTTTCTCTTCCCTCTCTCCAGCTCTCTATCCCATGGAAAGTCAAGAGATCCTTCTTATCTCTCTACAGTGAATTACCCCAAAACTCTACAGTGTGCTGAAATTCAACTGCGTTCAGATGAGGAATGTCATCAGAGCTACCCAGGGAAGATCACACCCAACATGCTGTGTGCTGGATCCCCAGAGGGTGGCAAAGACTCTTGTGAGGTGAGACAGAGCCATGGGAAAAGCAGACACAGGTACAGAGGAGAGAGAGAGAGAGAGAGAGAGAGAGAGAGAGAGAGAGAGAGATCCTGGGAGTTCATGATCTGTGTGTCTCACAGAATCTAGAATGTTAGAGCTAGAAAGGGCGTTAGAAATGATTTCATGCAACCCTCATTGCACAGAGGAAGGAATCGAAGCCCAGTTACATGAAATAACTATCTTTTGTTTTAGGTCATGCTGGTGGTAAGTGGACGAGTTCCTTTCCTCCCTTACATCTAAGAGAAGGAAGGTGGTAGATACAGAGTTATTTAAAAAGACAGAGGAGAGAAAGATGAAAGATAGAGAAAAGGGAGACAAAAGTAAGACAAAAACGATCAATGTGCAAACATGGAGGCAGCTAGGTGGCTCAGTGGATACTTCCTGGCTGTGTGACTCTGGGCAAGTCACTTAGCCTTCATTGCTTAGCCCTTACCACTTTTCTGCCTGAAAACCAATACGAAATATTGACAGAATAAGACAGGAGGGAAGGTTTGGGATTTTTTAGTTTAAAAAAAGTTTTTTAAATTAATTACATGTAATAGCAAACATTTCCAAAGTTACATGATCCAAACTGTCTCCCTACCTCCTTTCTTCCCCATTCCCAGAGCTGGCAAGCAATTTGATCTGGGTTATACATGTATTATCATGCAAAACATGTTTCCATATTATTCATTTTTGTATGTGAACAATCCTATAAAACCCAAACCCCAAAATATAAACCCAAATAAACAAGTGAAAAATCATATGCTTTCATCTGCACTGGGACTCCAAACAGTTCTTTCTCTTTGTCATAAATCAGAAGGGAAGGTTTTTTAAAAAAATGTGCAAAAATATAGATTTATTTATAGATAGACATAGGAAGACACAGAAACAGTCATTGAGCCAGAGAAGAGAGAGAGAGAAAAAGACAGGAAGAGACTAGAGAGAGGCAGAAAGACATCCATCTGGATAAAGAGAGCTTAAACAATTTGCAGAGAAAGTGAGGGACACGTGGAGGCAAAGACAGAGATTTACAGAGAAATAAATACAGATTTTGAGAAAGAGTAGAGACAGAGAGAGAAGAGGAGGAAGGACAAAGAAGTCAGAGTGGAGGAATAGAAAGCAAGCTAGAAATCAACAACATGAGGATTGCAGAAAGGTAGAAATTGAGGTAGGTGATGCATGGGATAGAGCACCTAGCTTGGAGTCAGGAAGACCTGAATTCAGATCTCACCTTGGGCACTTACTAGTTGTGTGACCATGGTCAAGTCACTTAACTCTGTTTGCCTCAGTTTCCTCATCTGTAAAATGAGCTGGAGAAGGAAATAGCAAATCAGTCCAGGATTTCTGCTAAGAAATCTTTCTTTCTTCCTTCCTTCCTTCTCTCTTTTCTTTCTTTTTTCTTTCTTTTTTCTTTCTTTTCTTTCTTTTTTCTTTCTTTCTTTCTTTCTTTCTTTCTTTCTTTCTTTCTTTCTTTCTTTCTTTCTTTCTTTCTTTCTTTTTCTCTCTCTCTTTCTCTCTCTCTCTCTCTTTCTTTCCTTCCTTCCTTTCTTTCTTCCTTCCTTCCTTCCTTTCTTTCTTCCTTTCTTTCTTCCTTTCTCTTCCTTTATTTTTCTCTCTCTCTCTTTTTCTCTCCTTGTTTCTTTGTTTCTGTTTGTTTCCTTGTTTTTGCTTGTTTGTTTCTTCCTTTCTTTCCTTTTTTGACCTTATCCTTATTCCCAACTTGACACCCCCACCTCCACCCCTTGAGAAAACAAAAAGAAAAAAAAAACAAGCTGTTGTAATATAAGATTTAAATTAATATCCAACACTTCAAGAATTATATTTTATGAAGTTTATTAATAATCACTTCAAGTAGAAGGAATAAAAAGGAAATAGAAGTAAAAAAATAAAGCTAATTATTTAACAAAATTAAGACCATGTAACTAAGTTCTCCTTGCCTGTTTAAAAAGCCTGCTCCACCAAAGCTGCAACAGGAAGAGAAGAGAGTGAGACGGGGCTACACCAAATTTATTTCCTCCCTACCTCAACACATAAAGTGAGGAGAGTGGGGTGCTGGGAATTGTAGTTCCAGGGTAAAGAAATTAATTACACAGTAACAAATCTGCATAGTTGAGCATAATAATAAATAACAAATATTTATCAAGCACCTGCTATGTGCCAGGCACTGTGATAAGTGCCAGGAACACAAAAAAGAGGAAAAAACAGGTTTCCCTTAAGAAACTTACAATAATTCCAGGTATTTTTATGGGAAAGAGTAAAAATGAGAAGTTTCCATGTTAGTAGATATTATTTTTAAAGTCCTGGTGACCTTCAGATTGAAGGTGTCAAATATACTTTAGGAAATATCTCATTGATCTTTGTTTCATAGTTTGAGAAATTGAAGGCCAAAGATTTAAGCGATTGGGCCAAGGTCATGCAGAATGTAAGGAAGAGAGCCAAAATTCAAGCCCAGGTCTTCTGGGTCCAAAAGAGCCCTTTCCATGAAACCACACTATTTCTAAACACTCACTCACCCCTCCTTTCATCTGGCTTAATTGCTGGGTCCAAGTTTCATGACCTCCACTTCCTAGGGATGTAGTTTGGGACATTGGGATTATTCCTCCAAAGGAGCTTCTCCAAATCTCCTTGTGCCGAAAGAGATTGCCCTATGCGGGTCTATCCAGCATCTTCCTTAGAAGGGCAGATGGTGGGGTCCCTTCCTACAGATTGCAGTCCACCAGAAGGGGACCATGTCAGCTTAGATCTCATTATCTACTACTCTTCTGTGATATTACTTCAGTGCTGAAGTAATGATGAGAACACAAACCACAATATGTAGGTGTTGACTATATGAGATTTCCACACTGTAAGGGTGGTTTCTTTATAGACAGAAGGGGAACAAAGAAATTGAGAGAGGGCTTATGGGATGGGACATGGGAAAGGAGAAAGGCCTGTTAGACAGCATGGTGATTACATGATAGGGTTTCTGGGACCACCCTGCCTTTTTCTACTGCTTAAATACCTTCCCCCCCCCCCCCAACTGTCTCTACCTTTCTCTGCCTTTGTCTCCATCTACCTCTCTTAGTGAAGATCTCTCTTTTCTTCTATTTCTACTACTATCATGGTGCTTCTTTCTCCATGTTCTATTTCTGCCCTAATATCTTGATTCAAGATTTTGTCATTCAGTCATTTCACTTGTGTCTAAATCTTTGTGACCCTATTTGGGATTTTCTTGGCAAAGATGCTGTTATTGTTTGCCATTTCCTTCTCCTGATCTTTTTACAGATGAGGAAACTAAGGCCAACAGGGTTAAGTGACTTGCCCAGGATCACACAGCTAGTAAGAATCTGAGGTCAGATTTAAACTCAGGAAGATAAGTCTTCCTGACTCTCTAGGCCCAGGACTCCATCTACTGAACCAACTAGCTACCCCTAGTTCAAGATATCTCACCTTAATTCCCTCTAACTTTCTTTCTCTTACACCTTTCTGTGTATCTCTCTGCCTCTATTTCTACCACTCTCTGTGTCTTTCTTCCTGAGCTGAAGGTGGCTTTGTCATCAAGTTTGTGTCTCTCTTTCTTTCCAGGGTGACTCAGGGGGCCCCCTGGTCTGTAACGGGATTCTGCAAGGTGTGATCTCCTGGGGGGACTTCCCATGTGGTCAGCCTAACCGGCCAGGTGTCTACACTCGTGTTTCCCGCTATGTGGATTGGATCCAGAATGTAATCAAGACCAGGGATCCATGGAGGAAGAAGGGAATGGAATAAAGTCAAAAGTCTTGAGATCCACTGAGCCACTTCATTCCTCCCACAGGCTCTGTCTGCCTTTCTCTAGCTATTCTATGACACCCAAATATCCTGAATTCCCAAGAGACAATGTTCTGGTTTGTTCTGGATCTGTTCCAGGCCTTTCAAAAATTCTGACATTGTGGATTCATTACTGACTGTCTAAAATCTAAGGACAATTTTCTGTGTCCATTCTTGAGATTCTGGACCCTCAAGGTAGAAAGTTTCCTGCCTATTCCTGACATTCTAAGTCCCTCTCATCTTATTGTCTCTGGTCCTGATATTCCAAACCCCAAAGATTCTCCATTTACATTCACAAATTGTGACAAGAGGCTGCAGTGGGCAGCTCTAGTCCTGTGCCAAGAGCTCGAGAAGAGACAAAGTTTAGACAAGAGATGAGTCCTGTCCTCTTGGTGATGAGGAGAGGGGAGGGACTCAACTCAAGCTTAGAGGAGTCTAATACATCATGTGAGAATTTGAATCCTGCCCCAGACACTAACTGGTTGTGTGAACTGAGGCTTGCACTCAGTCTGTATGTCTCAGATTTCTCATCTGTAAAATGGGGATAATGATAGCACTTATTTGTCAGGTTCATTGTGAAGATCAGGTGAGATAATATATGTCTAGATGCTTTACAAACCATGCAACACTACCTCAATGCTATTATTATTATAGAAGCAGAAAGGGAAGGGCTTTGAGAGTTCCCTTAAGACAAAGATGGTCCTAGCCCAGGAGTGGCTAAGGAAGCTTACTAGAAGAGGTACATAGGAATTGAGCAGTGATTCAAAGAGCAGAAAAGCAGTCAGGCACAGATAATGGTCTTAAAAGAGGTTTGGAGGCAGGAATTTATATTAAGGGGGAAGAGACCAGCCTGGGTGGAATATAGGAATCTAGCTTCATAGCTCTAAGATTAGAAAGACCTCGAGAAACCATCTGGTACAATCCTTTTGTTTTATAGGTGAAGAAACTGAGGCCTAGGGATGTTAGGTGACTTGTCCACAGTCACACAGGGAGTAAGTGATAGAGATGGAATTTGAACCCAGGTCTTCTGATTCTAAACTCAATGCTGATTCCATTCTGAATAACATACAAGTGGAGAAAGCATATGATACAAGGCTTGGTTGACAAAGGTTTTGCAGAGTGGCACTGAATTGTTGAGAGCTTTGAATTCCAGGCAAAGAAGATAGACTGACAGTAGGGATGACTTCAGAGTTTGGAGCATGAGTAACGATTGCCTGTAGAAGAGGGGTGTGTTTTCTCCCTTATCCCATAGTCTCCAGTGTTCAGATCCAGGATACAAGAGATATGGAGATAACAGGAGTCAATGTTTCTGACAGGGCTGGATTCATCAGGCCTGTAAATCTCAGACTAGTTAGTGTGGTCTTTGAATCATCACCCACAAGATTCCAAGGTACAGCTGACCCAATGCCACATTAACAATGCTGGGTACAGAGAATGATGGAAATGTGGAATACCAGAGCTCGAAGTGATGTGAGAGCAGAGAATACAAACTGTCAGAACTGGATAAGGCATTAGTATATGGGGTTAGATCTGGGAGGTCCTGTAGGACAGAGAACAGCAGAGCTGGGAATGACCTTAGAATATTGAATGTCAAGAACTGGGAGAGGCTTTAGATGATGGAATGTCAGAACTGGGAGGACCTCAGAACATGGAATGTCAGAACTGGGAAGGGTCTTAAAATAGAGGATTTTCAAGGTGGGAGGGAAGTTCTCACTGAGAACATCAGGAGCTGAAAGATACTTTAGAACATGGAATGTCAGAGTTTAGAGGTCCCTTAGAACCAAGAATATAAGAGCTGAGAGAATGGGAGACCTGGGAGGGCCCTTAGAGAAAAATAAGAACTTGAAAGTCCCTTAGAGATCATCTAATCCAACCTTTTCAGTTTTCAAGGAAATAAAGTTAGTCCCAGAGAGGAGAAGGGACTTATTCCAGATCAAACAGAATTAGTAAAGCACAATATTGACCACAGGATTTTGAACTCCTAATCCAGAGCTCTTTTCCTTCATGACATTCTAGTTCTAGACTATAGCTTCTAGGTCTTATTTGGTTTTATACTTTCCTCGATTCCTTGCTAAATTGTGGGAAGCCTAGTTATGGATTTGTTGACAATAAAAGAGGCGTTTCTAATATGGAACTAAAACCACTGAAGGCATGAACATCCAAAGGTGAACATTCCACTTGATATCTGAGCAGAAATCTGTTCTGCAATATCCTGACAAGTAGTCATTCAATCTTTCCTGGAAGATTTCCATTGAGGGAGAATTTAAGACCTCCAGAGTAAGCCCATTCTCCTTTGGGATAGTTTCATTGTGAAGTTTCCCTTCACATTCAGCCTAGAGTTTCCTTTAAATTCTAGTCATACTTCTAGTTCTATTCCCTGGGGTCAAACAAGACAAGTCTAACCTCTCTTCAACATGTTGTTCAGTCATTATTCAGTCACATCCAAGTCTTTGTAATCACATCTTGGGTTTTCTGGCAAAGATACTGGGTGGTTCGACATTTCCTTTTATAGCTCATTTTACAGATGAGGAAACTAAGGCAAATAGAGTTAAATGATTTGCCCAGGGTCACACAGCTAGTAAGTGTCTAAAGCCAGATTTGAACTCAGGAAGGGGAGTCTTCCAAATTCCAAGATATTGTTCTATCTACTGCACCACCTAGCTGCCTTATGGCAGCACTTCAAATACTTGAAAAGGGTGGTTACATTTTCTCTGAATCTTCTTATAGGTTGTATATCCCAGTTCCTTCAACCTAACCTCATATGACCTCTTTTCCAGTGTTCTCCTTGACTTCTTCATCTTTCTTTAACATTCTCCTACTTCTTAACACACCATTCTAAAGCATAGTGCCCAGAGCTGGATTTGGAACAGTGGATGTGACTGGAAAGGAGGAGGGATTGTCACCTCTCTCATTCTGTTAATTTTGCTTCTATAATGCAACCCAATCTTGTGTTAGCTCTTGTTGTCTATGTAGCATTATTGACTCACGTTGAACTTGTATTCCATTATTTCTGCATGTGCAATTGGTTTTCCTTGTGCAGTAATAAAACTTTTGCTCTTTCCAAAGTTTCCCTGTTGCATGGCATACTGAAAAAGCATACTGAGAGTTTGTATAGATATTTGCACTTTTACCATCAGCTAGAAGACATGCTTATTTCAATGCCACTAACTTTCCTCCCTGAGCACTAATATTTCCAGGTAATGAGCCAAACCACAGTCTCAAATTCTGTGACCACTGCAGCACCAATACATCTAATACCATTACACAAATATGAAAAACCATCAGTGAACAAAACCAAGTTTGGATTTTCAATAGGAGTGTCTTTCAAATCCATCCTAGGCATGCCCACCAAATCAACTACTTCCACACACTCATGTAATGGTTCACCATTCTTTAACAAATCAGGAAGAAGATGTAGTGGATTCTGTTAAGAGACAATGGGTAACACCAGGAATAAGTACTATTGCAAATAGAATCTATAGTACTTGTTCTATTTGCTAAAAAATTCAATCAAGGTGCATTCAGAAAGAAAGGTGTAGGTGATAGACCTTTGGCATACTGCCCATTTGAGATTGCAAATAGATTATATAAACATACCAAAAGTTTTGCCCTTGTGATTGTTGATAGGTTAACAAAGTGGCCTGAAGCATTTCCATCTACTACAAATACAGCTAGCTTTGTGATGAAAAGGTTGCTAGAGAAATTGTTCCTTGATTTGGTGTTCCAATTACCAAAGTTTTGGATAATGATCTCATTTTACTCAAGAGATTCTGAAAAGAGTCTATGAGAATCTACGAATAACACCTAAGTTTCATGTTCCTTATCATCCATAAAGTTCAGGTCAAGTGGAGCATTTGAAAAGGGGACTCAAGACTATGGTGGAGAAACTTTGTGTTGAAACTCATTTAAAATGGACAGATATTCTTCCCATAGCTTTGTTTTTCCTGTGTACAAGACCTAGAGCAGATTTGCATGTATGAAATGTTCTTTGGACATGCTCCATTGCAGGCTAAAACTTGTAAGACTGTCTATACATCTCTCTTGAAGGGAGATTGTCAAATTGCTTCATATTTTGTTGCTTTACAACAAAGGCTTAGAGAATTGCATGATATGGGAGTATTAAGCCAATCTGGTCCATTGGATTATTCTCTCCATAATTTTCAACCAGGTGATACGGTATATGTGAAAAATTTTGCCATAACATCGGCTACACAAGCAAGTTGGGTTGGTCCTTATACTATTGTGTAAATTTCACCTTCATCAGTGAAAGTATTAGGAAAAGATTCTTGGTTTCATTGCTCTCATGTAAAATTAGCTCATAGTGTAAGAGGGGAAAGGGGTTTTTTGGGTTCAATATATTAAAATATGGTCTCCAGAGGATCGAACAATTATCAATCCTCAATTAAGAATAATCTCAAGTCAAAATTGGCTTTATGAAAGTTTTATTTACAATTGAGAAGAGAGAGGAAATAAGGAAATAAGAATCTAACACAGTAGGTAAATTACTATAATCCTCTAATTAATCCAGGTAGATCTAATTAACCCTTAGCCGAGAGTCAGAGGGCCAGAGGCCTGGAGGTTAATGAAGCAAAGCTTCATTCACAGAGTCTATTAAAGGGAAGTTCCTTAAGAGAAGTTCAGGAAGATTCAGTCTTTAAACTCACCACGTGGACTTCTAAAGAAGATATTGAAAGCAATCTCACCAAGGTCTCAGCATATCAGCCAGCACTCCTCCACAGACCAGAAGATCTCCTTCATCAAATGCCCTCTTCACCAGAAGCTCCTTTCACTCACTCAATTCCCTTTTTTAAAGGGGTCACTTATGCATCACTTCCTGTGCCTTCCCCTATTTTTTGTATCCAATCACAACAGACGCTTCTCTTAGGACACCTAGGGGACAGTCAGTTGATTCTGATTCATCATCCACTATAGCACATGTGGGTTATGGACCTCCCAGAATTGGAGGTGCTCTCACCTTTGGTGATTAAATCTAAAGATGGGCAGTGTAGACTTAATCTAGTTATCACACTAGAATTAATGAAAATGTGGATATAGTAGAGATAGAAGAAGGAGAAATTGTAGCAGCAGAAGAAGAGTTGGAGAATAGCTGTGAAATGGAAAGCTGAGATTTCATCAGTCAAATTGAGTTTGCATTCAAAAAGATCAGTAAAGAGAGGACCATTCCTGTGGAAGAGAAGATTCCTGTGGAAGAGGAGGATCCAGAGACAACAGAGGAACTTGTGCAGAGACTGAAGGATTTGTAGCTGATGAGCAGATAGAGACTTTAAAGAAGATTTCCAATGAAGAGGATCAGATGATTGATGGACTAATGTTTGTAAGAATTTGTGTAATGTAACATAGCATATTTTCATATTACAATGCATTCAATAGTACATATTACTGCCATGGACTTTAGAGAAGAAGAGGTTTCTTCAGATAAGATGAGAAGATGGAGGATCTGAAGTTTTGGTAGGTATGTTGCATACAACAGAAACATAACATAGCATAGCACAACATAATACAACATAAACATGGTTAGGATACATTCATTCAAGTAGTTAATCAATGAATGGTTACTTGTTATAGGGTTTAGTTATATAGGAGTATCCATGTAGATAAATGGATACTGTTTAGATTTTAGGTAGGTTAGAACAGTAGTAGAATACGTAGATAGGTTAGTTTTTAGGAGAATTCATTAAGATAGGATGTACGAGTTCAGATGTTTTGTTTTTATGATATTAGGAAGTATATAGGGCTGTAGTTAGATAGATTAGAGTTTAGGGCTGCTAAGTTAAGGTAAGGTAGTAAATTACATTACAACATACATTACAACACACACCACAACATTCATTACACATTACACATCACACATATATGTAAATTGTGTGAATTATATAGTTAGGGTTGATAAAATTGTATTATATTTTATGTATATGTGTATATATACATAAATATATATGTAATATGCATGCACATATATATGTAATATGCATGTAAATATTGGGTGTATATGCATAATGCACGTGTATGTATTGTATGTATATGCATGTAGAAATTATGCATGTAGTTCTATGTAACAGTTTCAGTTTTGTGTAATAGTGACAAGCTTTTAGTTTAGAATAGGATTGTTTTGAATTTTCATCTACTTTTGAATGTATTTTGCATAAGTAAGTTTGATGGATTGGTTTGATTTTTTGTAAAAACTTATGCAATATTGTGTTTATTGTACTTTTTCTAAATTTTCTAAGTTTTCTATTTAATGTATTACAATAGTTTTGATAGGATTTTTTCCTGTATTAGTTTATAAGAATAGTATTTTATGACTTACTGTTTTACATGAAGTTTGGATTTGTATTTCTATTTTGATGTTTTCTTTGATTGTTTGCTTTATATTTTGAACTTTGTAACTGTTCATTGTATATTTTTTCCCTTTTCCTTTCCTTTGCTAAAATCCCTAAAGTCAGGTAGAGTTAGATAGGATAAGATTAGTGAGCATAGATTATTTATTATTTTGGATAAGAATTTTGGTTGAGGTGGGATATAAGTTTGTTGGTGCACAGATGCCAAAACATTGGTTTCAACACTATTTTGGCATTGTGTAAAGGGGAGGGGGAACTGTTATAAGTAAGAGAGTTTATAGAATGTGAGGTTGGTCTACAAGGGAGAGTGACAGGAAAATAAAGATTCTGGAATGTTGGAAGTAGGGGTCAGACAGTTAACTGAGGTTTTTGAGCTGGGTCTTTTTCTGGTTTGACTTAGAGAGATTGGCTGTTTTCCTTGGTGGCTGTACTATCTTAATTTCCCATCCTACCTGCTTACCTGCTACTTGCTGTGATCTACTAAGTTCTTGGTGTGATACTGAAACATCTAGACCATCTATCTGTGAGATCAAGTCTGGGGTCCTTGTGGATCCAAGATCTCTCCCTGGTTCCTGATAACCTGCCATAGACCACTACTTTATTACCATCAAAGGGGGGTTGGTTTAGTGTAGGCTTATCTAGTTTAGGGACTGGGATCTATTAGACAGGGAGATCAGTGAAGGAATCAAACTCTGTGAAGACTTGCTGATGAGACATTTAGATCTGGTGGGGGTTTAGGTAGCTGATTTAGTGTTAGGGTTACCCAACAATTCCATTTTACTTTTACCTGTTAAAATAAATATAACATCCATCCCTTTTACTAAGTGGTCTGCTTGCATTATCTCAGTGTCAGGCTCTGCCTGTACTGGGCTGTATTGGCCTTCCCAACCAGCTAATCTTCTGATACTGACCCTATCTGAACCATCTGGTCCCATCCCCTAAATCACCCTCTTACACTATACAGAAGCCTGGTGATGAAGGTAGTTGGAGTGATATTATCCCCATTAAACAGATGAGGAAACTGAGTCAGAGAGGTAGTGTGGCTTGTTCAATGTCACCCAGCTGCTAAACAGTGGGGCTGGGCTTCAAGTCCATATCTAATATAAAGTCTTAAAGCAAGAGAGTGGTTTTTTATTTTCTCTCTCTCTTCCCTGGCCCTTAGGCTAATGCCTTCCTTCTTTTTTTAATGATATCTGTCATTTTTATCAGAGTAAGAAGCTATTAGAAGGAACTTTCTCTACCAGTCCTGATTAGCAGCTTCTTTGAAATTTATGGTCTTCAAGAGCTGCCTGCAGACAATGAAAAACTGAATGTTTTGCCCAGTGTCACACAACTAGTATGTAGTATCAGAGACAAATCTTGAACCTGTGAGAAAATTGAAGGGATTAGGGCAGCAAGTAGTTAATCATGGGAATTGAGTGAACCACATTGACTCCAACTTGTGACTTGGTTCTGGAGCTAGCTCAGTTCTTTTCCTATTCAATTATGGATCTAGTCCAAATTCTGTTTTGTGAGAAAATCTTACTCAGTTATGAGAATTGGGAGAAAATCTTATTGTAATTGTTTGAACGTCTGTGTTCTATATGGCTGGGAAAATGGACTACCTGTACCTGCAATTTATAGACCTTTAACCAAGGATCTAGGTTATATTGACCGGAAATATTCAGATCCTGAGATTGAGGTAAGGAATTTTCTCATAATTATCTGTTCCAAGAAACCCATATGTCTTATCTGAAAATGAGCCCCATGTGGATCAGTTATTGTTTCCACATTTCTTTGATTGTTTACAGGTCCTTGGGGAGGAGTGGGTCACCTCTTTTCCTGAATTCAGGGAATTACATTTGTTTACTCTCCCCCTCCCAATTTGGAAAATCTCTAATCTTCATCCAATTAGAAATCAGATTACTTAATGTTGTATCATTTCCTTTTAATTAATTGGTCTTACTTGATGGTCTTTGATGTGTAAAAGCCTGTCTCCTCCTTGATCTGGCAGGGTCCAGCCCTAAGCTGAGGAAGGACCCTGGTCCTGATTTGTTAGGCAATTGGCATGCATTGTTTAATAAATAGATCTGCTCAGAAGATGGAACCTTGTTTCCTCAGGCATTTCATCTTTTACTCATTACAAACCCAATTCTTCCTCACTCTAAGGCTAGACCTATTTCTTCTTTACCATAATGCCTCTGGGACAAGAGAGTTGATTCTTTTATCTCCAAGTCCAGTACCCTTTTCAATGTGTCTGGCAATAGATAAAAGACAGGGAAATGTATGGGGACAGATGTGTCTTTGGGGCCACAAGAGAGGACTGAAGACAGTTTTATCTCCATTTCTGCAAAGTGATTGGCAAAATGTACCATGATGTCCATCTTGACAGAATGAAAAATACAGTAATTATTATTGCTAATAATAGTTAACACCTAAAGGACCACAGGAGGCACTTAATAAATATTTATTGATTGACTTGAAGGTTTACAAAGTTTGCAAACACATTATTTTATTTGATCTTCCCAACAGGCTTGTGACATAGGTGTCATTATTATCCCCATTTTACAGATGAAAGAACTGAAGCTGAGAGTGTTTAAGTGTCTTACCTAAGGCCATAGAATGAGTAAATGTCCCAGGTTGAATTTGATCCCAGATACGCCTGACTCGCACTCTCTGTCCATCCTGCCCACTGTCACCTAGCTACCCTGAAAGTTGTTGTCCTTCGTACTGGAAGAGGACCAGAATGACATAATCAATGATATCTTTTGACTTGGGTATGAACTAAAGTGAAGCCAAGGTACACAAAGCCATCATTCTCACTCTGTCTTCCAGAATTGTCCAAGTCCAGTGGCCAGACAAAAGTCAGGACAACCAGCAATGGCCCAGGATTCAGTGGAGGACCTTGGTGTCTTCTATGTAGGACCCATGATGGTAAACCTGTGACACATGTGTCACACGTAGCCATTTTCAAAGACACATGCCTGCATGTGGCCGCATACGGAGAAGTATGGGGCTGCATGCCGAGGATGAAACATTTGCTGTTGTATAGTGTAGACATTGTGCACTATAGATGACAATTCCACCTATATTAATTTACCTATTTAATACAGTTATATATTACAATTATACATTTTTGTTATTTAAACTATAAATATCACAAAATTATGGCTTTTTTCTCAAAGTGACACACCACCCAAGTTATGCTCGTTTTTTTGGTGAATTTTGACACACCAAGCTCAAAAGGTTGCCCATCACTACTCTAGCTGCTTTAGTCACCTTTACAGTTTGGGGAACAAATTGTTCTTATCTGCCCCTTCTGCCGAGGGAAGTCTTCATATGCCTGGGGTAGACACCCCCCTAACACTGATGGGTCTGGGGTCTATTGATCTCCCTCAGCCTGGTGTGTAGCCTTTTTGACACGATGGTTTTTACCTGCTATACATGCTACATCTTCTTGGATCTGGTGAGAAATGGTGAAAGATGGACACCTAAAGTGGATGAGCAACCTTGAAAAAGACTTGGCAGGGCTTCACACTCCATATATCCAGAAGAGACTCTTGTTGGAGAACAGTAGAGCCAATGGGACTTTTGGCAATAAGTATGACCCATTTGCAGTCAGTCACATACAGTCAGTGAGTTTCTTTTCCTCTGAGAAGGGAATTTTAGGGGGGCAAAGAAAGTTTCTTCATTAACAAATTGGAAGTTATCCAAAGGATGGATGAAGAAGGGCCTTAGACTCATGCCTCATGAAGAGCAACTCAAAAATCTTTGGAGGCTTAGCCTAGAGAGGAAAAGACTTGGGATACGTTCAAGGGTCTCAAGGGGAAACCATATCAAAGAAAGAATAGACATGTTCTTGTTTAAAAGGAGGGAATGGAGAGACCAAGTTCTGTTCAATCTCTGGGAGAATGTCTTAAAAATTGGCGGCAGCCTCAAGTGACATGGGCTGCCTGAGGAAGGAGTGGGTTCCCCATCACTGGAGGCCTTTGGGTGGAGTTGTGATGAACCTTTGTCAGAAGGGACTCCTGTTTTGATACAGGTTAGACTAGCTGGTCTCCTAGGCCCCTTCCAGTTCTGAATGAAATCCAGGATTCTATGATTCAGGGAAAGCTCCAAGGATTGCCTTCTTCACCAAGGACAACTCCCTGCAGCATTTCCTCATGCCTTTGCCATCATGAAGCTGGGAGGGGTGATGTTTCAGAAGACAGAGGGATCAGGCAGGCAGTCATAGGATCCGAGATTTAGAGATGGAAGGAAACTGAGAGGCTGTTGGGTTCAACCTCTTATTTGATAGATGGGGAAACTGAGGCAGAGGGGCTAAATGTCTTGCCCTGTGCCATTAAACTAGTAAATATCTTGGGTAGGATTTGAACCCAGGCTGGTTTAGTGGCCTGCCCGGAGAGCTGGAAAGAGCCTTGACATGGAAAGGTTTTGTAATATTGACTCTTCACCCTCCCTACTGATCTCTGTCCAGCCAACCTCTTCCTCTTCTCCAAGGCACTCACAACAGTAACTGTTGACTTTTAGAAAGCACTTGGAGGATCATGGGTACTTTCTTTCCTTTGGACCTTCGGCCATTCTGCCAGGTAGATGGACCAGATATTGCTATTCCTCATTGAAAACAAAACAAAACGACTAAATTTGTATTGATGGTTTGGTTCATCAGTGTGGGCGTCCTCCTTTCTCTTCCTGGAGAGCCATCCCTTTAAATGAAGAATAAAAAAAGGAGGAGAAAAAAAAATTTCAACAAAACTACCCAATGTATTAAAGATTGACTTATTGCCGCATTTTACAGATGACTTGCTGGTTAGTTGTGCCCTCCTCTTCCTGACCTCTTATGGGGTTTTCTTGGCAAAGATAACGGAGTGGTGTGCTATTTCCAGTTCACTTTACACATGAGGAAACTGAGGCAAACAGGGCTAAATGACTTGTCCAGGGTCATGCAGCTAGTATTAGCTTTCTAAGACTGGTCTTCCTGACGCCAGGCCTGGCACTCTATCTACTGCTCTCCTAGCTGCCCCCATTACAGATGGGTACACTGAGGCAAAGGGAATCACTCAAGGTCATAGACAAAGTTAGTGGTGTATGAGTTGGCATTCAAATGTAGACCTTCTGCCCTCAGGTCTCGTACTCTTTTCCCTAGACTAGGCAGCCCCTGAAGGCTCTCATCTGTGATATGCTCCCTATGGGGATAAAGCTAAAAAGGGGTTTCTCCCCTCCCTCGCTTTCCCCAGGGGTTATAATCTAATGGAGGAATATAGAGTATGCACAAGTAATTATGATACAAGGAAGAATGTGTAAAAGAATAGGAAAAAGAACTGGGGAATTTTGAAGGAAAAAAAGATCCCTTCCTTCTGGGAAATTAGATTAAATCCAGGAAGCCTTCTTGAAGGAAGTGCCACCCAAGTTGAGCCTAAATCCCTTATTGTTGCTATTCAGTCACTCAGTTGTGTCTGACTCTTCATGACTCCAAAGATCACAGCACACCCATGCTGTCCATGGGGTTTTCCCGGCAAAGATAGTGACACGTTTTGCCATTTTTCTCCCCCAGCAGATTAAGGTGCAGAGGTTAAGCGATTTACCCAAGGTCACATAGCTAGTTCAGCTAAGGCTGGATTTGAACTCAGGTCCTCCTGACTCCAAGTCCAGTGTTCTATCTACTGAGCTACCTAGCCATCTCTAGCTTCCTTCAAGTCCAGCTAAGAGAGCACATTTGGTCCTTTTCTGATTCCTTCAGTTCCTTTTTCCTGTTGAAACCATCTTACCTTACTCTGAATTTGTTTACTGATGTGCCTGCGCCATTCCTCCCTAGGCAGTGAGCTACCTGAGGACAGGGTCCTTTCCCTTGGGTCTCTGTATATCCCCAGCACAGTCCCTGCCATAGTAGGCTCACTGAATTGAGGTGATGG
The DNA here is from genome assembly GCF_016433145.1 of Gracilinanus agilis. Taxonomy (NCBI): domain Eukaryota; kingdom Metazoa; phylum Chordata; class Mammalia; order Didelphimorphia; family Didelphidae; genus Gracilinanus; species Gracilinanus agilis. Next base: position 16,109,407 of record NC_058132.1, on the reverse strand, counting down.
ATGGGAGGAATATCACCAGGCAAAGAGAAGACCATTGTTGGCAAGGAGGCTGGTTTGACAAAGAACACAACGTTGGCAGGAGAGAGGACGAAGCTGGGGGCATGAGGTGCTTGGCGCTAGTTGATGTGGCCAGGAGGGCTCAGGAGGGGACAGACTGAGGAGGTCCTGGAGTACTCAATCTGGAATTTGTCTTTTATCCAATAGACAGACAGTAGGGAGCCACAGAAGGTTTTTCAGCAAGGAGCTTCCACCCTCAGACATGGGTATTATTATTAGGAAGATCCTTTGGGTAGCAGGACAAAGATTGCTTAGCAGTCAAGAGGCCAGTTTGAGGGCTCTTACCCTAGTTTAGGTGAGAAGCTCTGCCAATGGATGGGAAAGGGCAAGATGGATGTCTGGGTGATACTTTGCCACTGATTAGACATGGGAGGTAAGGCAAGTAGGAGTCAGAGATAACACCCGTTTCCCCCCAGAGTCCAATGCTTTCTAATTCCCAAGGGACATCCTCATCCAGTATCTCCTCTAATCCTCACCACAGCTCTGTGAGGTCAGTTGGACATGGGTGCATTACTTCTGTTTTGCAAACTGAGGCACAAGGAGGGCAGATTACTCACTCAAGGTCATACTTCAAGTAAGAAACTGAGCTAGAACTCATTCTAGGTCCCTTGATGACTTGCTCAAGCCCTTGCTCAGAAGGGTACACAAAGATCCTTAATAACTTTCCAGTGGGCAAGGGTGGGAGGATTGAGGGACCACCTTCTCTCCCTCTGACCAGGCCAGTCTTGAACTGTTTCTTCCGGGCACACATCCCTGTCTTTATCTCTGTCACTCTCTGTTTCTCTGCTTGGGTTTCTGTCCTATAATCTCCTAATGATCTCTACCTGAACTCCTGTTTCAGTGTGAAAGATAGGTGATAATAATAATAATAATAACAATAATAATAATAACTAACATCTACATGGTGTTTACTGTGTGTGCTTTACAATTATTACAATATTTGTTCCTCATAACGACCCTGGGAGATAGGTGCTAGTATTTATCCCCATTTTACAGATGTAGCATCTGAGGCAAACAGAACTGCCCAAGGTCACACAGCTAGTAAGTGTCTGAGGCTGGATTTTTTATCTCCGGTCTTCCTGAGTTCAAAGGAACTCAGGAAAAGTCCTACTCACCAGGTCTGGTGTTCTACCCACTGTGCCACCAGCTATAAGAATCGGGTGATCTGAATTTGAATCTGTTCTGCCACTAACTGACTCACTGAGGGATCTTGGGCAAGTCACCTTCCTTTACTGAGCCTCAGTCTCTCTATTTGTAAAATGAGGAAATTGAATTAAACTGTCTTCAAGGATTTCTGGCTTTAATATTTTGTGGGTCTATAATACAGAGATGGACAGAGAAAAATGAGAAAGAGAGAGAGAGAGAGAGAGAGAGAGAGAGAGAGAGAGAGAG
>NC_058132.1:16095442-16104983 GCF_016433145.1 Gracilinanus agilis | reverse complement strand
GAGAGAGAGAGAGAGAGAGAGAGAGAGAGAGAGAGAGAGAGAGAGAGGAGAGAGATTCAAGCCCCCAGGTAGACAAGATAGAGGAAGGCTTTAGGTGGGGGAATGGGAAAGTTTGGGTTTGGAATTTTGGGTTGAACTTGCACCCCTCACACTTCCCTTTTTAGCCATGAATTACAAATCAAGTGTCATCATTATCGAGGTGGAGTGTGGTAGGATTAGGGGGAACTCCACCCCCATGCTACCACCCAACCAGGAAATCCACTGACCTAGGGCAGTGAGAATTAAAAGCCAAGGCTGAGTGGCCTGGGAAGAGAGAACAGAGACAGAAGGGATTCAGGGTCAGAAAGACAAGCAGACATCCTGAGGGTAGGAGGACAGGCAGAGAGGGTGGCTGTCAGGATCAAAGGTGGAGACTTGAGCCCAGGTTGTGGATAAACCTGGTCGGCTACAAAGTGTTATAAAGAGAGATGGGCAGAGATATAGGTGGCCAAAGGAATGGTTAGATAGAGGGAACATGAGTGGACAGAGACTTAGGTAGAGACACAAGTGGAGAGAAGGACAGGTAGAAAGATACCAAAGAGAAAGAAACAGGAAAGGTTAAGAGATTGAGGGCTAAAGACAGGAGAGGCAGACAAAGGAGCAAGCAGGCAAAAGAACAGGGAGACCCAAGGAAAACCAGACTCAGAGGCAGGTAGAAATCAGGATCAGTGAACCAACCCCTCAGTTTTTAGTTTTAGAGGGGAGTAGATGAGAAGTTCTGGGACTGGGCTTAAAGGGAAAGTGGAGGTCGTATTGAGGAATAGAGATAGCAAACTCTTAATTTTCTAATCTTCCCTGTCCCCAGGCTTTTGTGCTGAATTCCAATGGGGCCTAGCATCCTTCTGTTCCTGGGTCTGCTAGGTAAGACTCTCTTCCACCCCCTTGCCCCATTCCCCATCAACCGTGGGTACAGAGTGAGAACCTGGAGCGATGAGGAGAGCTTCACCCATCCTCAAAACTTGTACATGATCTCATCCAGTTTGAAGAGATATTTCCCTGGTACCATTATCTCTTCCTAACTTGCTCCTTCTTGAGGTGCTGGACCTTCTGGGGGGTGGTATGTGTGGTGGTGTCAGTCCATGCTTTTGCTTCTGTCCCTTTCCGTTTCTCAAACTGTCTTCCTGTGGTTTAGTATTCCTGGCTGCCTGGTCTTCTGTCTTCTGCCTATCCTAAAGATCTCTCACTGTCCATCTTCATTTCTTTTTCTCCATTTATCTGTACCCAGTTTCCTTCCTCTATCACTGTCTCTTTGTCTCCATCCCTCCTTTAGTCTATCTGTGACAGTCTTCTTAGCCTTTACCTCTGTCTGTCTCTCTGATTCTGTTTCTATCTCTACTCCTTTCTCTGTTTCTACCTGTCTTCATCATATTTCCTTTCTTTTTCTAAAAAGGATTGAGCCAGACCACTGAAATCACTGATCGGATTTTAGTTGGCAAAGGCACCACATGTGTCCGTAACTCCCAGCCATGGCAAGTGGCATTGTTTGACGGTGCCTCTTTTCAGTGTGGAGGTGTCCTAATTTCCTCCCAGTGGATCCTCACAGCAGCCCACTGCAACCACAAGTAAGTCTTACCCTCTACCTTCCTCAGAGTTTGAGGGAGCCCTGGTACACTCAGCTCTGCCATTTTAAGAACCCTTCTAGCCTGATATTCTAGCTATGATGTCCTCTCCCAAAGACCCCTGCTAGCCCTTACATCCTGTGCTGCACTGCCCCTTCCAGCTCCCACATTTCCTGATCTAAGTCCCCCTCCCCCCATCTCTGATGCCCTCTGTTCTTAGGGCCCTCCAAGTTGTTGCCATTCTATTCTTCTTGCCTCTCCTCCACCTCCAATCTAAGAATCAGGACTCCTCTAGGACACAGAAGGGGCTAAGGAGCTAAGGAGGGAAGAGCGTTGGGTTAGTAGAGAACAACCTTTTAGGAGACTGGATCAAAGAAACTGGGAACCCAGAGATTAGGATTTTGATCTTAGGCAAGTCATTTCCCCTTTCTCCATCTCAGCATCCCTACCTATCAGTGAAATGAGTCTCTACCACCTTCGAAATTCTGTATTTCTGCCATGTTTGTAGGCGATACTGGGTGCGCCTTGGGGAGCACAACCTTCGGAAACTGGATGGGACCGAGCAGATCCGGAAGACTGGGAGCTCTGTGACCCACCCTGGCTTCCAGCCAAGATCACTCATCCACGACCATGACCTGCGTCTAATGAAGCTTCTCACCCCTGTCCGAATCACCAGTGCCGTTCGACCCTTGGCTCTGCCTACTGCCTGCCCCACACCAGGGACGCTGTGTCTGGTGTCTGGCTGGGGTAAAACTAGACCCCAAAATGGTAAGGAGGTGGGGAGTCTGGGATGGGGGCTTCTGGTGTAGGGACAGAGGAGGTCACCAAGTCTGCACTCAGAAGTCTGGGGACCAAAACATCTCCAGGGTCAAGGAGTGTCTGGGTTTATGGGCACTAAGGTCTGGAACCTGCTGTTGGGAGTCTAGGCTCAGTGTGGGGGCCACTTATGGAAGGTCAAAGACATAGAACTGAGAGGAATATTCCAGGCCAACCTCCTTATTTTATAGATGAAAAAAAAGGACTTATGTAGGAAAGTTAAGTGACTCATTCAAGGTAACACAGAGTAACAGAGCTGGGACTGGGTCTAAAGTCAAAATCTAATGTCAAAGGTAAAAAGGTACAGATTGGGAGGTCTGAGGACTGGAGTCAGAATTAGTTATTGCATTGAAAGTAAGGGGTCAGAGGGTCTATAGCTGGGGAATCTGAGGACTGGGCTTTCTAAAACCCTGAACTTCAAGAGTTGGGGAATTTGAGACTAGAGAACTCGTCAGTCATAGAATGCCGGGCTGAAGGGGCAGTCATTACGGGATTTATCATCGCAGTGTCAGGAATCTGAGGGATTGGTGGGGGAGAGCTTCTAAGGAATAGGAATGTCGGAAGCTGGAGGGTTGGAGAGGTTTGGTGTCAAGGGTCAAGCAAACTCAGGTTATAGATTTCCTCAATTGTCAAGAGAATGGATTGGGCAAGATGGCCTCTAGGGAACCCAAGTCTAAGTCTATGATCTTGTGATTTAGAATCTGGCTTCAGTGAATGAGTGACTGAAGCTGGAGGGGCTGAGACTTGGAGATGGCAGTATGTGTCAGACACTATGCTAAGAGTGGAGGATACAAAGACAAACACAGTCCTGGCCCTCAAGGATCTCGAAGTTTAATGGTGGAGAAACATGCAAATAAATTGGTGTAAACAAGATACAGACAATAGATGCATCGTAATCTGAGGGGAAAAGACCCTAGCAGTTGGGGAGAATGATAAAGCATTGGTAAATCCCACCTGCAGAGGTGGGAGTTGAATTGAGTCTTAAAGAAAGTGAAGAAAATGAAGAGGCAGAGATGGAGCAACAGAACATTCCAGGCTTGGGGGACATCCAGGAGGCTAATGTCCTTGGATTGTAGAGGGCATGAAGAGGAGCAAAATGTAAGAAGGATGGAAAGGTATATGGACTTTACAGTTAATCCTAGAAGAAATCAGAAGCCACTGGTGTTCACCAGCAGAAGGGAGATGTTAGGGGAAGAGCTGGCTTGGTCAGAGCTAGGCTTTAGAAAAATCTGCTTGACAGCTATGTGGAAGATAGATAGAGTGAGGAGAGAGAAGAGGCAGGAAGACCAATTAGAAGCCTAATGATGGGGCTGCTAGGTTGCAGTGGTTAGAGTATCAGACCTGGAGTCAGGAGGACCTGGGTTTAAATGTAGGCTCAGACATTTCCTAGCTGTTTGACCCTGAGCAAGTCATTTAACTCCAATTGCCTTGACTTTGCTGCTCTTCTGTCTTAGAATAGAAAAGATAAGGATTAAATATTTTTTAATAAAGCCTATTGCAATAGTCCAGGGGAGCAGTGATGAGGAAATATCCTTGGAGGAACCAGCACTCTTTGTGGGTATAACTTAGATGAAGAATCAGTAAAGGATACATAGAAGGAGCTGTCTGACATGTAGGAGGAGAACCATGAGATGAGAGTATGCAAAAACCCAGAAAGGAGACAGTATTTAGGGGAGAAAGTGACCGAGATTGTCAAAGGTCAGAGAGGATGAGGATGGAGAAAAAGCCATTAGATCTAGCAATTAATAATAATAATGAGGATAAGACTAGCTAGCATTTACATAGCACTCTTGGGTCTCCAAAGTACTTATATATTCATAAGTTAATTCTAAATTCATATTTTATTATCTCTACCAATATAATATATTGTAATTATCAAATCATATGTCTGGATAGCTAGATGGCACAAGGGACAGAGTGACTGGTCTGGAGTCAGGCAGATCTGGATTCAAATCTGATCTTAAGACACACTACCTCTGGGCAAGTCACTTAATCCTGTTTGCCATGGTTCCTCATGTGTAAAATGAGCTGGAGAAGGAAATGGCAAACCACTACAAGAAAACCCCAAATGAGGTCATGATGAGTTGGACATGACAGAGCATGTATCCATCCGTTCATCCATTTATACATTTATCCATCCATTCATCCATTCATTCATCTGTCTATCTATCTATCTATCTATCTATCTATCTATCTATCTATCTATCTATCTATCTATCTATCTATCTATCCATCCATCCATCCATCCATCTATCTATTCTATCTATGTATCTCTTCTCTCTCTATTTCTATCCCTACATAACTAATCTCATTGATGACTTTTTTTTTAACCCTTACCATCTATCTTAGAATCTAAGGTAGAAGAGTGGTAAGAGATAGGCAATGGGGTTTAAGTGACTCACCGAGGAAGTGTCTGAGGCCAGATTTGAACCCAAGACCTCCTGTCTTCAGACCTCTCTATCCATTGAGCCATCTAGCTGCCCTGCTTATTATCAATTATACAGAAAAGCAGCAAGGGCTAGACAATTGGGGTTAAGTGATTTGTCCAGTCACATAGTTAGAAGTGTCTGAGACAAATTTGACCCTAGATCCTTCCATCTCTAAGCCTGGCTCTCTATTCACTGTCTTGCTATCCATAATTAGTAACTTTGTGATAGGCAGTTTGAGTTGAATGATGATGTAAGTAGTATTGATAATCAGCAGCTGGAGGGTGTCAAAGAATAGGGATTGAAGTTCAGGCAATCTAGTCTTGAGGCCTTTGGAAATCTTGGGGCAGAAATTAGGGGCTGGGGAACTTGGGGCTAGAGCAGGGGTAGGCAACCTTTTTGGCCGTGAGAGCCATAAACGCCACATTTTTTAAAATGTAATTTCATGAGAGCCATACAGTGCTACAGTGCCGCTCCTGTAACAGCGCCTGAAAAAAAATTGACTTTATGGCTCCTGCAGAAAGAGCCATATCTGGCCCTCAAAAGAGCCAGATATGGCTCAAGAGCCATACTTTGCTGACCCCTGGGCTAGAGGATCATGGGATCACCATTTGGTAATTTACAGATCTGGGCCTTGAAGGACTAATGACTGTAAATAAAAAGCCAGAAGTTTAAGGATGGGGTGTGGGGATAAAGATGTTTTTTTTTTTCCATTGGATCATTTAATTTTATTTTTTGTTTTGTTTTGTTTTTTAATTTTAATTATTAGAAAAATTTTCCATGGTTACATAATTCATGTTTTTACTTTACCCTTCACCCCCTCAAATCCCTCCCCCTCCCCCCAGCTAACTAGCATTTCCACTGGTTTTAACATGTGTGGTCAGTCAAGACTTTTTTACATATTATTGATAGTTACATTGGTGTGGTGTTTTTGGGTCTACATCCCCAATCATGTCCTCATCAACCCAAGTATTCAAGCAGTTGTTTTTCTTCTGTGTTTCCACTCCTGTAGTTCTTCCTCTGAATGTGGGTAGCATTAATGCACTGCTGGTGGAGTTGTGAACTGATCCAACCATTCTGGATGGCAAATTGGAACTATGCCCAAAGAGCGATAAAAGAATGCCTGCCCTTTGATCCAGCCATACCATTGCTGGGCTAGTACCCCAAAGAGATCATAGATAAACAGACTTGTACAAAAATATTTATAGCTGCGTTCTTTGTGGTGGCAAAGAACTGGAAAACAAGGGTATGCCCTTCAATTGGGGAATGGTTGAACAGATTTTGGTATATGCTGCTGATGGAATACTATTGCACTCAAAGGAATTATAAACTGGAGGAATTCCATGTGAACTGGAATGACCTCCAGGAATTGATGCAGAGTGAAAGGAGCAGAGCCAGAAGAACATTGTACACAGAGACTGTGTAAAATCAAATGTAATGGACTTCTGTACTAGCAGCAGTGCAATGACCCAAGACAATTCTGAGGGATTTAGGGAAAAGAACGCTACCCACATTCAGAGGATAAAGATGTTAATATGCCCTGACACATGTATTCTTATCCCCTTTCTTCCTCACCCAGACAGGTACCCAGAACGGCACCCAGACCAACTCCAGTGTCTGTCCTTAACCATCGCTTCAAATAACACGTGCCATACTGCCTTCCCTGGAAAGATTACAGAGAACATGGTGTGTGCAGGAGGTAGTGTGCCTGGACAGGATGCTTGTAATGTGAGTAACTAGACCAACAGAGACCAAGAGAGAGTCTGAGAGGCTGAGACAGAGGCAAAGGCAATGAGATAAAAGAGAGGAAGACCAGAGATCAAGATGGGGAAAGAGACAGAGGTAAAGATAAAGAAAGAATTTGGATTCAAATCCTGATCTGGCTACTTATTATCTCTATAACTCTGGACAAGTCACCACTCTTTTTTTTTTTTTTTTTTGTCCTGAGTTTCCTGCTCTTGGCTGTTGGATTAGACTGCCACTATGACTCCTTCCACCTCAAAATCTTATGAGAGCTATGAAAAATGGGGGGGAAAGAGATTGACAGAGGCAGAAATAGAAAAATGAAAAGAGATGTGAGACATATCAAAAATGAGGGAAAGGCAAAATAAGCAGAGAGAAACAGAGAGAGAGAGAGAGAGAGAGAGAGAGAGAGAGAGAGAGATATGGAGGAGGAGCTAAGGGATAGACTGACAGAATGGGAACAGAGTCTTCCATTGGGGTTTGAGGCTCAAACCTCCATCTTTCTTCTTACAGGGGGATTCAGGAGGACCACTGGTGTGTGACAACGTCTTGCAGGGCCTGGTGTCATGGGGCAATGGGTGTGGTCAGTTAGGCACCCCTGGTGTATATGTTAAGATATGCAAGTATTTGGATTGGATTCAGAAGACAGTGAAAAAGAACTGAATATGACTTTTCCTGACCTTCATCTCACCTACAGCCATCCATCACCCTTTCCTTAAATAAATTCATTTATGACTAGAGAAGGAGCTGTGTCTGTCTTTGTCATAGTAAGAGGAGAGGGGAAGTCAGGACAGGGGCATTTGCCACTATTGCACAGAGTCCTGGATTCCTACTTTGAGGGAAAATGGATCACTGAATTCTCCCTCCATGTATTAGAACACTTAGTTCTTATTAGAACTTAAAAGGTAGAGGGGGCAGCTGGGTAGCTCAGTGGATGGAGAGCCAGGCCTAGAGACGGGAGGTCCTAGGTTCAAATCTGGCCTCAGACACTTCCCAGCTGTGTGACCCTGGGCAAGTCACTTGACCCCCATTGCCCACCCTTACCACTCTTCCACCTATGAGCCAATAAACAGAAGTTAAGGGTTAAAAAAAAAAAAGAATTTAAAAGGTAGATGAGTGACTCCCAGAAAGACATAAAGCAAAGAAACAAGAAGAGGGTCTTGGGGGTTCTTTCTGCACTGGCCCCAATTTATCTCACCAAGCTTTGTGACACTTGCAAATTCTGGAAGTGAAATGGGAGAGTATAGATAGAAAAAAGAAGGGAGAGAGAAGAGAGAGGGGAAGGGAGGAGAGGAGAATAAGGAAGGGATAATGGAAATGAGAAAAATCTGAAAGAGAATGGAAAAGGAGAGAGGAGGGAGTAGCCTGGACAGAGGAGAGGAAGGGAAAGAAGAGAGAGGGGAGGAAAGGGAACATGTCAGTGTCAATAAGAAAGATTCCATTTTATCAAGCATTTCTTAAGCACCTACCTACTATGTGCCAGACCCCATTCTGAGGCATTAGAGATACATAACAAAATTGAGAGAAAGAAAACAGAGAGGAAAAGAAAGCAGGATGGAAAGAAAAAATGGAAGAGAAAGGATAAAGGAAAGAAACAGAAGTTTTAGGAAGAAAAGAAGACAAGGAAACAAGGAAGACGAGGAGAAGGGAAGAGAGAGGAGGGGCGGAGGGGCTGGGGAAAAGAAAAGAAGAAGAGAGGAGGAGAAGGGGGCCTGAGAATAATAGCTACGTTAGGGAGGAAAGAACTGGCAGGAGGGACCAACCCCAGGCCCAGAAAGGGTTAAGGTTGTCTTTTCCTCAACCCTGGGAACCCCAGAGGCAGAAACCTCGCAAGCAGAGGTCCCTCATGCCCCGCCTACTTACACACATACAACCCCTTCGCAAGCCCAGTCAAGTCAAAGGTTTGAGGCCTCTGGGGAGGTGCCAGTTTGAACTCCTAATCCTCACCTCCCACCAGCCTCCTGGGTGGGTGAGCACTCGCAGAGGGGGCTGAGCGGAAGACACGAAAGGCCAGAAAGAGAAGCGAGAGATTGACCCGGAGCTAAAGGGACAGAAGACACACACAAAAAAGTGCCCAAGGTGATACCCGTAAATAGAGCAGCTTTGCTGCTGCCTCGTTAAATTATATCTATTTTATATGGCTAGTTTAGCATAATGTAATAATATATTTTATATTATTTTCTCTATATATGTGATTCGCATAAAATTAACAGAAGGCTCTTAAGCAAGATTCCTTCTGGTTCTTCGTGTTTTGAAATGTTTTTATTGTTGATTATTGTTAAATTTCCCATTAAAAAGATATTTGATTAAAAAAAAATAAAGTGAAGAGACAGAAAGAAAAGCGCAGAGCAGACTGAGACAGAGACAAGGTCGAAGACCGCGACGACGACGGAAGGAAGGGAGAAATAGAAAGAAGAAGCAGAGACAGATGCGCAGAGACGGAGACCTGGACAAAGAGGAGAGAGAGAGAGAGAGAGAGAGAGAGAGAGAGAGAGAGAGAGAGAGAGAGAGAGAGAGACCGAGAAAGAGAGAAACAAAGGCAGACAGAAGGCGAGGGAGGAGAGAGAACGAGACAGAGACGGAGAAGTAGGTAAAGACACAAAAACAGAGACAGAGACAGAGGCAGAGAAAAAGAGAAAGACAGAGGCAGACCCTCAGAGAGACGAAAGAGAGGGAAGAGGAGGCACAAACGAGCCAGAAATAACCAGAGAGACAAGCCTGACCAGAGATTTGGGGGAGGCGTGAGGGGGATCCAGGCGTCGCAGCCGCCTCCTCGGCCCTGGTTAGTAAGCCGGAGCTGATAGGGCTGCCCCAGCTGTCAAGGCCAAGGTAGGCGCGGAGGTGGGCCGGCCGTGCTGGGGGTTGGGGGGCGGGCCCCAGCACACCCCGCCCCCTGGGGCTCCCCCCCGCAGATAAGGCTGGCCCGGACGGGCTCAGTCATCGCGGGGCCCGCCCGCC
>NC_058132.1:16027261-16092467 GCF_016433145.1 Gracilinanus agilis | reverse complement strand
CCCGCCCCAGGCCGCCCGTGGGCCCACCCCCACCCCCAGGTGAGCTCAGCCGGAGGGGGTGGGGGGGAATCGCCCCATTGCGCTTCTCAAATTCCGGCTCCCAGACCCCGGCGCCCGAACGCCCAGTCAGTCCCGTTTCTGACTGAACTCCGCAGTCTCTTGGTCTCTGATGCCTCTTCTCCTGGGTTTCTCCCCTTCGTGGTCTCTGCCTTCGTCTCTCGCGGTCTCTGTTTCTCGCAGTCCTTTGGGGTCTCTGAATGTCTCTGTGGCTCTCAGCCTCGCCTCTTCTCGTACTCTGGGACCGTCCCCTCGGACCTGCCCGGCTTCTGATCGCCTCCCTGCTTGGGGCTCCCTATCGCTAGGTTTGTCCCTACTCAGCTACTCGGGGTCCGGCTGCCCCCAACCTCCTTGACCCCCTGAACTCGGAGTGCCTGGCCCTGCCCGCCCCCGAAAGGGCAAATTGGGACACGGTCCCGCCCTCCCCAGGCGGGACTCTCAACACTGAGACCCGCCCACCCGGGGGCCAGTAGACCGGGAGGGCAAAAGAGAACTTAGAGAGACCCGAGGATGTGTCCGAGGCGAGAGGGGCTGGGGCTGGGCTGGCCTGGGAGTGGTCCGGGGAGTGGCTAGAACAGAGCAGATAGAGGGCTTGTGTGACTGTGTGTGTGTGTGTGTGTGTGTGTGTGTGTGTGTGTGTGTGCACGAGTGTAGGGGGAGCTGGTGATGGAGAGCTGTTAGAGCAAGGCAGAGGGGAAGAGAAAGAGAGGCAAAGAAGGCTCTAGAGGAGGAATAATAATAATAATAATAATAATAATAATAATAATAATAATAATAATAATAATAATAATAATAGGATAAAGGGGAGCCCATGAAGGATAAGGAGAGGCTGAGAGAAGAGAAGCGATCTATCCACCAGGATGTATTAACTACCTACTATGGGGCTCTGGGCAAAAAGATCTTGTGCCTGGTGCTGGGATTAAAAAGACCAAAGGGAGGCAGGCTACTTGGCCTTCAAGGAGGTGACATGCCTAAGTGCCCTATACAAAGCAGATGCAAATTAACCTTCCATGAGGAAGGGGATGGGGAAGGATAAAGATAGAAAGATTTCATTTATTCTGCTGAGCACCAGGCCAGAGGTCCAGAGGAGCATTGGTGGACGCCTCTGAGGCACTGGCAGATGCTGACTCAATGAGTGGAGCAGCTTCCTAAGAAGCCCAACTGTCCAGGAACAGAACTCTCCCCCCCCCCTCCACTACCTCTGTGTGTAGGGAGTCTCTCACTACCGGGGGTCTCTGGAGGGAGGCTGAGTGATCCCTTGTCCGTGACAAAGTGCAGGAAACGACTGCTGATGTCCAAGTTAGACTAGATGGCTTTCAAGGTTTCCTGTAACTGAGATTCTGCCCTGGGGGTGGGGGGTGGGGAGAGAAAGTAGGAAGCCTGATAATGGTAAGAGCCAGCATTTACATTGCGTTTTAAAGTCCACAAAGGACTATATACATATATGCATATATGTATATACACATATATATTCTCTAAATAATCTCATTTGAGGTAGGAGAAGAAAGTTTAAGAGTTGAGGTGGTGTGGAGGGAGGTGCAAAGAGGGAGAGAAGATAGAGGAGAGATGGGAATAGAAGAGAAAAGGGGGCATGAAGAATTGAGAGGGACAGAGTGGGAGGAGATGAAGAGAGAGTAATGGAGATCCAGAGGTGGGGAATTAAAAAAGAATCTTGGGAGTGATAAGATCTCCTAACCAGGTGAACTCCAGAACCTTTCTTAAAGCTTTGTTTTATTTCTGAGCTCTCACAATCTTGGGGGAGGGATTACTGCCCCCAGTCCACTCTACCACTCAGAATATCTGGCTTTTCTGATTTTTTTTTTTCCTAATCCAGTGGAGAAAAGAAAGGGTTAAAGAGGATAAAATGTAGCCTCCCTAGATAAGAAAAAAATAGGAACAAACTGCATGAATTAGCTGAATGGCTGGTTACCAAAGACCAGTACAATTATAATTTCCAAACATGCTGACCCAATGAGAACTGTCAGGAATATGTCACTTCACATCACCCTGTTAATACAAGGAGTACATCACCAAAGTTAAATATTTGCACCCACTTTTGAAGGGAAGTTTTATGTAGCAATGATTGGGAACAGAGTTTCAGGTGCTTTGGGGTAAATGAATGCAGTACTGCAAATCCAGAACTTTGAAGGTCTATTTCTTTAAGAGGGGGGTGTGGAGAGAGAAAAAGAGACAGATGGGGAGAGAGGGAGAGAAGAAGAAAAAGAGGGAGGAGGAGGAAGAAGAGGAGGAGGAGGGAAAGAGAAAAAGAGACCTGGAAAAAGACAGGAAGGAAGAGAGGATTGAGTGAATTACAGAGAAAGGATGGGGACAGAAGAAGATGAGGGAAAGAGAAAGGAAGAAGGATTAGAGGAGATAAAGAGAAAACTTAGGAAAGAAGGGAGTGGAGAAAAGGATGTAGTATGAATGACCTGTTTGACATAGGACACTAGCAGGAGATAGAAAGAAGATGATGAAGGTGTGCTTGATATAAAGGAACAGAGGGGAAACAGAGGGACAGAGTTGGGAGAAAGAAAGATTAAACAGATGATTGAACAGTGGACCAATTGTAGTTTCACTGAAATTGAACAGAACTGAACAAAGAGAGCAGCTTAAGCAAGAGATAGAGGCCAAAGAATTAGAAAGAGGGAGGGATTATTTCGAAGAAGGGGATAAAAAAGGGAAAGATGTAAAATAGAGAGAGGAATAGAACATTTAAATTCTGTGAGGAAAGAAAAACAACTCAGGAGGAATAGGAAACTTGTGAACATGAAATCATGAAATAATAGTCTCTGATAAGAGACTATTATCTAAAAGGAAGGATATGGATGCATAGAGAGCTCATCTAAATTTGTTTTTGAGAGACATCTTTGGAAGTTAAAGCAAGGACAGATAATAGGATGAACATAGAAGTATGGTATGGTCTTGTGTGAATAGAATCCAGGGATGCTAAAACTTGGAAGGAGATGAGGCTGCCGAATAATGCTAACAACAAAAAATGTTTTTTAAAAATATATTTAAAACTGTATTAGGGAAAATAGAAAGGATAAGATTGCTGCTTAGGTTGTATGAAATAACTGAAATCAGAGCTACTCAGTACTTACCTGGCCTTTTTCTTTTTCTCTGCTAAAGACCTGAAAGGGCAGAACAAAAATGACAAACAGAGAGTTAATACTCAATTTGAGTAGGAAAATGGGAGGAAATTATTAAATGGCCCTGAATCAGTTGACATTTTACTAGGAATAGATAAACTGTATTGTTGAAAGCTAAAAGACTTAGTAGAAAGGATTGCCAAGCCATTGCCAATGACCTTTGAAAGAGGTAAAGAATGGGGAAAAAAATAATGTACCCTGAAGAAGCCCAGATGTCCTGATTTTCAGAGAGAGAGAGAGTGAAATCTGCAAATTGTTGGTCAGTGATCTTGATTTCCAAATAACGTTCAAAGGATGGTCATAAACAGCTAGTGAAGGAGATAGTGGTCTATCATGACTTCCTTAAGAACAGGTTATACCAGATTAAATTAGTTTCCTTTTTTTGACAGGATTACTAAACTCATAAAAAAAATGAAATGCTCAAGTAAAGCTTTTGATAATGTATCTCATACTATTCTGGCAAAGGACATGGAGACGTGGACTGGATGAGCACACAATTCAATAGATTGAGAACTAGTTGGCTGGCCAGATTCACAGAGCAGTTGCCAATAATTTAATGCCAACAAAGCAAGAAGTCTCCAGTGGAAAATGCAAAAGTCTGGGCTTCATTGTTGTTATTTCAGTTGTATCCAACTCTTCATGACTCCATCTGAGATTTTTTTGGTAAAGATATTAGAGTGGTTTGCCAGTCCATCTCCAGCTCATTTTACAGTTGGAGAAACTGAGGCAATCAGGGTTGTGTGACTTGCTTGGGATCCCACAGCTAGTGTCTGCTTAGTCTTGGGCTATTTAAGCATGTTTATCAACAACATGGGCAAAGGCAAAGATGGTACACACATGAGCTTTGCAGATGACTGAAATCCAGGTGGGAAAGAAATGTTATGGATTTCAGAAACAGGGCCTAACAAGTTCTTGTCATACTCAAATGTTGAACAAAGTCAAATCAGATTAAATTTACGAGGGACAAATGCAAAGTTGTACCTGCCAATTCATGAATCAATTTCAGTATAAGATGAAAGAAACATAATTAGATAACAGTTTGTTTGAAAAAGGTCTGAAACTTTTACAATATAAACTTCTTTTTATGTTTCATATTTTTAATTTTAATAACAAATTCCCATATAAGTTTTCTAAAATTATATGATTCGTGTTGTCTCCCTCTCTTCTTCCCTCCCAGCTCCCAGAGTTGGCAAGCAATTCAGTCTGGGTTAGTCATGTATTATCATGCAAAACATATTTCTATATTATTCATTTTTGTAAGTAAATAATCTTATAAAACCAAAACCTTAAATCATCTACCCAAATAAACAAGTGATAAATCATATATCTTCATCTGCATTTATAGTCTAAGAGTTCTTTCTCTAGAGGTGGATGGCATTCTTTTTCATTAGTCTCTCAGAATTGTCCTATATCATTGTATTGCTGTTAGTAGCAAAGTCTATAATATTGGGTTGTCCCACAATATTTCAGTTACTGTGTATAATGTTCTCCTGGTTCTGTTTATTTCACTTTGCATCAGTTCACATAGGTCTTTCCAGTTATTTCTGAAATCATCTTGTAGAACATAAACTTCTTGAAGGAAAGGGTTATTTTTACATTTTTTCCTCTATATCGCTGGAGCTTAGCACAGTACCTGGCCCATAAGAAGGACTTAATAAGTATTTGTTGATTAATCGTTGTGGACTGCAAGGTTAATATTATTCCATGGAGGGATATGGTCTCTAAAATAAACAAACATGATCTTGGGCTACTGTAAGAAAATCAAAGTCCAGGATAAGTGAGATGATCATTCCTTTTTCTTGGGACCTGGTCAGACAATCAGAGTGTTGTGTCCAGCTCAGGCTACCACCTTTTAGGACAAAAACAAGTTGATTATAAGATGGAAGGTGAGAGTTTTTAAAAAAGTATTTAAGATATAAGAAGCTAAGATTCTTTAAGAAGTCAAGATTTAAGAAGGTAGGATTCTTTAAGAATTTAAGAATCTTTAAGATTGAAGAATTTAAATGTGGTTTTTTCCCCCCTTAGAGCAAAAGGAAAGGGGGAAAGGGGCAGGAGAGAGCTAGACAAGATACTCAAGGGAGACTGGGCAGGGAAGGAAGGAAGAGGAAAGCAGTAGAAGCAAGAGGGATACCAAAGAAGGGGAAAAGAATGGGCACTCGAAAATTTAAGATTATTTAAGAATGTAAGAAGATTTAAGAATTTAAAATTCTTTAAGATTTAAGAAGTTAAGATTCTTTAAGCATTTAAGAATCTTCAATTCTTCTTAAATTTAAGTTTTGAGAAGATTTCAGATTTAATGGCGTGAAATGTCTTCAAGTATTTTAAGGACTATCACCTGAGAGAGAGATTGGGTATATTCAACTTGACCCCAAAGGACATCAATAGGATTGGAGGGAAGAAGTTGCAGAGGGGCAGATAGAGGTTTCTTGTAAAGAAAAATCTCCTCCTCCGAGTCAGCCAATATGGGATTGGGCTTCCCCTGCAAGTAGAGTGTCCTCCCTTATTAGAAATCTAGAGACAAAGATTGGGTTACCAACTGGTCTGGTATGTTTTATGGGAATTCAGTTCAGTTATGGAATGTATTTAAATGTCCTTGAGGTACCTTCCAACTCTGAAATCTTATTCTTAAATGAAAGGGAAGAGTCAATAACCCTTTCCACATGGCTTCACTTCTCCAGGTCTCACCCAGAGGAAAGGGAACTGTTAGCCCACTCAGTTCTTCAATATGTGTTCATAATGACTGAATCTCCCAGGCAGAGAGGTGTGGGGAGTAGGGGGGTGAGGGGTGGAATTGTTAGTTCTAGGCTAACTCCTTGCCATATATGTTGAGGGGGCAAGCAGGTATTTTGAAGAGAGTAAAAGATGAGAAGGGTTGTGTGCAAAGGGATAGGAGGAGCCTTGCTTCTCTTACTGCCTTCACATCGTTCGTGCGTCTGCATTTCTCTAGACAGGATTTAGGACCGGCTCTCTCCTCTGACACCTCAGATCATGCCTCTACTGACCCTAATGGTGCTTGCCCTGGTGACAGGTGAGAAATGAAGTGAGCAGAGTGGTGATGAATCGGAATATCCATCACTTCATCCCTACTTTTCCCAATCTTTACATATCCCTGCATCTCTTCTCATGTTCATTCCCGTTCCCATCCCCTAAGAAGTCCTTGTTTCCATTGTACCCCCTTTCCAGACTTCTCACTTTATCCCCCAATCTCCACATTCCCTCCCTCTCCCCCTTTCTTCCTATCTTTTCCCCTTCCCTTCCTGTCTCTTCCCCAGATGGCTGACCCCAATCTCCCTCCTAGGTCGTGGCCGAGCAGAGACAAGAATTATAAAGGGGTATGAGTGTCCAGCCCACTCCCAGCCCTGGCAGGTCGCACTGTTTCAGAAGTCTCGCCTGCACTGTGGGGCTACCCTCATCAATCGACAATGGCTACTCACCGCAGCTCACTGCAAGAAGCCGTGGGTGCGGGGAGGTGGGAGGGGATGGCTGGGGTTCTGGGATGGGGGCGGGACTTGGATTAGGGATGGTGATAAGGATATATTGGAAGGAAGGGAGAGTTCAGGGATAGGAATGGGGAAGGAGGCAGAGCTGGAGATCGGGCTGGGAATGGGGATTGGGAATGAGGATGCTGAAGAGCTATTTTTCTTCTTGGGATTCAACTAACTAATTTTTGAGGGTCTCTTTTTCTCATGCCTCCCATATTTCTTTCTTGCCTATTTCCTTATCTTTTCTTTTTCATTCTGTTTTCCAACTCTGATCATCATTTCTCTTACATTCCACCATCTCTCCCTCTCTTCCTCTTCCCAAATCTTTCCCTGCCATAACTTCAAGTCCCATTATCTAACCCTGTGTCTTTTCATCTCTCTGCCCTACATCTTTCATCTCACCATATCTTCCTTTATCTCCGTTGGTTTTTTCCCCATCTGTTCATCTCTAATTCCCATTTTCCTCTTAGCACAAATTCTCCATGTTTGAGCCTGATTCCTTCCTTTCCCTCCCTATCCATCCTCATTTCTTCCTCTGCCATCTCTATCTCTCTTCCATCTCTTCTGTGTCTTTCTTATCTGTTACCTCCCTCCCCCCATCCATCCACTATCTATAACTCAGTATCATATTTCTTCCTCAGCAGAATCACAGAATCACAGAATTTCAGATTTGGAAGGAACCTCAGAGGCCCATCTCTGAAAAAGACCCCTGCTACAACCTACCCACCAAGTGGTCATCCAGCCTCTGCATGCCAGCTTCCATCGAGGGAGATCCCACTACCCCCTGAGGCAGTCCATCCCACTTTGGCATAGCTCTATTGTTAGCAAATTTTTCCTGACCTTGAACTCAAATTTGGCTTTTTGTGACTTCTATCCATTGGGCCGAGTTCAACCTTCTAAAGTTAAACAAAATAAGCCTGGCCCGCCCACACTGCAGTCTTTAAATACAAGACAGCTATCAATCATGCCACTCTCCTCTCCTCTTCTCACTGTCTTCTCTTCCTCCAACTAAATATCCCCAGTTCTTCTAACCAATCTTTTTTTTTTTTTAAACTCTTACCTTATGTCTTAGTAGCAATGCTAAGACAGAAGGGCAAGGGCTAGACAAATAAAATTAAGTGACTTGTCCAGGGTGACACAGCTAGGAAGTGTCTGAGATCAAGTTTGAAACCAGATTCTCCCCTCACCAAGTCTGATGCTCTATCCGCTGAGCCACCTCATTGCCCCAAGCAAAGGTCTTTATATGACGTGGACTCAAGAGCCTTTACCATTCCTTCCTCTAAATGTTCTTTAGCTTATCAGTGTCCTAAAACTGTGGCAGTCAGAACCAGACATGATGGTCTGAACAGGGCAGAGAACAATGGACCTGTTAAACTTCCTATTCTTTTTAATTTGCTTAAAAAATTAATGAGTTTAATTAATTGGTTTAGAATATTTTCCCATGGTTACATGATTCATATTCTTTCCCTCCCCTCCTCCCTCTCTCCTCCAGTTGCCAATGAGCAGTTCCACGGGGTTTTACATGAATCATTGATCAAGACCTATCTCCGTATTATTAATATTTGCAATAGAGTGATCGTTTAGAGGCTGCAACCCCAGTCATATCCCCATCAAACCATGTGATCAAGCAAATGTTTTTCTTCTGTGTTTCTTCTCCCACAGTTCTTTCTCTGGATTCTTTTTAATTAATGGATTTTTTAACCCCTCACCTTCCATCTTAGAATCAATACTGTGTATTGGTTCCAAGGCAGAAGAGTGGTAAGGGTAGGCAATGGGGGTTAAATGACTTGCCCAGAGTCACACAGCTAGAAAGTATCTGAGGTCAGGTTTGAACCCAGGACCTCCTATCTCTAAACCTGATTTTCAATCCACTTGGCCACCTAGATGTCCCCTCTAATTAAGTTATTTTTAAAACCTTTACCTTTTGTTTTGTTGGTTTTATTGTATATTGGTTCTCAAGGCAGAAGAATGATAGAATTAAATGACTTGTCCAGGGTCACACAGCTAGGATGTGTCTGAAGCCAGGAACTCCCATTTTTAGGCCTAGCTGTCAGTACTCTGGGCCACCTAGCTGCTCCCAACCTTCCTGTTCTTGAAAGCCCAATCTCTTAATGTAGCCCAAGAACATATTAGCTTTTTTGGCTGCCCCATCCCCTTGCTGACTCATACTAAGCTTGCAGTCAATTAAAACCCTCAGATTTTTTTTTAAACCGTTGTACTTCGGTGTATTGTCTCATTGGTGGAAGATTGGTAAGGGTGGGCAATGGGGGTCAAGTGACTTGCCCAGGGTCACACAGCTGGGAAGTGGCTGAGGCCGGGTTTGAACCTAGGACCTCCTGTCTCTAGGCCTGGCTCTCACTCCACTGAGCTACCCAGCTGCCCCCTCAGATTATTTTCAGACAAATTATTCTCCATCTATGCCTCCCCCTTTTGGAATTTATAAAGTTGATTATGTGAATTTAGGCATAAGACTTTGCATTTACGACTATTAAATTTCACCTGATTGTATTTGGCTCAAGATTCAAGAATGCCATATTTTTTGGATCCTCATTCTGCCACCCAGTGTATTGGCCATTCCTCCCAGCTTTCGATCATCTGCAGAGCTGAGAATCTTGACATAAACCTAAGTCATTGATAAATTAAAATGGGAAGCATCACAGGGCCAAGCACAGATCACTCAGGTTCTCCCCTTGAACCTCCTTGCATAGTGACTTAGAACCATTAAAGATTATTATTTGGGTCCAGCCATTCAACCATTGTTGAGGCCACCCAATTATACTACTATCTAGTTTACATTCCTCTACTTTTTCCCCTGGGAAGAATATGAAAGAATTTGTCAGATGCTTTGCTAAACTCTAGGTAAATCCTATTGAAAGCATTCCTTACATTTTCCTCGGAAAATAATTTGTACAGAAAGATTACTATGGCATGATCAGTTTTGGGATAAAACCATACTGGCCTTTTGGGATCCTGGCTTTTACTAGATATCTACTAACTTCTCTTTAATAATTCATTTGGGATGTTTTCCAGAAATCATGGGTCTATAGTCTTCAGATTCTGTCCATTTCTATTGGGACAACATCTTTTCTCAAGTGTTACTATGTCTTTCCTTCCCCACCCCCCAATCTATCCTTTCCCTCTCTTCATCTCTCTCTTTATCTCTAGTGCTCTTTCCTTTCTATCTCTCATCAATTCTTTTTTTAAAACCCTTACCTTCTGTCTTAGAATCAATACTATGTATTGGTTCCAAAGCAGGAGCATGGTAAGCGCTAGGCAATGGGGAACTGAAGTGACTTGTCCAGGGTCACACAGCTGGGAAGTGTCTGAGACTAGATTTGAACCTAGGACTTCTTGTCTCTAGGCTTGGCTCTTAATTCACTGAGCCACCTAGCTGTCCCCTCTCTTCTAGTCTTCTACCACTTCTCCTTTCTTTCCTTTCTCTTCTGTATCTCTCTCCCAGCTCTAACCATTTTCTCCCATCTTGCCCCACTCTTCCCACCCCCATCTCCCCTGATTTTGTCCCCCAACTCTAATTTGTCTTCTCCATCTTTCCTTCCTCCCCTCCACCTGTAGCCAGTACTGGGTCTACCTGGGGGAGCATAACCTTCAGCGACCAGATGCCTGTGAGCAGAAGCGGATGGCGACCCTTTCCTTCCCCCACCCGGGCTTCAACGGCAGCCTCCCCAACAAGGACCATCGAAATGACATCATGCTGGTGAAGATGAAATCCCCCGTGATGCTGACGAGGGGCGTGAGGCCCTTAGCCCTGCCTGAGGACTGTGCCACTGCTGGCTCCCAATGCCTCATCTCCGGCTGGGGCACCACCACTAGCCCCCAGTGTAGGGGTCTCTCTGAGGGATGGGGATACTCTGCATGGGGAAACGGGTGGATGCAAATACCTGGGGAGATATCAAGTGATCCAAAGAGACACACAGGGTCCTGGGAGGAGATGGTGGGAGACATTAGGGAACCAAGAGATAGGAGGAAGACACATGCAGAGAAAAGGGGATATATGCAGAGGCAAGAAGTTACTGGGGATCCAAAATGAGGAAGAGAGACAAAGGGACAAACAGCATGGACGAGGGACAAGGGAATCTGTGGAAGGCATAAAAAGCAACCTAGGGTGCCACGAGGCATTGGGAGATAGAAGGAGACGATGGGGGAGATATGGGAAGACCCATGAAGATTCAGTGAGGGCAGTACTGGCATGGAGGGAAGAGATCCAAGAAACAATGTGGTAAAAAGAGGAGAATGAAAGGCTGATGAGTATCTCAGGCTGGAGATGCCTACCATGAAAAGGGAGGGCAGGTATCTTCTCTCAGACCCAGGCATCCTCCAGACAGAGCCACGATCCATTCCCTTTGGGCGAATGTAGGTGCCTTGCTCAAAGTTCAGAGTAGTATGGGAAGGGCCTCAGTGAGAGAGGGCTGCTTCACTCACGCACAGCCTCTCTGCCTCCACAGTGACCCTCCCCCATACCCTTCGATGTGCCAACATAACCCTCATCGATCACAGGGAGTGTGAAGGGGCTTATCCTGGGAATATCACAGATACCATGGTGTGTGCCGGTGTCACAAAGGAGGGCAAGGACTCCTGCCAGGTCAGCTGGAACATAAGCCCAATCCCTAACGACATTCTTTCCCCACCCCATTCCACTCCTCACTCCTATCCCCATTCCCACACCCATACCACCTCCTTCATTCCCATTCCTATCTCTCTCTGGATGCCCATCCTTAGGTGGGTTGGACTCTCTGAGGCCAGCTTTCTCTTTCTCTTCCCACAGGGTGATTCTGGGGGGCCCTTGGTGTGCAACGGAACACTTCAAGGCATCATTTCCTGGGGCCAAGACCCCTGTGCTGTCAGCCGGAAGCCAGGGGTCTATACCAAGGTCTGCAAATATGTGGATTGGATCAATGAAACCATTAAAGAAAATTCACCCTGACCAAGAATATTTCCATTGATCTCTCTCCCCCAACCCTTCCCTCCTTGTCTACTTTATTCACAATAAATAGCCGTGGAAAGTCCTTGGTCATTTTTTTAGCATATCGGTGGCTCCCTCACTTTTCACAGGAAGGTATCAATGGCTCAGTGACCTGAAAGGCAATCCAATTTAGTGGGTAAAGCTCAACTTGGAATCAGAAAGAACCAAGTTCAAATTCTGCTCTGAGCATTTACTACCTTCAGATCCTAGAGCACTTCACACATCTAAGTCTCTATTTTCTCTCTAAAAACAAGGAGTTGGACTCAATATCTTCTGAAGTCTTTTGCAGTTCTAACTCAAGGATTCTCAAGATTTGATGAATTCTGTTTCTCTACTAAGTAAAGGTAACTTGAACTCCTGTCTCAACCTTGAGGATAGCCTCTCCCAGGCCCAGATACTCTGC
Source organism: Gracilinanus agilis (assembly GCF_016433145.1). Taxonomy (NCBI): domain Eukaryota; kingdom Metazoa; phylum Chordata; class Mammalia; order Didelphimorphia; family Didelphidae; genus Gracilinanus; species Gracilinanus agilis. The sequence goes on along the minus strand of NC_058132.1, from coordinate 16,080,395 downwards.
TTCCCATCTCTGAAATCCTCCCTGGAGGGAAGTCATCCCACTACACTGAAGAACAAGTAGGGCAACAATGTGGTCTAGGGGAAACAGGGCTAGATGGGGAGCCTGGAAAAAGGCTCCTACTTTAACCTCTGCTAGCATTAGTATACCCTGGAACAATTCACTCTTCTCTCTGGACCTCAGCTGCTTCCTTCATAAATTAAGAAGTCTTTAGAACAAGTAAGAGGCAGATAGGGGAGTGCTCTTAGGACCCAGAATATCAGATCCTTATAAGAGAGAATATTAGTGCTGGGAGGGTCCTTAGAACAGGAACTTTCAGAGCTGGGAGGAAGCTTAGAACCTAGAATGTCAGAGGTGAGAAGACCCTTAGAATAGAGAATATCAGAACAAGAGGAACTCCTTCAAATGAGGGAGGTACTATTTGTTCTTTACTTGGTCTTGATCAAATAACATCTGGTCCAATTTTTGGTACCATGTTAGTCAGTCAATAAGTATTTATTAAGACAGGCACTGTTCTAAGTGCTGAAAATAAAAAAGACAGTCCTTGCCCTCAAGGAGCTTATGCTCTAATGTATCAGGAAGGTCACTGACAAGTTGGACTGGGATGTTTCTAGGGGTATCAGTTGAATGAATTTGGGATGTGTGGCTTAGAGAGGAGTGTTAAGGAAGATATCTTCAAGTATGTTAAGATTCTAGTCTCATAAGGAAAAGACACTGGAGTGCTGTTTGTCCCAAGATAGAATTAAGAGCAGTGGGTGAAGTTGTAAGGAAACACAATTAGGTTTAATGGGTGAAAAATTTCCTAACAATTCAAGTTGTTTAGAAGTAGGATGGGCTACTTTGAAGGTGGTAATCTCCCTTTAACTAGTGATCTTCAAAATGAAATAATAAAACCCTGTAAATAGAGGCATGGTGGATAGGGAGATGACTTGGGTTCAGGGAGACCTGAGTTAAAATCCTGCCTCAGACACTTGACTGTGTTATCTTGGTCAAGTCACTTTACTTCTATGTTTCAGTGCCCTCTTCTGTAAAATAGGGGCAACAATTACATCTATCTCACAGGGTTGGTGTGAGCATATGAAAGTTCCATGGATAAGCCAGCTATTATAGCTACTGCTCATTGGGTATGTGCAGAAGGGATTGTTGTTCAGGCATGGGTTGGACTCAGAAATTGTGTGCTTTTATGATCCTTTGTTCCACTTTGTGTCCTTGGAGGGATCAGACTGGAAGAGTGAGTTGGAAGGTGAGGAGTAAGTCTGGTTGTTGCTCATCCTTCGTTTTGAAGAGGACCAATGACATCACGGGGTGATGTCTCAACTTGCTCTTGAATTGGATTTAAGTGAGACAGAGTTTCACAAAGTCATTGGCCTCCCTCATTCTCTTCTAGAGTCATCCAAATCCAGTGGCAGGACAAGAGTCAGGATGACTGAGGATGGCTTGGGGTATAGTGGATTCCCCTGTCATCTTTGATGTCTGACCAAGTTCTAAGCACTCCACAGCACCTGTGTGGTAGATGGAAAGAATTGCTCTCTTCTGCCCATTCCACTGAGGGAAGTCTTCACATGCTTAGAGAAGACATTCTCCTAATTCAATGAGGAGTTTGAGACTTGTTGGTTATCCTCAACCTGCTTTATTCCATCTGTCGAGAAAGTTTTACTTGTTACACTTGTTCCAGCTTCTTGGAGCCACAGACAAGTGTTGGGTGGAAGGTGGACGACCCGAGGTGCTAGTCCTCTCGGAATACCCCATACAAACCAAAGCATGGTATCGTAGAAGGATGCTAGACTGGCTGCCTGAGAATCTGAGACCAAATCCCATCTTTGCCATGGACTCTCTGGGTCATCTTGGGCAAGTCCCTTTTCTCTTCCTCGGTCTCAAATTTTGTCATTTGTAAAGAAGGCCCATTGGACTTGATGGCTTTTGAGATCTCCTGGTGGTTCTAGATCTAGGATCCTGTGACTAGCAGAGGGCAGCCCCAATTCCGCCTTGAGGCCTTATGGCAACCAGCTGGGCACATGATTCAGAAGGGAGAAGAGCCAAAGCAACCAGCCTCCATGCTCATGCCTCTGGACCAGTGCCAGGAAGATGGGCAGTTTGTCAGATCCCAGGGACGGTTAATGAATGTGGACAATTAGCCCAAGTCAGGTGCCAAGAAGAAAGGGCTAATAGAGGTGGAAGAGAGGAAACCAAAGGAAGCTTGGGAATGGAATACCATCAAGCCAGACCAGATCTTGAAACCTGGGATATCTTGATGAAAGAAGTTGACAAAGCACTGGGCCAAGTGGTGCCTGAATGCCTTTGTTTATAGGAACAGCTGCTGTGGCAACCTCTTTACTCTCTTCTTATTATCTTGAAAGTACAACGGGTAGAGCAGGTCTTTGTCCTTTGCTATCTAACATTTTTTCTCAGTGATTTGGATGAGGAGAGATGGGATTTTTGTCAAATTTCCAAGAGGCAGAAAGCTAGGAGAGAGAGTCAAAATATGGGATGACAGAGTCAAAGTCCAAAATGATGGGCTAGAAGGTTTAGGATCAAATGTTAGTCATTTTCATTCTTTTCCTGGCATTCAAAATCCCACTCATTCTAAATCCACATATTTACTTCCATTGAGTCCTTCTTCTCTATGTCTTGTCCAAAGGAATGAAAACAAGAAAGATCAAACCATTTGCTGAAATTTACTTAAACTACAGCTATAGAAGTCCCTAGAAGTACTATTCTAGTAACCTTGCCAAAAAAGAAAATGAAATTGGTCAAATATAACCTTATTTTTCATTTAAAAATGTAGAACAAGGAATGTGAGAGCTGGGAGGGCCCTTAGCGTATAGATCATCAGACCCAGAACCTTCTGTCACAGAAGGGAATCTTCTTAGAACCCAGAACACAAGGAAGCAGTTTGGGGTAGACTATTGGACTTCGTTTCAGAGACTTCCTCTTGAGGTCTAACTTTGTCATTGGATAAATCTCAATAAGTCATTTAATGTCTCCTGGTTTCAATTTCTTTAACTGAAAAATGAAAGTATTTGACTAGATCATCTCAGATTTTTGATATTTTTTGTCCCAAGGACCCTTCTAACTCTACTGGTCTGCATTTTGTGTTACAAGGTGCTTTCCAGTTTTAACCATCTATGTTCAAAAATCTTTTCTTTCTCCTGCATTTTCTCTTTCTCTGCCTGCTGGGTCAAGGATTTCAGTGAATATGGACAGCAACCACAGTCTCAGCTAGCTAGCTATAGTGGTAACTGATGGCATCTCAACCACTTTGAGGGTAAACTAACTCCTCTAAGAAGGATTCAAGGAGACCTGTATCTATCTCCCCTTCTTCCTGGTCCCAATCTCAATCTTGGTCTGTTGTTGATCATTTGTTTCAGTCATGTCAGATTTTGTGACCTCATTTGGGGTTTTCTTGGCAAGGATATCAAAGCAGTTTGTTAATTCCTTCTCCAGCTCATTTTACAGATGAAAAAACTGAGGCAAAGTGTTAAGTGACTTACCCAGGGTCACACAGCTGGGATGTGTCTAAGATCTGATTTATAGAAGATGAGCCTTCCTGACTCCAGACAGAGTACTCTATCCCCTGCACCACTTAGTTGCCCTAATCTTGATCTAGCTAAGGGAGTTAAGCTGCATAAGTAACTGTCCCAGACAACTGACTCTATCCGAGTTAGGGATGGTTTCTAAAAGGTCCTCAATTGCTATCTAGACTGTTTGTTTATTTTTCACACTGAAATTGATTCCAGGGAGGAACCTTTTGAAAATGCACTAATATGGGATAAACAAACAATTGAGACTTTGGAATATACAAATCCTGATTAGGTCTGATAAGGCATGATGCATTGGATAGAGCTCTGGGCTTGGAGTCCGAAAGATCGGAGTTCAAATGTGACACAATTAGTTGTGTGATCCTGGATAAGTCATTTAACCCTGTTGGCCTCAGTTTCCCCATCTGTAAAATGAGCTCGAGAAGGAAATTACAAAGCACAGTAATGTCTTTGCTAAGAAAACTTCAAATGAAGTCATGAAGACTCTGGACATGACTGAAATGACTGAATGACAAGGATCCCTTAGGTGTCAGGGACCCCATTTATCAATTCATCAGTCATTCTGGTTGTTGTTTTTCCTACAGGCATTCCTTCCCCTCTCTAGAGAAAAACACCTGGTAGTTAGGATCTAACATTCTATCACTCTTAGCCCAGCACACATACAAATATTCAGGTGCACAAACATAGCCAGAGAGCTCCTAATCAGGAAAGAAAAAGAAGGAGCAGGATGGCTTCGTCAACCTCTTCCCCCAGGCATGACTCTGTGGCTGCTTTGGGGTGAAGGGGTTGTCTTCCATCACTCCCCACAGTTGGTGAATATGAACCTGCCTTTCATTCAATCCTAGAGGACTTCTTGGAGGATGAGGCCATTGTGAATTCCTCCGGATGTGGGAGGGGAAGGTGCTTTGTTAGAAGATAGAGAACCCAAAGTGAACTTGGAGCACAAGGAGCCTTTTTAAATTAAAAAAAAATTTTTTTTTTTTTAAACCAGGGCCTCTCCCAGGGCAGGAATCTGGGAGCAGGCTGGGTGCCAGCCCCACCCAGAAAGTCTAATTAGGAAGGGTGGGGTGAGGTAGGGGCTTAATCCCCTAGGGGCTGGGCAGAGCAGCTTCCGGAGGCTGGGGGTTAAAAGGGGAGGCTTGGTCTAGGGGCAGGGAGCAGAGGACCTGATAGCCATCTCAAGACTAGGCAGTGATCCAGCTACCCAGAGCCTCTCTCTGAGACACTATCCATGACCCCCTGGTAAGATTGGGGGCTCTCCCTCCTCAGGGATGGGACAAGGGGAGGCTTAGAGTCCTTCAGAGCCAAAAGGTGGCAGTGGGTTTGGAGGTGGGAGAACTGAATTTCTTGGCCCATGCTGTGTGCCTTTGGGCAAGTCACTTTCTGATTTTCAGATCCGAAAGAAAAGCTGCCCACCCGAACAAGACCTGTAGGGAAACGGTTGGCTGTTATCACATTTCCAGCCCTCTTTGGGCTTCAGTATCCCTCTGTGGACCTTAGGGAGACTTCTTGCCAAGTCGGATTTTAGGATGGCTGAGGAGACGCTAAAAGGGGCTGTTATTATTCTAATTATTGCTATTATTGCCACAATTAGTGTATTCTCCTACCCTGCCTGGGGGCCCTATTTAGCGAGTTATCAGATGGAGAGGCCGTTTAATCAGCGGGTTGGGGGGGTGGGGCCGGGGACTGGGAGGCTCTCTAGTTTCCGGAGCTGAGCTGGGTTGGGCAGAGCTGGGGGTGTCACTGGGCTCCCCAGCCCTGAAAGAACCTCTTTTCTCCCTCCCTATCCCCAGCTTCCAAGCATGAGGAATAGAAGCTCCATCCACATCGCGTTATGGTTCTTGGTTCTTGCTTCGTGCAGGGGTAAGGAGATGATGGGAGTGGGGTGGGAGAAGAAACAGGGCTCCCCGAGAAACCGATGCCTTCAACCTCGACTTTCCGTCACCACCATCCTGCTACTCTATGGAGCGCATCCCTAACCTCATCTCCACCCCTAACTCCATCCTCGAAATAATCCTGCCTTCAATACACCACTTAACCACACTGCCACCCCTCTCCATCCCTCCCCCGGGCCCACAGCTTTTCCATCTTCCTCCCCCCACCCCGAGATCCTGCCTTAACGCATTTCCCAAGTCGTTATTCTCTTCCTCCTCCCCAATCGTACTTCCAGCCGTTCCTCCCAGCTTCAAGCCGACCCCCTCTCTTCAACTCTACTTTTCAAACTCAGCATCAGTCCGTAGCAGAAAGAGCCCAGATTTGGGGGTCGCTGACTGAATGTAGTTGTTCAAGTCCTTCAACCTTTCAGCCTCAGTTTTCCCATCACTAAAATGGGAGGGGTAATCCCTGAACTACTCACGCAGGGTATTGCTGGGAGAGAAGAAGAGGCTAAAAAACCTCAGAACTTTATAAAAATATGTTATTACTTCACAGCATTGGGAGAATTCAGAGTTAACGGATGTGATGTGCTTTAAGCGCCATAGATTTGGGAGCTATTATTATTGTTGCTGTTGCATTCCTACCGTCTAGTTTGCCCCTTTTCTTCCACCGGTTCACCAGTACCTGGCCCCTCCCCTTTCCGAGACCCGCCCTCCTTTTCCCCCCACCTTCTTTGGATCCCTCTCCTGGTTCTGTCCTCTGCCCCTTCTCCATCCCCATCCTTCTCTCTTTGGCCCGGCCCGCCGCCCTTACGATTCTTCTGCCCTCTCTCTCTCTCCCCTTTCGTAGCTGCACCCGGAACCTCAATTTCCCCAATCCCGGAGGCCCTGGAGGTCCCCAAGGTCCCGGAGGTCAAGGTTACGCAGTGCGCCCGTGGCTCTCAGCCTTGGCACGTCTCCCTCTTCAAAGACCTCTCGTTCCGATGCTCCGGAGTCTTGGTGGATCGCAGCTGGGTATTAACCGCAGCCCATTGCCAGGAAAGGTAAGGACCACACACAGATGGAGCTGGCCACGTCTGACCACGTGGCTGTTTTCAGGATAAATCCAGGTTGGAGGACCTAGAGCTCTCTGTGAACGGGGAGGGCAAAAGGAGGTGTGGGGATGGAATAGGAGAGGGGGTCACCAAGGAGAGACCTCCGACTTCATGAGGCTCCGCTGTAGACAGGCACACTGAAGCCCCGAGAAGTTAACTTGCCCAGTCTCCCAGGTAATAAGTGGAAGAGTGGGGAGACTAGAATCACAGGATGTAGGGTTGGGAGGGACATCCAGGACCAAGGACATTTGATCCCTCATTTTGATGGTGCTCCTCCTGACTCAGAGGACTGTGGCAAGGGAGGAGGGATGAAGAAGGACTGGCTGAGTTGGTGAGAAGATCTGAGAAGAGGAAGGAAGTGGAGTCACTAGGACTTCCTGGGGGTGGGGTGGGAATTTTATAGGAAAAGTGGTTTCACTTAGACCTCTCCCTCTGTGTTCTGTCTTGGACAGATGGCTCTGGGCCAAAGTTGGTGACTACCATCTGCTACTCCCTGATGGAGGTGAGCAGCTCAAGATCAGCTCCATCATGATCCCCTACCCCAAGTACAGGGCAGGTTCCGGCCCCTCCCTGCCTGCCCGCACAGATGAGCATGACCTCCTCATGATGAAACTTCGGCGACCAGCCATCCTGAACTCCAGGGTCCAGGTTTTACCTCTGCCCAGGAGCTGCATCCCACCAGGGACTCACTGCCAGGCTGCAGGCTGGGGGACTACCAGAGAACCCAAAGGTAAAGGGTCCTTAGATAGCCCATGTCAGAGTGGTCAGAAACCTGGGTACTGAGTGGGATGGTGGCTGGCAGCTCAAAGATCTGTCTTATGATAGCCAAGGGGATCGGGGCTGGCAGCCAAGATCTCTGGGTCTCCAACCTTGCCTTTCTCCCACCAGTGAAATACAGTAAGAGCCTGTCCTGTGCAGGAGTCACTACCCTGTCACCCAAAGAGTGTGCGACTTTCTACCCTGGGGTGCTTTCAAACAATATGCTGTGTGCCGGATTGGACAATGGCCAGGATGCCTGTCAGGTGAGGATTTCAATTTATCCAACGCTAATGAAGGACCTACTGTAAGCCAGGCTTGGAGATACCCAGATCAAATAGAAACAGCCCTTGTTAAGAGCAAGGATCTCATCTTATTCTACTGAGGGTGGAGTGAGTGGGTGAGGAGTATAACACACTCACCGAGAAATACAAATAGAGAGCACACAAAATGATTCTAAGGCTGAGAGAGACTGCTGGCCCCTGGGGGATCAGCAAGCGTTAATTAAGCACCTGGCATTCATCTGAACATGTTCTGGTCCTTGGTGATACAGAGATTAAAAATGATGGCCATCACCCTCAAGGAATTCACATCATATAGGAAAGATTTCACCTAGGAAGTGGTATCTGAGTGTACTTAGGAGGTAGCTGTGGATGAGCTGAGGAAGGGGTGCATCTCAGTCAAGGGGGACTGTATTCCCTTCTGCAGAGTTTCAGAGATGAGAGATGGAAGGGAGAGCCTAGCAGGCCATTTTACCAAGAAGGCTAAGCCAGTAGAGAAGGATTGGCTGGATGCAATGTTGGAAGGAAACAGAACTGAAAACATCAGAGCAAAGAGAACTCTTGATCTAGAACAGGGGTTGGCAACATATGGCTCTCAAGCCATATCTGGCTCTTTCTGCAGGAGCCATAAAGTCTATTTTTTTTTTCAGGCTCTGTTACAGGAGCAGCATTGTGAGCACTGTACGGCTCTCACGAAATTACATTTTTAAAAATGTGGCGTTTATGGCTCTCACGGCCAAAAAGGTTGCCGACCCCTGCTCTAGAAAATAGAAAATATTAGAATGTTAGTTAATTTAGAATGATAGAGTTAGGAGTGATCTTAGACTATAGAATGTTAGAAATGGGAATGATCTTAGATTTTAGAATGTTATGGTTGGGAATTGTCTTAGACCATAGAATGTTATAGTTGGGAGTGATCTTAGAACTTAGAATGTTAGATATGGGAATGATTTTAGACCAAAGAATCTAAAAGTTGGGAATGATCTTAGGCCTTAGAATATTGGATTTGGGGATGATCTTAGAACCCAGAGCATTATTATCCAAGCTGATCTATTCCTTTTAGATTTGAAGAAATAGACCCAGAGGGAATAACTTGTCCAAGGTCAAACAGGGAATTAAGGCAGAATATAGAAAAGCTGAGGGAAATGGATTTTGGTTTCTTTAAATTCTGAAGCCATCATTAGAATGAAGAAGATAGTCAAGACATGAAGCTCAAGTCAGGCTCTTTTTCTGTCTTCCTCTAGAGTGACTCTGGAGGTCCACTGATCTGCAATGGAACCCTTCAGGGCATCCTGTCTTGGGGTGATTACCCCTGTGGTTCAGCCAACCGGCCAGCTGTCTATACTTTCATCTGTAAATACACTACCTGGATTCAGAAGATCATTCGGAGCCACTGACCTCACTGAATCCTCTACAATCTTCCCAATAATCTTGTGACCCTCATGTCTTCTGTTCTTCCCATCCAGAACCTGAGGATTTGGCCCTACACAGCTTTCTGCCTCTGCTAGACCTAACTCTTGCTTGCCTGAGGATGCAGGCATTCCTCAGCTCTCCAGGCTCACAGATTCTATCTCCTCAAAAAAACAAAAACAAAAACAAAAACAAAAACAACAGGCATCTGGGCCCCCTCCATGGCCTTTCTCTCTTATAGACCCAAAGGTCTGGTCTCCTAGATCCCATGCCCTTGAAGAACTGGAGCATCCAAGTTCTCTTTTTCTACTTCAGTGAAATGGTCAAGCATTGATTCCCAAAGATACTAGTCCATTTAAGAAAATTATCCTGAGCATTAATCTATCTAGGACAGGGATGGCTAACCTTTTAGAGATGGAGTGCTGGGCCCCACTCCCCTCCCCCCCAGATAGAGGACAGAGTGCCATCCTCTACTCCCCACCAAGTACCAGGTGCACCCTGCTCCTCCTCCTTACCCCACACAGGGGAAGAAGAAAACGCTCCCATTGGGCTGCTGGGCAGAGAGGTGGGTGAAGTGAGGAATGTCCTCAGCAAGTGTAGAGAGAGAAAGGGGAATGTCCTGAGTGCTCTTCTCCCCTCCAGCTCTGCTGCCTGTGAGCTGTCCACCTTCCCCACTGTGTGCTTCCATTGGGCTGCTGGACAGAGGGGTGGAGGATGTGAAAAAACGTTATCAAGCACAGTGGAGAGGAGGAAGGCAGTAGCTTCACTGAGTCCCTGTGCCTTTCTAGTAACAAACTCTTGTCAGGGGAAGCAGGTGCTCACAGATAGTACTCTTTGTGCCATCTTTGGTACCCATGCCATGGGTTCACCATCACTGGCCTAGGACTTCAGTGACAGCTCCACCCCATCTTTTGGGATTTGTGGGTGGGCCCCTTACCTCCAACTACTTCCTCTCTCTTCTAATTTCTAGTTTCTTGGTGCTTCTCAATAACCATTCCACCTATCAGAACAGAATTCTAAATCACCTGGAGACCTAAAAACCCATCCTCCTCACTTCAACCTCTTCATACCCCTCACCACCCCAACTCTTAGGGTGAGTCAGAGCACTGTCAGTGCACCCTTGGAAACATTTTTGAAGCAAAAATCTTCAAAGACATTTTTAGGATTCTTGGAAATTGGGGGAGGAGACCCTTTATAAAACTCAATTTTCTTACAAATTCCTCATATTTTGGAGCTCTAATTTCCTAATACATTCTTGAGATCTTCTCAAATGAGTTGGTTTTTTGCCTGACCAAGCTTTTGAAAGTGATGGGTAAAATATGTAAAAAACTGAGGAAACAAAGGTTCAAGTACCTGGGCATTTCAATCTATTAAGCAGTGGATGTCAATTTCATAACAAATTGGGTCCAGGCACTGGTCCCCCCCAAATAGGAGGAAACAGATTTTTACATATTAAAATCCAACAATTAACAGGATATAAACTAGGATACAATATTTAGTTATCATTCAGTTGTGTGATTCTTCATGAGCCCATGGACCACAGCAGCACGACTAAGTCCTTCCATCATCCACTATTCCTCAAAGTCTCCAAGTTCATGCTCATTGTTTTCATGACACTATCTATTCATCCCATCCTCTGCTGACCTCTTTTCCTTTTGCCTTCAGTATTTCCCAATATCAATATTAGGCAATCTGATTTTGAGGCAGCTAAGTGGTACAGTGGATAGAATGCTGGGCTTGGAGTTAGGAAGATTCATTTCCTGAGTTCAAACTTGGCCTCAGATATTTATGAGCTATGTGTCTTTGGGAAAGTCACTAAACTCCGTTTATCTCAGTTTCCTCACCTGTAAAATGAGCTGGACAAGGAAATGGCAAACTACTCCCATAATCTTTGACAAGAAAACATCAGGTCAGGTCATGATGAGTTAGACACAGATAGGAAATGACTAAATAGTAACAACCAAAGATTCCTTAGAGGCCATCAATTCCAATTCCCTGGTTAAATTACTTCTCCAAGGTCATACAGCAAAACTGAATTTAATTGGTGTTTCTGGTTTCCACACAGATTGGAGGATAGTTGGAAATAGTCAAGTCATTTAACCTCTGAGTCTCAGTTTCCTCATCTTCAAAATGAGAGGATTGATCTCACTGACCACTAAGGTCTCTTCCAGCTCTAAATCTATGCCACTGAGGCCAACATGTTAATGTAGGCAGGTTAGGGCAGCCCCTTTTGGGGAGAGAAATAATGGAGGCATGAATATCAGGGGAGATTGAACTAGAGGGATTGATGAATATCCTTAAGCAGAGACCTTGACTCTAAAGGAAAGAAACTTCTTATGTGGTTTGTGTCCCAGAACCATAACAAAAAACTCATCTGGGACAAACTCAGTTTGATGATTAAAAGATAAAGATGTAAGGAGCCCAGAGGATAATCCAGCTTCTAATAAGGTCATGGCAGGAGAGGGCTGCCCATCCCAGTTCTTTACCCACTGGGAGTGAGTTCCAATCTCTTCTCTGTGCAATGGAAGAGACTGAAAATTGAGACTTAGCAATAGCAGTCACTAGGGTGAGGAAATGCCTACACCCATGGAAAACCCCAGAATAACCTGAACTAGCTACATTACTAATCTGACCTAATGAATGGAGTATTAAAAGGGAGCTGGGGGTGTGTGTGTGTGTGTGTGCAGCAGCTAGGTAGTCAGGAGATTGAGAGCCAGGCTCAGAGACAAGAGGTCCTGGGTTCCAATCTGGCCTCAGACATTTCTTAGGTGTGTATACCTGGGCAAGTCACTTAATTCCCATTGCCTAGCCCTTAACCTCTCTTCTGTATCAGAACCAATACACAGTATTCTTTCTAAGAAGGTAAGGATTTAAAGAAAGACAGCTGGGATTGGTTCACCTTTGATTGATGTTTCTAGGTCTCTTTGTCTAATTTACTACCAAACCCCATGACCCCTAACATCTGCAGCCTATTCAGCATCATCAGGTTAAGCTAATGATCATAGATTCTGCTTCCTCAGATCACTGAGCCACGGACCCACAGGTTTGGGTGAGCAGACTCCTATGAGTATGTTCACTTGGTTTCAATAAGCTCTGTAGTCAGTTGATGGGTGTGGGCTTCCCTCTTTAAAATACCTCACCCTAACAGAAATACTACCCAGTCTTTTCCTGAAAACCTCCCATCGAGCCCATATCTCATATTTTCTATAAGAGCAATCTGAGAATTTGCTAAATATTTTCTCAATATCTAGGCAATTTTTACCTATCATATTCCTCTGATTTATTAGTCCTGTCATCTCCTCAAAGAAGGAAATCATGCTAGTCTGGCTTAGCCTGTCCCTGAAACTCAGAAGGCTTATTGTGATCACTGCTGTTATTTCTAAATAATCACTATTTTTTTGAGAAAATGTTCTATCGAGCTGCCAGAAACAAATGGCATGAGGAATTCAGGAAAACGTGGGTAGATTTGTATGAACACATTTAGGACACTGAAGACAGCAGAACCAAGAGAACAATCTATATGGTGACTCAAAGGAAGGTAAGGGACAGATAGGTGGCACCCAAGTGTACAGAGCACTGGACTTGGAATCAGGAATACTCATCTTTATGAGTTCGAATCTGGCCTCGGACACTTACCAGCTTAGTGACCCTGGGCAAATCACTTAACTCTGATCAATTTCTTCATTTATAAAATGAGTTGGAGAAGGAATTGGCAAACCCTTCTAATATCTTTGCCAAGAAACCCCAAATGATGTCATGAAGAGTTGGACCCAACTGAGTAACGCAACATAGGATAAGCAGTCAGCATTCAATATCATTGGGACTCATAGTAAATATAATGGCAATTTTTAGTCTTAAAGGACAGATAATAAAATGTATTTTTCCACCCTCTTGGTGAAGATGTGACATGGTGGGGAAATGGCATGGAATGTTGTATTATGGGTCAGATGAGGTCACAGTTTCAGCTGATTTTTTATTTTATTGCTTTTCTTTCTGTCAAGAGAAGATCCTAAAGGGCAGGTCAATATTGAGAAGGGTGTATGATGTAAAAACAGAAACCAAAAAACCCAGAACAAACAGTGCATCAATAACATTGAAGTCAATATGTACTAGAATTTTTCTAGAAATTGAAGTCAAGCTTAATGGTTCATGGTTTATAAACCGTAATTTCTTTCCCTTTCTGAAAATTGGGATTCTAACATGTAAAAATACAACTAATTCCAATATGAAATAAATTATTTTAAATAGATAAAGAAGTAGTCTTGCCAAATTCCTTTTATAAAATAAATATGGTGCTGATACCTAAACCAGGAGGATCAAAAACAGAGAAAGAAAATTATAGACCAATTTCATTAATTAATGTGGTTGCAAAAATCCTAAATAGAATATTTGGTAGGAGACTACAACAATATATGCCAAAGATTATATATTGTATTATATATTATATTATTATATATATTGTAACCAAACAGAATTTATACCAGGAATGCAGGGATAATTTAGTGTAAGCAAAACTCAACATGATTAAATATATCGATAACAAAAGTAACAAAAATTATGCGATTATGCCAATAGATGCAGAAAAAGCCTTTGCCAAAACACAACACTCATTCCTATTAAAGAGACTGTAAAGCATAGTTATAAATAGATTTTTTTTTCCTTAAGATGATCAGAATCATTTGCCTAAAAGTTTCATCAACTATTATTTGAAATGGGAATAATCTAGGAGTCTTCTCAATATGATCAGGGGTGAAACAAGATTGGCTATTCTCACCTATATCATTTAACATTGTATTAGAAATACTAGCAATAGCAATAAGAAGAAAAAGAATTTGAAGGAATCAGAATGGACAAAAAGATAATTAAAACTATCTCTTTTTGAAAATGATGTGATGGTATATGTGGAAAATCCTAGAGATCCAATGAAAAAATTAATTAAGCTAGCAAAGTAGCAGGATATAAAATAAACACACATAAATCATCACCATTTTTATATGCCATTAACGAAGACCTGAAAGAAAGGATAGAAAGAGATACTCCTTTTAAAATAACCACAGATAGAATAAAATACCTGGGAATACACCTACCAAAACAAACCCAGGAACTACATAAACATAGTTATAAAATGCCTTATACCCAAATAAAGTTGGATTTAATAATTGAAGAAATATTATTTTGTTATGAATATATAGAACTAATATAATTAAAATGGCAGTCCTATTTAAACTAGTCTACTTATTTAATGTCATTTCAGTTAAATTACCAAAAAATATTTTATTGAACTAGAAAAAACCCAACAAAATTATATAATTATATAATGTAATAAGAAAATAATATGAAAGATATACTGTAACATTTATGTGACAAAAATAACAAAAGATCAAGACTATTCAAGGAATTAATGAAAAAAAAAACCACAAAGGAAGGATGTTTAGTAGTACGAGATTTTAAATGTATTATAAAGCATTAATTATCAAAATGATAGAATAATAGCTAAAAAATAGAGAGGTAGAACAATGGAATATAACAGACACGAAACAAACAGTAATAAAAGATCATAGTAACCTTGTATTTGGCAAAAGTATAGATCTATTTGGGGGATAAGAATTCATTATTTGGTAAAAATTTCTGGGACAATTAGAAAGTAGTTTGGCAGAAACTAGGTATAGACACTAACTAGGTATAGATGATTTTTATATTATATATACAATATGTTATATATACACCATTCACTAAGATGAGATCAAAATGAATACATGATCTAGACATAAAGGGAGATACCATAAGCAAGTTAAAAGACTGGGGAATGTATTACCTATGAAATTTCTGGACAGGAGAGAAATTTATAAATAAGCAATAAAGTACATTGTGAGATGTAAAATGGAAAATCTTGATTACATTAAAGTAAAAAGGTTTTGTATAAATAAAACAAATGCAGCCAAGATTAGAAGGAAAGTAAAAAATTGACAGGAAAAAATTTTATTAGACAGTTTCTCAGATAGAGATCTCATTTAAAATATAAAGAAAAGAGTAAGAGTAAGAGACACCCCCAACTGATGAATGGTCAAAAGATATGAAGAGAGAATTTTTGGATGAAGAAATTAAAGCCATATGAAAAAATGCTCCAAATCACTCTTCATTAGAGAAATACAAATCAAAAAAATTCTGAGCATCATCTTCCACCTATCAGATTGGTTAAAATGATAAAAACAAAACAAAACAAAACAAAAAAAAACGACAAATGTTAAAGGGGATGTGGAAAAATAGAAACACTAATACACTATTGGTGGAACTGTGAACTGATCCAACCATTTTGGAGAAAAATTTGGAGTTCTGTCCAGAGAGTCATAAAAGTGTGTATACTCTCAGACCTTCCAATACCACAGTTGGGTCTGTTTCCCAAGAAGATCAGGGAAAAATGAAAAAAAAAAAAACCAATCCCTCTATGTTCCAAAATATTTATAACAGCTCTCTTTGTGGTGGCAAAGAGTTGAAAATCTAGGGGATATCCATCAACTGGGGAATGACTGAATAAGTTGTGGTAAATACTTGTGATGGAATATTACTGCACCATAAGAAATGATTAGCATATTAATTAAAAACATTTAGAAAGACCTAATAAAATAATGAAAAGTGAAATGAGTAGAAACAAGCTCTAGAATTACTACTTAAAGAATAACTTTTTGAATAAGATGATCACCTCCAGAGAAAGAACTGATAACATGAGAGACATAATTTATATATATATATTTTTTCTTTTGTCTTCTATGGTGTGGGGAGGGGATGGAGGAGGTGAATTTTAATGTAACCCACAAACAAATAAAATAATTTAAAAAATTTGAACTCTTGCTCTTCCTTAATCCTGCTGTCCTTTTTCAAAGCTCTACTATTTGTCAGTTCTGGCTTCCTTCTACCCTTAGTCATCATTGTTCTATCTATCTTAGGTAAAAGTCCTAACTTTTTTTTTGATCTTCCTCTTTTCCTTTATACAGTTAAAGAGTCTTTTTTTGTCCTGCTCAATTTTGTTCTCCAGCCTCTAGTCATTCTAAATTTTGTTACTTTATCCTTTCAATATCATACCATGCTTTTGCCTTTACCCTCTGTTCCCTGCCAATGCTTTCTTTCAAGCAAAATCTTAATTCTACATGAATCAACATTGATCTCTTTAGAACAAATAATACCTCTATTCTGTAATATGTTGGCTATTCTCCTAGTTTTGTCTTATCTGGAAATTTAATAACCATCATCCTATTGCTCCTAGACAGAGCAACTAGATGGAACAGCAAATAGAGTGCTGGATCTGGAGTCAAGAAGACTCAACTTCCCGAGTTCAAATCTTAACTAGTTGTGTGGCACTGGGCAAGCCACGTAACCCTGTTGGGCTCAGTTTCCTCATCTGTAAAATGGGCTAGAAAAGGAAATAGCAAACCACTCCAGTATTTTTGCCAAGAAAATACCAAATGAGGTCATGAACAGTTGCATACAACTGAAAAAATTACTGAATCTCTGATTACCTCTATGATCAAATGCAAAAATCTGTTTGGTATTTGAAATCCTTTGTAGCTTAGCTCCCCTCTCTCTAATCTTATTTCTCTTGCTCCCCAATAATTCTCCAATACAGTTACAATGGCCTTCTGGGTTTTGCTCTATCACTCGGCTCTAAGCATTTTTTATGGCTGTACTCTGTAATACCTACAACCCTCTGCTTAGACTATAACCTCCCTGGTTTTCTGAAGATTCCAACTAAAATCCACCTTCTATAGGAAGTCTTTCTGATTTCCTTCCTTGTTGGCAATCTCCTCTTCTTCAAAAGACCATTAATAGCCAACATTTGGGTTAGGTAGATGGCCCAGAGCTTAGAGAACTGAAATTGGAATTAGGAATATCTGAGATATAATCTAACCTCAGAAATTTACTAGCTGTGTGACCTTGGAGAGATCACTGAAACTCTCTCAGACTCAGTTTCCTCTTCTGTAAAATGGGGATAATAGTAGTACCTACCTCTCAGGGTTATTATGAATTGCAAGTGAGATAACATTAAAAACTTTGCAAAACTAATTAAAACAACTCTGAGGTACCACCTCATACCTATCAGATAGACCCCATATGATAGTAAAGTGATAAATGTTGGAAGGAGTTTGGGAAAATTGGGTCACTAAGGCACACTGTTGGTGAAGTTGTGAACTGATCCAACTATTCTGGAGGGCAATTTGGAACTATACTTAAAGGAATTTAAAACTGTGCATACCCTTTGATTGATCAGTGTCACTCCTGAGTCTGTATCCAAAGAGACAAAAAAAAAAAAAAGAGGGAAAAAGACCTATTAGTACAAAAATATTTATAGCTGCTCTTTTTTTTTGTGGTTACAAAGAATTAGAAATGGAGGGAATGTCCCTCAGTTGGGGAATGACTGAACAAAGGGGAAAATATTTTTAAAATAAAATAAATTTAATTTAAATTAAAAGTTTTTTTTTAAATTTTGCAAACCTTAAAGCATTTTATATGTATGAATATAGATAAACATAGCTGTTGCCACTGCTACTGTTGCTACTCCTTCTCTTCCCCAACCATGAATAATATTTTTAGAACCAACCTAATAAAAAACTATGAAAAATCCCCAAATAGCAGAAACATAAAATAACTTAGCACTTAAAACTATAGGACAAATGATTGAGAATAGCAGAGAGGGGGCAGCTGGGTAGCTCAGTGGATTGAGAGTCAGGCCTAGAGACGGGAGGTTCTAGGTTCAAATCTGGCCTCAGACACTTCCCAGCTGTGTGACCCTGGGCAAGTCACTTGACCCCTATTGCCTACCCTTACCACTCTTCTGCCTTGGAGCCAATACACAGTATTGACTCCAAGACGGAAGGTAAGGGTTTAAAAAAAAAAAAAAGAGAGAGAGAGAATAGCAGAGAGTTCCTCATAGTACAGACCCATAGATTATCCAGAAAAATAAAATACCGTCACAGATAATTCTAAAGTTAACCTTAACCCATTCCCCAATAGATTCAGCAGCTAGGTGGCAGAGTGGATAGAGAGCATTGTCTGGAGTCCAGAAAGACTCATTTTCTGGGGTTCAAATCTGGCCTCTGATACTTAGCTGTATGACCTTGGGCAAGTCACTTAACCTTGCTTGCTTCAGTTTCATTATCTGTGAAATAAACTGGAGAAGGAAATAACAAATCACTTCAGTATCTTTGCCAAGAAAACCCCAAATGGGGTCAGGAAGAGTTGGACCTGACTGACACGACTGAATAACAATAAGAAGATCCATTATTTCAATGGCAGAAGAAAACTCCCTCTACCCATGCAGGTCTGAACCTGCTTTGCAATTTATAGTCTTAGATTGTTGCCCAAGGGCCATTGAGAGTTTAAGGGACTTGCCCATTATCACTCAATCAATATGTAGCAGAGGCAGGATTTGAACCCGGGGTTTTCCTGTCTTCCAATCCAGGTCTCTCTCCATGAGTCATTTATTATACTTCCCTCCCTAAACAATAGATAACCAAATGAGCGAGTGTAAATAAGGCATTTTACAAGCAGGAAATTCCTATATACATGCTAGCTATTATTATTTTAATCAAAAAGTTGAGGATTACATAATAACAGCTAAACTTTGCAGCCCCGAGAAATCTGAGCTTTCTTGTTTCAGCACCCTCAAATGTAGAATGGGGAGGATTAGACTAGACACTTCTGAAGTTCTTCGGGTTCTCAGCAATGTCAGATGAGGGAAAATCCTCATTATTTCACAGATAATAGGATACAATGGATAATTTTATACGTGATGGGTGCCAACCTTCCTACTCCCTTTTTTATTGACCTTCCCTGCCTCAAATTATCTTATGTGGCCATCATTTAGGTTAACTAGGTAACCCCGTGTGTGGCGTGCTGGCAAAGGAGTCAGGAGGCAGACCTGAATTCAAATAATAAGAGGTAGCCGTTATTGGCATCTGCTGTGTGCCAGGCACTATGCTCAGCACTTTGCTAATATTATTTTATTTGACCCGCACAATGATCCCAGGAGTTAGAGCTATTATCATCCTCCTGCTTTAGTTGAAGAAATTGAGGCAACAAAGGTTAGGCTACTTGCCCAGGGTTATGGGGCTAAGAAAGTAACTGAGCTGATTTTCTGACTACTGGACAAGTCATTTTACCTCCATCTACCTCAGTTTTCTCTTATGTAAAATGAGGATCCTCTATCTTCATGGCCATTGGAACAAATTGTTCTCATCTACCTGTTTTGCCTTAAAGTGCTGGATGTGGCTGAAGCAGCTCTGTGGAATGCTTAGGGCTTGGTGGGGCATTGGAGACACCAAAGTCATTTACCGCATCCCTGGCCATCGCCATTCATCCTGACTTTTGTCTTGTCAGTGCTTCCGGAAGAGAGAGTGAGGCTGATGACTTTGTGCCATCATCTCCCTTAAATCCACTTCCCAAGCAAGTAAGGCATCTTCCGAACGAGGAATGAACAATAACAACAAAATTAGGATTATCATCATAAGAAGAGGCTTTACCTCTTTGGATTGTGGTGAAGGCTGAGTATCCTATAAATGATATCTTTTATCTAATCTCATCTTTTTGTGGAATTATATGAGCCAGTAGAATATAAGTAAGCCTTTTAAGAGCAGGGAATGTTTGAACCCATTACCTTGTTCATTGTAGACCCTCCATGAATATTTGCTTGCCTGCGGAATTGATAGAAATAGGAAAAATGTAAGAGCTCACCAGAGCCAGGCAGAGACTCTTGGGACACTCCATTAAAAAATTCTTTCCACACTGACATCAAACCATCAATGGCTCTTTTATCGGTCTGATCATTCAACCAGGTCTGACTTCTCTTAATCCTACTCTCATTCAGCCCACATCTCTCTGACTTGTTTAGTTTAGATATCTCTGAGTTTGAGGAAGCGTTCCCCTGCTCTACCAGTTCAATAACTTTGCCAGAAGGGAAGTAAGTGGGTTTGGTCTGGTATGACCTCATGAGGGAGACAATGCAACACAGTTGGAAAGAGGGCTGAATTTCATCATCCCAGCTCTTCCAGCTATTAGATGTGGGACCTTCAGGACGTCACCTAATATCCAAGGATCCTCAGATTCCTCAGCCCTCGAAGGGGATTGGGCTAGATTTATCTCATGCATTTGACAGCTACAGATCTGCAGTTCTCTCCTAGGATCATCTATTTAGAGCTGAAAGGGATCTTAGAGACCATCAAGTCTAACCCCTTGATTTTATTTGAGGAAACTGAGGTACAGAGCTGAATAGTTATTAAGTATCTGATGGGCAATTTGGATCCAGTTTCTTCTTTATTCTAAGCCTGGTGTCTAATCCATTACACTAGTGGTTCCCAACATTCTTTCTTGAGCCTCTTTCAATAACAACAGAAATGTTCTGTGAACATCCAGGGTAATCTAATATATGCTCACAATTTAATATGATCACATAATAAATACTCACAATTTAATATACTACTTGCAATATCTTTTTAGATTTATTCATTAGCTACAATAACTACATTGATAACTTTTGCCTCCAAAGCTCCAAATTAAAATTTGCATTATATAATTATTTTTATAAAATATAAAAATATATCCTACCTATATGCAACAGAAGAGTTTTTACAAAGGAATATTTACTTCAAAAGATAATTAAAAAATAATCTTACTTCCCCCAGAAGGTGGGAGGAATAATCCTTCCCCCCACCCTTGCACCTCGTTGTTGTTTGTTCATCCTTCATTTTTGAAGAAGACCAGTGACATCATGGGTGATGTCTTGACTTGCCTGGGAATTGGATTTCAGTGAGAGAATTGCAAAAAGCTGTCTGCTTCACATTAGGCTAATAGTTTAGCTTGATTCCCATAGACTAGAGGATAGTCCCTACTCCAAGTCCAAAACTCACCTCCAGCTTGAGTCTCAGGCACCCTGCCCTCTTAGGACTTCCCTGCTGGGCTGGCTGACTGCATCATCTCACCTGCTATCCTGACTCCAAGGCTGCTGTGGCTCAAATTCCCATCTATGGGAAAATCATCTCTGGCCTCTGAAGCAGAGGACAAACACTACAGAATAGAAATAAACAGGCCCAGGCCAATTCCTTAGAGAGAGGATAAAAGAGGGGGAGGAGGAGAAGGAAAGTCCCTCCCATATCCACAGTTCTGATCATGATGTCCATACTGGGTGTGATATACAGGAATTGTGGGAAAGAGTAAATTCCTCTGTGTTTTAAAGGAAAGGAGGAAGGGGAAAGATCTTCTAATTTTGGAAAACATTTGTTGAAATTGTTGTTACATGTAATTGAGAAAACAAAATATCTTTGAATAAAATAATCAAATCACATCAAATATGCCCGCAGCAGCCAGGATTTTTTATGATAAAAACTCTAAATATAGTGTCATGAAACTCTCACTATAAAATAATTGTATATAGTTTATGTAGGACCTTTTGTAAGAATCGACAGAAGTAATCCAGTAAGACTTCTTGTGCTTACTATTATCTGCATGACTTTATATTTTTTTGATAAATTTTGTTGTATATAAAAAAGATTTTAGTGAAACAAGCTACAATTTAGATAATGTTTGATATGATTTACAATGATTGACAAATTGAATTTTGATGTGTTTTTAAAATAAATTTGAACAAAGGTTTGCAATATTTGACTTGATACCAGATAAATGCAATCTAAAATCTGGTTTTGTATCAAGTTAATTCCTATATTTTGATTTAAAATAAGAATAAAGTGAAAATGCTCATACTTATAAACATGTCATGGAAAGTGATAGGAGAATTTTATAAGTTCTCTTGCTGAGAGATTGAAATTCACTTAAAAAATGTTTGTCCATCTGGTCAATCAATGAAAATGAATAGTTAACATATAAAACATCACACTCCCTACTATCAGACAGGCATTGCATTCAAGGATAAATGTACTAAAATTCCATATATTATTTCATTCAAAAATGTTTATATATAAACTAATCTTTGTAGGGAAAGAATCTCTTCTGACACAATTTTCTTATCTTCTACCACTTGTAGCACACTGGCTACACTCTCATAAAAAAACTCTACTTAATGACTAATCAGTGTTGCCAACCAATTCATTTGAAATTCTGCCAGACATCTGAAGAGTACCTTGAGCAGATGCCAAGTTTAAATTGGAAAACAACCTTAAATACTGAAATAAGAGGTAATGCATATTTCTGTAAAATGTTCAGGTGGTCTGTCAGGTTTTCAGGGATTAGATAACCACTGATCAATATTTTTTTTTGCTAACAAACTTACATTTATGCTATAAGAATGCAAATATAACATATTGATCACATGATTATACTGCTGAGAAGATGTGAATTATAGGGTAATAAAGGAGAACAGAAGAGATACTCTAGTGTCATGCACAGAATGGAAATGAAATGGGAGAATGTGCATGTATCTGACCATCTTTTGGGAATTGGTTTGGGTTTCATACTGAACCCTTGTGGTGGTTTGGAAACAATTTGATGACGGGATGAGAAACTGCAAGAACAGGTTACATTTAGTCAGAAGTGGTCAGAGTCTGATGTAATTTCTGCACGAACATGATTTTGAATCACTGTGGAAACAAAAACATACTTGTTGTCAAAGAAGAAAAATATATTTGTAAAGATTATTTACTGCTTAAGCTACTAGTAAAGACCTTTTATCTGCAATTCTATCCTAGAATCATAGATTTAGAGCTGAAAGGGATCTTAGTCTAACCCCTTGATTTTATTTGAGGAAACTGAGGTACAGAGCTGAATGACTTGCCTAGAGCCAAATAGTTATTAAGTATGTGATGGGTAATTTGGACTCAGTTTCTTTTTATTCAAAACCCGGTGTCCAATCCACCATACTAGTGGCTCCTAACATTCTTTCTTGAACCTCTTTCAATAACAACAGAAATGTTCTGTGAACGCCCAGGATAATACGCTCACTATTTAATATACTCACATAATAGATACTCACAATTTAATATGCTTTAATTTAAATTTAGTTTAATATGAATTTAATATGAGTCCCTTGGCCCACTGTCTCAAACCTCAATGGTTTTGAGAACCACTAGATGGGAACTACTGAACGACACCGTACCATCTCACCTGTTCTCAAAGAAGCCAAGCAAGTTGCTTATAATCACAGCTTTCTTTTTTTAGGTGATCCCTTAAAATCACTGGATTAACTCTAACTCACTAGATTAGAATTTACAGACTATATTCTTCTCCATATTTTGAAATATGGGACATACGTCTTTTTTCTAAACCTGGAGGATCTTCTTCATTCTTCAGAATCCTTCAAAAGTTACAGTGGCTCACCAGTTTCAGCTACCATTTCTTTGACTCTCTGATATCTAATGATTTGAGCCCTTCAAGACCATTTAGGGTCCCTTAGTATATCCTAGGGCAACTACTTAGTGTAGTGGATAGAGTACTGGGGTTGGGGACAGGAAGACACATCTTTCTGAATTCAAACACTTACTGGGTGTGTGACCCTGGGCAAGTCATTTAATTCTGTTGGCATCAGTTTCCTCATCTTAAAATGATCTGGAGAAGGAAATGGCAAACCACCTCCATATCTTTTCCAAGAAAACTTCAAATGGACACAGAGTTGGACAACACTGAAAAACAACAAGATATCTACTCACCTTATGATGTCCTAGTCATACTACATCTAGGGTATTAGATTCCGATATGGATTCTACAGTTTAGGATGTTGATAGAAACTCTATAGAATGAGCAGAGTAGGGTGAATGGAATGTACAATAATTCTTGGGAATGTTTAGCTTGGAGTAGAGAAGAGTCAAGTATGACTTGGAAGCAGTCTTCAAGGATATGATAGGCTATCATATGGAAAATATATTTGGCATTATCCTTAGCTCTAGAATACAGAATTAGGGAAAAAATATGTGAAAATTACAGAGATAAATTATTTCTTTGTTCTTAGTAAAAATTGACACTTTCCTCCGAGAACTAGAGGTTAATGTGGAGAGATAGAGGGTGGATATAGATATAGAGGGTAAGATGAGGGAGATGGGATTGAGAAGAGATGGAGGAAAATGGAGAGATATAAGATGCGTGAGGAGAAGTAGGAAGAAATATAATGAGATGAAGGTTGATGGAGGAGATGAGAAGAAACAACATGTGGACAAAATTCTCAGGCATTAATTTTTAAAAGCTTTCTGCTCCCCAACAGTCATTTCTAAATGTATAACTGACATACAGAACATCTTCTCAGATGTGGGGAAAGGGGAATATGAAGTGAAATGGAGGAAATGGCAAGAGATGGTAAAAATAGAGAAAGTGGGGAAATGGAACATGGAAGAAATGGATAGGTAAAAAGATGGAATAGATATACTGAGAGAAGGGGAGATAAGGAGAGATTATAGTCGTGGGTAAGTATAGGAAGAGATGGGGAGAAGACAGAGGAAGATGGAGATGGAGAAGATGGGAAAAGAGAAAGTATATGAGCAGTAGTACTAGTATTAATAGGAGTAGAGACTGACATTTTTGCTTGTATTTATGTTCCCAGAACTTAGCATAATACTTGGCACAAGATGGCAAGAGATGGTAAAAATACTAGTACTACTACTACATGGGTACCTAGATGGCATAGAGGATCGATAGAGCAATGGACTTGGAATTGGGAAGACTCATCTTTATAAGTTAATATCTGACCTCAGGCACTTGCTCGCTGCTTGACCCTGGGCAAGTCACTTAACCTCGTTTGCCTTAATTTCTCCAGTGTAAAATGAGCTGGAGAAGGAAATGGTGAACCACTTCAGTACATTTGCCAAGAGAACTCCAAATGGGGTCTCAAAAAGTTGGACACAGCTAAATAACAACTACTACATGTCAGCTAGTATTATATAGTACCATAAAATTTGCAAGGAACATTACATATGTTATTATAAGGGACTTACATTCTAAAGAAGAAAAACATTTTTTAAAAAATATAAATGGAAGAGAGAGGGAGGGAATGCTGCCATATCAGAGGTAGAAGAATATGGAGAGTGAGGAGTGGCACCAGGTATGAAGTGAACATGACCTGGGTCCTTCATGAAATAATGATGCAAGTTAGAGTCTCACCAAAAAAAAAGAAAGAGTCTTAGGGCAGAGGCAGGAAAAGGTGGGAAGGTGTCTGGGGAGGGGATGAAGAAGTAAAGAGTTGGGAGTAGAGCAGGGAGTGATGTGAATATGTTAAAGGTAAGGAGAAATGGGAGGGTATAAATGAAAAAAAAATGGAGATGGAGGAAGAGTGGGATAAAAAAGAGACGAGGAGTGGTGATTAGATGCGAGGAGATGGGGAAAAATAAAAGAAGAGGCTGGACCATTGAGTTAAATTTCATAAAGTGAAATTTCATGAGGAAAAAATGTCCTTTTTTTGACTTTAACATTAAATTCATTTATAAGTTAGGTATTTCAAGGTAGGAGTTCATTTGAAAAAGAACTAGAGTTTCTAGTGGACTACATGCTCAATATCAATTAAAATTGTTCTATGAAAGTCAGGAAATTAAACTCAATCTTCTGCTACCTTAAGAGAGCACAGAGGGGGCAGCTAGGTGGCTCAGTGGATAGAGAGCTGAGTCTAGAAATGAAAGGTCCTGGGTTTAAATCTGGCCTCACACATTTCCTAGCTGTGTAACCCAGGGCAAGCTACTTAACCCCAGTTGCCTAGATCTTATCACTCTGCCGTCCTGGAACAAATACTTAGTAATTATTCTAAGATGGAAGGAGAAAAAGAGAGAGAGAGAGAGAGAGAGAGAGAGAGAGAGAGAGAGAGAGAGAGAAGGAGGGAGGGAGGCATAGCAAGGTGAATGGTGGTGTTCTGTTTTGTTCAGATCATATCTAGAATACCATACTAAGTCATGAGTGCATTAGCTATTGTCTCAAAGGAAAACATATACAAAATGTTTCATAAACCTCAAATTATTTTATAAATGTCAGTTCTTGATACTTCAACTTCTACAACAACTTCTGCTGCTGCTGCTACTATTACAATACGACTGGTTGTTGTCCTTAGTGATTGAAGAGGATCAAAATAACATCTTGTCAGAGTCAATGAACAGTGTGTCTGATTGGATGATCAATTCAATGTGAAATTGGAAGGTTCTACCAGAAGTTAGGCACATATAATATATATGACTGCTTAGGATGGTGATGTCTCTAACTTCAAACATCTCACATTGCTTTTGAGCTACTATAATTTTACTTTGCTTATAGAGCAGAGCTTCTCCTTTTATGCAGATGAACTATACTGAAGGATCCTGTGACATTGTTTCCCATTATTTCACAATAGATACCACAGTTCATCAGAAAGACCTGGAAAGTGTCCTTATATTGCTTCTTCTGACTTCTGTGTGAGACTTGCTTTGTGTGAGTTCTTTATAAAATAGTCTTGTAAGCAAATATACCTTTGGCATTTAATCAACATGGCCAGTCCATTGCAGTTCTTCTTTCTGCAATAGTTTGAATGTTACTACCACCACCATCACTGGTACTATCTCCACCACTACTATGCCTACAACTACAACTATTACAACAACAGCTACTACTACCACCTCCCTAGAAGGCAGCCTTTCCACTTTTGGATGACTCCTATCCAAAACTTTCCTCAGGTCAAGCTTCAATCTGCCTTTTCTCAAATTTCACTCATTGTTCCTACTTCTGACATCTGAGATCAAGCAGAGGAAAAAAACCCCAACCTTTTCATCCCTCTGCCAAAATGAAAGCCCTTCAGAAAGGTGAAGACAGATTTAGTGAGCAAGTTATTGTTGGTTATAAGTCTATATCTTTTGGATTTTGGAATATTTACTCATGCTTTCTCTATGTCTCCTCTTCTCCTTTGACTAATTCTGGATACTGTACAAGCTTAACACTTTTTAACACCTAAAACCTTTTCTTTGGCACCCCAAAATAGATTTTGGATTTTAAATGGATAAAGTTTAATCTTAAATTAATTTTAAACTATAATTTTGCTTCTTCCCCCCACCCTCTGGTTGAATAAGATTGGAGACAAGCCCTTTTGTTAATCTGTAAACAAACCTTTTAATATAGTAGGGAAGAGAAAAGATAGTGGGGTAGAGAAAAGTGGACATGCACACAGGGCAGCCATTATAAAGGTCTCTTGACTTCTGGTGTTTGAAAAGACCATCTCATGCCCAGAATGAGGTCCAAGTCCTCCAGTCAGAGGGGATTTGGAAAGGGACATTATGAAGAGCATAAACTGGAATGCCAGAGGAAGTGGGAGCTTTTTGCTGGGAATACAGAGAGAGGAGGCACTAAAAAGTGAGTCAGAGAAAGAAAAAGCAACAGCCACTCTCTCAGCTGCCTTCTTCCTGAGCTCCAGGGCCTCCTCAGTCTGGGATTCTAAGGAGAGAGCTGTCTCCTTCCCCTCTGACAATTTATGCTCATTTATTCCCCTTCCCAAGTTTCTTTGATTAGAGAACTCTTACCTCAGTCTGGGCAAGAGGTGGGTCCTTGGGACAGGAGGAGTCACTACCAGCACATGTACACTCTTCTCCACATGACTCTTATCTTATTTAATTGCTTCACCACCCAAGAAGCTTGTTTACAGATTAACAAAGAACTTTTCTCCTCCCTGCTTTAGCAATAGGGGAGAAGCAAGTTCATAGCTTCAGTATTAAAATCTAACTTTCAAAGGTTGTCTTGGGGTGCCAAAAAGAGATACAGATTAAGACTAACTTTCCATCATCTTTGAATCCTCTGAAAATGTAGTGAAGGCACATCATCTTTGTTTTTGTCTAAGTCACTGATAAAAATGTAATGGTGGGCTCCACAAGGATGACTCATTCCTCTTTGGAATTTGATGGCAAATGTTGTTCTAAATCACCAATAACAATAGAAATGAAAATCAAAATTGATTTTTTGATCATCATGAGATCTGAGATCTCATGTAATACTCAACAAACTGGCTAATATAGCAAAAAAAAATAGGTAGCGTAAATGTGACTGGATAAGCACCTAATACTGATGTGCATGTGGAGAGATTAAGCTTCATCCAAAGAACCGACAGCTCAGGTTGACTCCATGATGGGACAACAAGCTTTATTATAAGATAAAGCAAGGGTATAAAAAAATAGCTAGTAGGGAGTATAAGGAAGGTAAATAGATAAGAAAGGAGAGGAAGGTAAAGGGTTTTCAGGAATGCTTCTTATTTTGACTAGTTACTAAGGAGGGGATCATTTGGGTGCTTGTTGCCCTGATGTTCCCAAGGAATTGATGTTACTTTACCCATGATTCACTCTGTCCATTTGGGAGAGAAAAGAGTAATATAAATGGGATGCGTTAAATACCCCAAGGCAACTTTTGGTCAAATTTTGCCCTTCTGCACAGGCTCTAAGGAAGGCAATGATTGTAGAAATTGGGCATTGTTTGGATCTAGTCCTTTGTGACTGGGATTCTGAACCCCCTTAACTAAGGACTTAGGTTATGTGACGTGAGTTTTCTCATAATTGTAAATCTAAATAACCCATATGTCTTATCTGAAAGGTGGTCCCATACTAATCAACCAGTTATTGTTTTCATGTTCTTTTCATTGTTTGCAGCTATTTGGCAGGGTTAGGGGGGGCACTTCAGTCCCTATCAGTACCTTGCGGTTGATAAAGATGCAAACTGCTGGAATTATTCTGCAACACAATTCAAAATTATGCTAAAAATTAAACGACTACACCTTTGAGCCAGAGATTCTGTTGTTAGATGAATCCTCCAAGGAGATCATCAATAAAAAGAAAGGTGCCATGCACCCCCCATTATTTATAGTAACATTCTTTATGGTAAGAAAGAATGGAAACAACACAAATACCCACTCACTGGGGGATAGCTAAATAAATTGTGGTGCTTGAATATAATGTACTACATTTTAAGAAAGAATGAATATAAAAAATTCCAAGAAGCATAGGATAATTTATATGAACTGATGCAGAATGAGATAAACAACTAAGAAAGATATACACAGTGACTATTACAAATGGAATGAAGGCTGTACAATTATAATGTTTGA
This sequence comes from Gracilinanus agilis, assembly GCF_016433145.1. Classification (NCBI taxonomy): domain Eukaryota; kingdom Metazoa; phylum Chordata; class Mammalia; order Didelphimorphia; family Didelphidae; genus Gracilinanus; species Gracilinanus agilis. Next base: position 16,051,424 of record NC_058132.1, on the reverse strand, counting down.
ATTTGACCTTAAAGAAGAGATTTTTTAAAATAACCTTTTCCACCAAGGTGGGGAACTATGGCACTTGGGTGTTGTATATGCTGTAGGACATGGTTGATATATTGGTTACATTTGTTGAACTTGTCTTTTTTCTCTTTCCCTTTTAACCTCTATTATCAAGGATGATTCACTATAGAAGACATGAACAAGGGCTGTATTGGGAAATGAAGTTGATGTAAAAAAATACACTACATAAAAATAATTTTAAAGAAACATGGATAAGAAAAGTTGACATTAAAAATTAATCATTAGTCTTTAGGCAAATCCATCTAATTCTAAATCTACCTCATCTTTTATCTTAAAGCCCATAAATCTTATTTCCAGTAATAGATTAGAAATTTTGTCAAATATTTTGCTAAATTCTGGATAAACTATATCAGTCAAGTAACTCTGTCTAAGAAGAAAATTAGGTTAGTCTCTTATGAACTGCTTTTTATAGAGCCATGCTGGTTTTTTCATGATTGCTGTTTCCTTTTCTAGATGCGTATTGAGTGACCCTTTAATAATATAATATGCTCTAAAATCGTATGTAGGATAGAAGTGAAACTCACCAACCTGTTGTCTGCAGAATCCATTCTATTTAGGTGTTTGAAAATATGGACAATATCTGCCCTTCTTAAGTCCTGAGTTCCCTTACTAGTTTTCTATGATCTTTGAAAAATTGCTGATAGAGGCTTGGGAACAATCTCTGCCAATGCTGTCAATATTCTGGGATGTAAGTCATCTGGACCTACTGACTTGAACCCATCAAGGATATGGGGGTAATAATTCTTTATTAGTAATTGTTCTGTTCCACTGGAACCATCATTCTCCTTGGCTGAGAAAAAAGAAAAAAACCGGATTTGAGCATCTTCTGCTTTTTTCTGTTGTCATTATCACTTCCCCATCTACCTAACCCATAATCCTATCCCTTCTTTGATCCTAATGTTGTTCCCCAATGGAGTAAAAAAGAAAAAAAACACTTTTATTTTGATCTATTCCATTTTTCTTTTTAAATCATATTTTATTTTTCAGTCAACAGGCATTTATTTACTCTCCTTCCCATCCCCTCCAATTTAAAAGGGAATAAAACAAAAACCTTCGCAGAACACATACATATATTCCAGCAAATCAAATTTACATTTGTTCCAAGTCCAAAAATATGTGACTCATTCTTGTTTTAAAAGTTTATTTAATTAATTAATTTTGAGTGTTTTTCTATGGTTACATGAATCATGTTCTTTCCCTCCCCTCCTCCCTCCACCCTTCCCGTGGCCAACTAGCAATTCCACTGGGTTTTATGTGTGTCATTGATAAAGACTTATTTCCATATTATTAGTATCTGCAACAGAGTGATCATTTAACGTCAATATCCCTAATCATATCCCCATTGAACCATGTGATCAAGTAAATGTTTTTCTTCTGTGTTTCTGCTCCGGCAGTTCTTTCTTTGGATGTGGATAGTTTCTTTCTCATAAATCCCTTAGGATTGTCCTGGATCATTGCATTACTGCTAGTAGAGAAGTCTATTATATTTGATTGTTCCACAGTGTATCAGTCTCTGTGTACAATGTTCTTCTGGATCTGTTCCTTTCTCTCTGTATCAATTCCTGGAGGTCATTCCAGTTCACATGGAATTCCTCCAATTCTTTATTCCTTTCAGCACAATAATATTTCATCACCAACAGATGCCACAATTTGTTCAGCCATTCCCCCATCAAAGGGCATCCCCTCATTTTCCAATTTTTTGCCACCACGAAGAGTGCAGCAATATTTTTGTATAAGTCTTTTTCCTTATGATCTCTTTGGGGTACAAACCCAGCAGTGGTATGGCTGGATCAAAGAGTATGCAGTCTTTTAACACCTTTTGGGCATAGTTCAAAATTGCCTTCCAGAATGGTTGGATCAATTCACAACTCCACCAGCAATGCATTAATGTCCCGATTTTGCCACATCCCCTCCCACATTTATTACTGTCCTTTGCTGTCATGTTAGCCAATCTGCTAGATGTGAGGTGATACCTCAGAGTTGTTTTGATTTGCCTGTCTCTGGTTATAAGAGATTTAGAACACTTTTTCATGTGCTTATTGACAGTTTTGATTTCTTTATTTGAAATTGAAATGTTCCTAGCCCATTTATCAATTGGAGAATGATATGTCTCATTCTTGAATTTGTCAGTTGTCTTTTAGGTGGTGGGTAGAATTTTTCATTTACTATCATTTGGAATCATGGCTAGTCTTTGTGAAAATCAGAGTTCTTAGTTAAGTCAAACTGCTTCACATTTTGGTCATGCCCAAAATACAGGTTTCTTTTTGAACTCTGAGTCTCTTACCTCTCAGTTAGAAGGTGGATAGCATGTTCCACACTACTTCCTCCCTGAAATCATTGTTGGTCTTTGCATAAATCTTTGTCTTCCTTCCTTCCTTCCTTCCTTCCTTCCTTCCTTCCTTCCTTCCTTCCTTCCTTCCTTCCTTCCTTCCTTCCTTCCTTCCTCTCTCTCTCTCTCTCTCTCTCTCTGTCTCTTTCCTACCTTCAGTCTAAGAATTAATTCTATGTATTGGTTCCAAGGCAGAATGGAAGTTAAATAACTTGCCCAGGATTACACAGCCAGGAAGTGTCTTTCAAAGTTATTTTTCTTTATAATATTATAATTGATGTAGAAATCATTCTCTGGTTCTGATAACTTCATTCTCCATTAGTTTTAAATCCTGCCAAGTTTTTATGAAGCCATTTTTTCTGGCATGAAAATATTCCACTGTATATATATATATATATATATATATGTATATATATATATATATATATATATAATTTGTTCAGTCATTGCCCAATTGATGGGTAGCCCAATACTGTTCAGTTCTTTCTATAATAAAAATGCTGTTATAATTTATTTTGTATACATATGGGCCATTTTCTTTTTTTTAACTTCTTTGGGGGTATAGGCTCAACTGTATACACTAGAACAATGGACATATACAGTTTAGTGACCTTTTCAAGCAGAGATTCAAATTGTTTTCTTGAATGGCTGGATCAATTCATAACTTCACCAACATTACATTTGGGTAATATTTTTTTTCCTTCCCTTTAAACCCTTAACTTCGGTGCATTGGCTCCTAGGTGGAAGAGTGGTAAGGGTGGGCAATGGGGTTCAAGTGACTTGCCCAGGGTCACACAGCTGGGAAGTGTCTGAGGCCAGACTTGAACCTAGGACCTCCCATCTCTAGGCGTGGCTCTCAATCCACTGAGCTACCTAGCTGCCCCCCCCCCCCAGTTTGGATATTTGTCCTTCTACAAATAAGACCACCAGAAAATTTCTGAACAATTGCCCTTTTTTGATCATCTTTGCCAAACTGATGGGTGTAGGTTGAACCCTCAGAATAATTTTAAATGCATTCCTCTAATTAGCAGTGATTTGGAGGCTGTTTAAATATGATTGTAGATAGCTTAGATTTCTCCCCTTAAGAACCACTTATTTATTTCTTCTGATTAACTATCTATTGGAAAATGACTTGTACTGTGTATATTGTTAGCTGAGAAGAAAACCCCAAACAGAAATAATGTAGAAAGATGTCTATTAAGTCATTCAGCAGAGGATGGAGGTGAAAAAGCACTGGCCCATTCATCAGTGCCTATAAGTTCCACATTATATGGGATTCAAACAAAGGAACAAAAAAAACAGCACCCACTTGGCCAGCATGGAGACCATTTCCAGATAAGATGTGTGGGTTGTCTGAGATGTATTTGTAGTTGTTTTTTAGTCATTCAGGCATGTGCAGGAAAGTTCCACATTATTCATGGGGTATCCTAGTCATGCCCAGAATTAACCAGGTGAGAAAGTTTTCCTATTCTAAAAGAAATATCACAATAGGGAAACTGAGTCAAGAGGCTCATATCATCACATAAGCAAGGTCATCCTTCCAAGCTCCACCCTCCCCCAGCACAGACATCCACCTATAACAGATCTTAGACCAGTGATAGAGAACCTTTTAGAGACCAAATGCCTAAACAGCAACCCTCACGCTGATGGGAGCCCCCCATCCCTTACCCCAGACAGGAGAGGCTCTGTGTCTCCCCTTGGGCTGCTCTCCTTGGGCTTCTGGGCAGAGGGGAGGGTGATGGGAAAAATGACCTCAGGCGCACGTGGAGAAGGGGAGGAGAGCATCCCTCAGCGGCACATGTGCCCAAGGTTCGCCAACATGGTTTCAGACCATATTCCCTTTGAGCAGTGGCTGGCCTAGACCTTTCCTTAGACATAAACCTGGTCCTTGGACAGGCACTTTTCCTCTTGACAGTCACATCCCCAGTGGGGGCTTCGGCACTCTGAACAAGAGTCAAAAGGAGAAATCATATCCTGAATATGCTGAAGACTCACAGGTTTGGTAAGGCGAAACCCTCAGAATGTCTCTGAAGTTCTTCCCAACTCTGCCACTTGGGATACCAATCCCTGATACCAGCCATACTCTTGTGTCCATACCAGACCCTCCCTGTTGGGATAGCAGCACCTTGATTGTAAGGACTGGACCATTTTTGCTCCGGACCCACAGAGATCGCCCCAGGGTGCTAAGCCATTGAGGAGAAGGAGGAGAAGTGAAGCTATGGGGGAGATAAAGATGGGTGGGAAGGAAAGCGGATAGAGATGAGGAGAGATGAGGAGATGTGAGGACTTCTCTGCCTGCTCCCCTCCCCACTTGCTGCACATTCCTCTATCCTGGGCCAGGAGGTGGTTACCTCTGCTGGGGGAGTGGCTCACAATTTCCTAATCCTGGTTTGAGGCCAGCATGCCTTCCTCTCAGAGCTGCTCCCAAGGCCTCAAGGGTTGGGATGGGGAGCCCCAATTTGAATGTGGGCCTCCCCCCTCACTTCAAGTCCCCGGCTCTCTCTTTCTATCTCTATTTTCCTAATCTTCATGCTGCTTCCTCTTCTCCCATCTTCTCCTCTCTCGCAGTGTCTGTGTCTTCCAAGAGTTTCTCTGGCCCTAATTGAGTCCGTGTTGCCACCAGACCATCCCACCATCCTCGTGAGGTCACAGGCCATTCACATCACATACAGGCTAAACTTGCTGTACCTGACTCAGCTTGGAGGGAATCACTGCCTGACTTCTTCCTACTCTTCCCCTTCCTTCTCTTTCTCAAGAAGAAGGAAAATGGAGGGGGGGTACAGCTGGGTAGCTCAGTGGATTAAGAGTCAGACCTAGAGATGGGAGGTCTTAGGTTCAAGTCTGACCTCAGACATTTCCCAGCTGTGTGACCCTGGGCAAGTCACTTGACCCCCATTGCCCACCCTTACCACTCTTCCACCTAGGAGCCAATACACAGTATTGATTCTAAGAGGGAAGGTGAGGGTTTAAAAAAAAAAAAAAAAGAAGGAAAATGGAATCTCATCAGTCCCCCTGGGTTGGCGGGGCTTACCCTTAGGGAGCTCTGGGGATTGATCCAGGCTCCCTGGTACTCAACACACCCAGGGCCCACAAGGCAGTGTGCAAATACAACAGCCTTCCAGGAAGCAGCCAGCTAATCCTGAATTTCATAGCTTGCCCTGGTCTGAGGCTGTGGCTAGGAGGCTGCTCCCCTTCAGCCCAGAGGTATGAAAGCGTGTGTCCCCACCTTCCCCTAGGCCCTAGGGCTCCCTCCCCTCCAGACAATTTCCCAACTTGATTAATCATTGAAGGAGGAGGAAGGAGGGAGGGGATGGCCCCCAGCCAGTGCATAAAGCATCCAGGGAGAGGGCAGGACTAAGGGGCCAGGCATCTGGGGCCTCGCAGCTAGGCTCCTTCATTCGTCCCACTTCTACCAGCTTTAGTGGGTTCTCCGCCCTGGAGCCAGACACCATGAACCAGGGCATGTGGGTGTCACTGTTGATGCTCCTTTGGGCAGGTGAGCGTCTTTATGTCTGCCTATCTGCTTGCCTGCTTCTTTGTCTCTTGTTTGTTTGGTTTCTGTGGATATTTGCCTGGCAGTCTTCTGTTTCTCTGCCTTCCTGCCTCTCAGTCTATGTGGCTGCCCATCTGTTGGTTTGTGTGCTTGTCTACCTGCCCCCAAGACCATGGATCCACTTGCCTGTCTCCAAGATCCTAGCTCAACTATCAATTTCCACTGACCCTTGACCTGCCTTCTGTCTCCCTAGGGCAGAGTTGGACAGACACAAGGACCATTGGGGCAGAAGAATGCACTCCACACTCACAGCCCTGGCAAGCTGGCCTCTTTTTCCTCACCCGTCTCTTCTGTGGTGCCACTCTGCTCAATGACCGATGGCTACTCACCGCTGCCCATTGCCGAAAACCGTGAGTGGGAGCTGGAGCCCGTCAGGCAGGGAGGGAGGAAAGCATATTTGGGTAACTGACAAAATGGAGCAGCCTTTAGAAGTTCTACAGGTCTTGGAGGTCTTAAGAGGATGGAAGTCAGAAAATCTGGGATCAGGGAGGCTAAGAGCCTTCCAAAATGACAAGGAAGTTAGAATGGAGACCTTTAACTTGGGGTCCTAGATTTCATGGACAGATTTCAGAGAATCTGTGAACTTGGAAAAGAGAGAAAATTCCATCTTTATTTCAATTGGCTTCCTGTGGAATTCTATGGATTTCATCTTAAGTATTTAAAAATGGTACTCTGAGAAGGGAGTCTGTAGACTTTCCCAGACTTCCTAAAGGGTCCTGGATATCCAAAAAGTCAAGAACCCTGGGGCTATAGAGAATCCATAGAGTCTGAAGAAGTTGGAAAGCTTTGGAGAATTTTGAGGAGTTCCGTAGAGATCAGGGAAGCTGACAGAATAGGGTAATAGAAATTATAGCCACTTACTTTCTCTGTGACCTTGGTCAAGTCATTTAAACTGTGAGGGACTAAGTTTCTTCAACTATCAGATGAGGAAAGCTCTGAGATCCCTTCATTTACTATCCGGAGAGTTCAGGGAGGAAGTGAAAGAGCCTGAAGGAGAAAAGGACAATCAGGAAGCTTGAGGAGGTCAAAGAAGGCTTATAATCTGAAGGAGCATGAAATCAAAGGAGGCCTAACAGGTTCTGTGATAGAAGAAGATTCAAATGCCCAAGAGGTAATAGTGGTTTGATGTGGCTCAAGAGCTCAGAGATAATGAGAGGCCAAGTTATATAGAAAAGGGAGAGGGATGAATCTGTGGAGGCCAAAAATGTTAGGTTAAAATGCGGAGAAGGCCAGAGATTAGGACCAGGGGATTCAAGGAATCTGGAAGGCAATAAAGGACCCCAGAAAGCCAGGAAGCCAAGAGAGTTGGCGAGTTCAGCAAGACTTGGAGGCCAAGGGCTAGGGAAGTTAGGGAGTTCCAGAGGACAAGGAGACTAACTAAGGGTGACGGGAAGGCCTTGGGGTCTGATGAATTTGAGGAAGATGGAAAGTCATGGAAGCTAAACATGTGGGGAGTTTGAAGAGGCCAGGAAGTCCAGAATCTGGAGGAATTAGAGAGACTAATAGAATCTAAAGAAGCTAGAAAAGCCTGGGAGGTGGAGAGACTAAGGAGGCTGGGGAGATAAGGGAGTCTCGAACTCTGAGAACCTGGGACATTTGAGGAGGAAAAGGAACTAGAGAAGCTATAAAGTTTAAGAGCATAGAAAGGGCCCATAGGCTCAAGAAATCAGAGAAACCAGGCAACAAAGACCAGGAATTTTAGGGCCACCAGGAATTCAGGTTAGAGAGAGAGAGGAGCCCGGGAGACTAATGAAACATCAAATGTTTTGAGGCAGCTAAGGAACAGAGGCATTGTTGGTGGAGGTGGTTCATCATTTGGGAAAAGGACTAATGATATTGTGGGGGTGATATCTTGACTCCCACTATTATAATCCACATTGTAGAGAGGGAGAGAAAGCAGAAGAAATGGAAACAGAGTCAGGGAAATGGGGGATATGAGGATATCCATGAACTCAGGAGGAAGAGGAAGCAGGCAAAATCAAGAAAGCTGAAAAAATAAAAAGATCCAGGTCAGACGGTAGGGGGTGATGAGGCTGGGAAGCTTAAAGAAGGAAAAAGGGCAAGGATGGGAGGACCCTCTTATAATGCCCATTGAGGAAGAAGGGTCTGTCGGGAGGGTAGATAATTTTGGGACAAAGGACCCAGAGTCCTTCAGAGTTCGATCTAGAAGGCCATTCCACATGTTCTGAAGGAATCTCATCTTGTACCTCTTCACTAGTGAGAACACCCTCAGCCTTGGTCCCCAGCTGGATGCTTGGGTCCCAAACTCTGCTCCAAAGGGCTAAGCCTCTTCCCTAAGGGAATAGAGAAAACCTGAGAGACCCAGAGATAAGGATAAAATATCAGTGAGAGAGCCAGTAAGTATCTAGTAGGTACCTAATATGTATCGGGCACTCTGCTAAGCACTGGACAACCCAGAAAGATGGATAGGGATGGAGGAGGCTCAGTGGTAGAGGTAAAGAGAAACAGGGATAGATTAAGAGACAGGAAAGAGAGAGAAGGAGAGAGAGAGAGAGAGAGAGAGAGAGAGAGAGACAGACAGACAGACAGACAGACAGACAGACAGAGACAGAGACAGAGACAGAGACAGAGACAGAGACAGAGAAAGAGAAAGAACAGAATGATGTACATAAGGAGACAGAGATAGAGACGAAGATACAGATAAGAGATAGAGATGTGCACAAAGAAACAAAGGCAGACCAGATTTCCAAAGGATAAATGTGGATGTTCTCTTCCTTCATTTCTCAGGTTTGGGCTATTCTTTTGGGGCATTAGCCTTTTAATCAGGTTGTTTTTCTTGAGCTTTATTTATTAGTTGGATGGAACTGGCAGTCCCCAGATGCTGAGGGTAATTGAGGAAGGACAACACATGGACTGGTAGGTTCAATTGAGAATTATCTTGGAGGAAAGAAGCCTGGGACAGGAAGGGCTGGCATAAGGGGACAAGGATTAGTGTGTTTTTACTTGGCCACAGAAAGGAGCACAGTATTGTGGTAGTAGGGAGAGGTAACTGCAGAGGAAGATTTCTTATGGGAGGAGGGAATAATTACCCATCCATTCAGAGTTTCCCAAAAGTGGAATGGATTGCTTCAGGAAGCACTGAGTTCCTTGTTACTGGAAATGTTTATGTGGAGCTTGGATGACCACTTATTGGTCTGTTGTAGATGGGATTTCTGTGCATTAGAGTCTTGAGCTAGATGGTCCTGATGTCCCTTTAGGTTCAGAAATTCTGTTATTGGAGCAAGAGAGCTTGAGGTTGGACTACAGGAAGTTCTGGATGCTGAGGGTTAGCTGTGGGGGTAAGGGCCACTACCATAGCTGGGGACTTTCCACACTCCCCTCCATGGGGCTACTCCCCTTTTAAGTCACCAGACCTGTTGGAGATAGGGTGATTATTTCTGGTGGGTGGGGTCCCCTCCAGCCTACACATTCTCTGGGTCCAGAATGAGGTGGGGAAGGGCCAATTTACAGAGGATAAGAAGTGAAGGGTTGAACAAAAGTCCACAAATTGGTAAGTGGGCTGGAGGATCTGGAAAAAAAAGAGAAAAAGAAAGAAGAAAGAGATGGGGTCAGATCTAAGTAAGGGAGGTAGAGAGACAGAGTTAACTAGAGACATAGACAAGGGGACAGTTACAAGGAGAAAAAAAATTGAATAAAAAGGGCATAACCAGAGAAATAAGATTGAGATAAGGGCAGAAATAGAATGATAGAGACGGAAGAGAGGACAGAAACCCAGAGACAGGGACAGAAGAGAAAGAAAAAAGGGATATAAACCAGATATAGAGGCAGAGGAGATCAGAAAGGGAGGGGAATGGAAAGACACACAGAAACAAAACTGGAGATAGTCAGTTTAGAGAACAGATGAGTGAGGGGAGACAATTGAAGACTTGTTTTGGGAAGAATGATTGAATTTTTTTCTGCTTGTTTCCAGAGACCCAGAGATGTATATCTCCCCATCCCTGATTTTTTTTCTTCCCTGCTTGGTCCCAGAGGCCCTCCCTTTGCTTCTATATCTTTTGAAGGGGAGAGATAGACATTTCCTGTTCTACCTTCTCCCAGAGAAGAAAACTAGGAACACCAGGAGAGAAATTGCCAAAAGGGAGACCTATAAAAGAAGATTCTCCCTTTAGAGATTCCATGTCAGGAAGAGCAGACCAGGGATTCTGAGAGCCAGAGAATCAGAGAATGTCAGAGTGAGAAGGGAACCTTTGAGGCCATTTTCTCCAAACTTTTCATTTTATAAAGGAGGAAACCATGATCCATAGTGAAAATGTGACTTGCTAAGGTCACACAGGCAGTAAGGAATGGGCTCCAATCCTCTTTATTCAAGGGGTTCAACAGTGGCTACATCAGTAGCTGTCAAAGAGGTTGGACATAATGTCTTGTAAGGTTGTGGTGCAGGAAAAGAATATTGGATTTGGGTCAGAGGACCCAAATTCAAATCGTACCTTCATGATTTTCCAATTATATAATTTCATGTTAGTCATTTCCTAACTCAGGGCCTTGTCTTCTTGGTCTATAACCCAAGAAGAGGGATATTCTGTCAGGTCCCTTCTGTTTCTAAATAAAATCCTGAGATTCTATGATAGCCTTGCTTAAGAGGCAGTATGGGCCTGAGAGAGTCCTGGGTTCAAATCCTGCCTTGAGTACTTGTTAGCTTAATGACTCTGGGCAAGTCACTTAAGTTCTCAAAGCCTCAATTTTCCCATTCATAAAATAGGAAGAAATATCTGAAATCTATTTTGCAGGATTATTATATAAAGTGAGATAATGAATTTAAACGGTGAAGTGCCATATAATGAACAACTAATATGATTATTGGCAGCTAGATGGTACCATAATGCACAGAGTGCTGGGTGTGCTGTCAGGAGGACTCATCTTCATGAGTTCAAATCTGGTCTCAGATGCTTCCTAATTGTGTGACCTTGGGCAAGTCACTTAACTGGGTAGCCTTAGTTTCCTCTTCTATAAAATGAGCCAGAGAAAAAAAATGGCAAACCACTCTAGTATCTTTGCCAAGAGAACCCCAAATGGACTCATAAGGAGTCAGACATGACTGAAAAGTGACCAAATAACAGCATTATGATGATTAAACTCATGACTGCATTTTCTGTTATTATTGTTATTTTTTTTGACGCTCCAGCTCACAGAAACTCGAGGTTGTAAAGGTTCTCAGAGGCATCTAGCCTGACCCACCCCTGGATAAGAAGTCCTTCTACAAAAGTGCTCAGAAGTAATTGTCCAGCCAACATTTGAGGACCTCAAGGGAAGGAGCACTGACTCCTACAGGAGTCCTTCTATCTTTGATAGAACCCAAATCAGCAGGAGACATTTGCTTTTATCAAAGCTAAATCTGCATTCAGATCCCCACTTCCTTTTTAGTTTATGCATCCTGCTCCAAGTTGTTTCCATGGTTGCTAATCAGCAGAAGGCTCGTTTCCTATCTGTTGTTGCTTAGTCACATGCAGCTCTTTGTGACCCCATGAGCCAGAGCTGTCCATAGGGTTTTCTAGGCAAGGATATTGGAGTGGTTTGCCATTTCCTTCTCTAATGGATCCATTGGAAGCTTTTTGTCAGGAAGAGGCTATGTGACTTGCCTGGGACCATACAGCTAGGAAGTAGCTAGGGATGGATTTGAACACAAGTCTTCCTGACTCTGGGACCAGTGCTCTAATCATGGAGCCACCTAGCTGCCTCCTTTCTATTTTCTTTCGTGCCTCTTGATTACTTGCAGAAAACTCTCCAACCTGCCACAAGCCTTCTCTTCTCCAGAGAAAGAACTCCCAGTTCCTTCAACCTGTCTTCATGTGCCAAAGACTTAAAACCCTTCACATACCTGGTTGGCCCCTTCTAGCCCAATGATATCTTCCTAAAATGTGGTTCCCAGATTTAAACAAAATTCTCTGGAGAAACCACCAGAGAGAAGCCAAATGGGTTGGAAAGAGCCTTAGTTTTGGAAGTAAACCTAGGTTTCTGGTCCTCGTACTGCCACTTAATGACTCACTGACCTTAGCAGACCTTGGGAGAGGTTTTTCTCTCCTCTGGACCTCAGTTTGTTCCTCTATGGAATGAGCATGATCTCTAAGGTCCTTTCCGGCGGTGCTATTTCATAAGTCAGTGATTCTATGAGTTCTGGCCTTTTACTCCCTCTACTATTCCCTTCTGAACTGGAAGGCTTATGGTTAGAGTTGGAGGCTCAGAGAATTTGGGTGATTTGTCAACTCTCATACAGGCACCCAAGACTCACCCTCCTTGTACAGAAGGGGAAACAAAAAATCCCTAGTATTAAGTGGTATTAAGTGCAGCTCATGCTATTATTCCAGGGGATTGAATGGAGGCTCAGAGAATCATGTGACTAAGGTGAGGGAGCACCTAGGTTTTTCTTGGTGATATTTAGAGAGAAAACAGAGGCTCATGTAACCTGCCCAAGGAATTTTTCTTATGGAGGCAAAGGCCAATCCCCTACGAACCTAAAATGGTCAGACTGGAGGATTCTAGAATCCAGCTACAGTGGGTGGAGAGAGAAGAAGGAGATAAAAGGAGGACATCAGATATTTGGAAATGAGGGGCATTAGAGAAAATTACAGAGCAGGAACTGACTGAAAGTAAGAGGAGTGATCAGGAGCCCAGAATGGACAGCAGCCCAGAGGGACCATGAGTTGAGAGGACAAGGTAGTTGAGACAACCAAGGAGCTGAGGTCCAGTGGGTAAGATTCTTCAGGATACCTTCTTTTTACCAGGGCAAATCCTTCTACCTGTACAAATGATCCCATTCCATCTAAATTTTTCCAATAGATTGTCCCCTCCATTATCACTTTGTCATTGTTCAGTCATGTCATGGCCACATGGACCAACCATAGCAATTGGTGAGGTTTTCCTGGTAAGGACATTGGAGTGATCTGCCATTTCCTCCTCCAAGATCATTTTGTTAGGTAATTAGAGGTTAAATGACTTGCCCAGGTTCAGAATTGTCTGAGAATGGATTTGAACTTAGGTCTTCTTAACACCAGTACTCGAACCACTGAGCCACAGCTGCCATTATCTCTGTCTTTCATTTATCTTCAATCTTTCCATATCTCCTGGCTGTTTCCCTACTACCCACAAACATGTCCAAGCCACTCCTCACCCCAACCCCTTATCATCAAATTCTTGTTTGATCTACCCATATCCATCATCATCCCATGAATCTTGTCCCTTTTATCGATGACGTCCTTGAGAAGGCTGTCTATTTAGTGCCTCTACTCCTTTTCTCTTTCTCTTTTTAATTCTCTACAGCCAGGCTCTTGCCCTTGTCGTTTAACTAAAACTTTTCAAAGTTGCCAATGTTCTCTTAACTGTCAAATATAAAGACTTTCTTAGGCCAGATTGAATTCTGGTCTTCCTGACTTCAGATCACCTCTCTGAACTCATCTTTCTTCCCCTTTCTGCAGCCTTGACACTATTGATTTACCCTTTTCTCCTTGATAATCATTTTCTCTCTCAATTTCTATGCCACTACGCTATCCCAATTCTCCTCCTACCTCTCCAATCACTTTAACTCCTCTGCAGAATCTTTGTCCAGGTTACACCCAACAAAAGAGGATGTCCCCTATGACTCTTTCCTTGGCCCTCTTCTCCTCTCCTGCCATATTGTTTCATCTCATCAGCTTGGATTATTTCAATTATTATCTCTATTCTGATGATTCCTAGATCTAGTCATTCAGCCCTGATCTCTATCCCAACTCCATGCTCCCATTTCCAACTACCTATTGGATATTTCAAATTAGATGTCCCTGAGATATCTTAAACTCAACATGTTCTGAACTTGGTATCTTCCCCCCCCCCCAAACTCTCCCTTTTCCTGTTTTCCCTATTACCCATCATTCCTAGGGCCATCTCTATCTCTGTCTTGTATTTTTATAATTACCCCGCTCTCCATCCCCATTCTCATCCTGACCCTTCCCTCTGACACCATTCCCATTTCCCATCTCCATCCTCCTTTCCATCTTGATGTTGCTACTTCAGACCAGGGTCCACTGTCATGATGGGAGATGGTCCCCTTGACTATCTAACCTTAGAGTTGAGGGCAGAATTATCCTCCCAGTCACCCAGGCTTGAGACCTAGGCTTCATCTCAACTCTGTTCTCTCACCTCCTCCCATATAGAATCTCTTAACAAATGCTGTTGATTTTATCTTTATAACATCTCTAATATGCCTCCTCTCCTCTGACACTGCCACCACCCTGCTCTGGACTCTAATCACTTCCTGACTGGACTATTGCAACAACCTCCTTGTTGGTCTCTCTGTCTCAAATCTCTCCTCATTACAGTCCATCTTCCATTCAGCTGTCAAATTCATCTTCCCAAGTTGCAGATCTGACCACCTCCACCTCTATCCCCCATTTAATAAAGCCCAATGGCTTCCTATGACCTCCAGGATCAAATGTAAAAAATCCAACACATACAAAGTCCTGCCTCCCTCTTACTCTTCAATGAGTCTTATGCCTTATTTTCTTCCATTTCTCCATGATAGAGCACGGGTTCTGGAGTCCCATTATTAAAACAGGGAGCAATATCTGTAGTCCACTTTGCAGGATTGTTGTGAATATCAAATGGAATAATGTATGTAAATGGCGAGGTGCCATAATAATTAACAACTACTATGGTTATTGGCAGCTAGATGGTACCATCATGCACAGAGTGCTGGGTCTGGAGTCAGGAAGACTCATCTTCCTGAGTTAAAATCTAGCCTCTGATACTTACTAGTTGTGTGACTCTGGGCAGGTCACTTAATCCTTTTGGTCTCAGTTTCATCATTTGTCAAATGAGTTGGAGAAGGAAATGACAAACTGCCCTACTATCTTTGCCAAGAAAAATCTCAAATGGGGTCAGGAAGAGTCAGATCCGACTGTAAAGACTAAACAGTACCAATAGCAATGCAATCCAGTGACCCTGTTCTCCTCCTTACTATTCCTCCCATAAGACACACCATTTCCTGCTTCCATGGAATTTTTACTAGCTCTCCACCATGCCTGGAATTCTCTCCTTCTAAATCTCCACCTCCTGGCTTCCTCCAGCTCCTAGCTAAAAATCCCATCTTCTGTGAGAAGCTTTTTCAAATCCCCTCTAATGTCAATACCTTCTTTCTGCTGATGATCTCCAGTTTAGTTTGGATATATCTTGCTTGGACATAATTATATTCTTGTTTCCCTTGGTAGACTGTGAGTTTCTTGAGTGTAGGGAATAGGTTTTACTCTTTTTTAAAATTCCCACTGCTTAACACAGTGCCTGGCTATGATAGTAGCTGAGTAGTAAATTCTTATTGATTAACTGACTCATCTAAGGTTCAGAAACTAAAAGATGGCTACAAATTGAGGGCCAGGGTACATGAATCCAGAGAGTCAGGGAGTTGAGGTCAGTGAACTAAGAGATTAGCTATCTGGCGTCTGAAAGGCCAGAGAATTAGGAACCAGTGGATCTGAGAGTTAAAGGGTCAGGGTCCAGAGAACCAAGGAAATGAGACATCCATCTTAGATCAAAGAGGGTCATGGAATCCAAGTCATCAGGGAACCAAGAAGCTCTGGAAACTGAGGGATTGGGGATATGGGACCTGGGGGCTCGGAGGATCAGGAGCTAGGAGTTTTCAGGGATTTAAAGGGTGATGGAGCTGAAATTGCTCAGGTCTAAAGGTTCCTGTTGTTGGAGCCTAGTGGGTCCCCAAATTAGGGAGTGGAGAAAAAAGAGCACCAGAGTCTTGGGATGTGTGTGTGTGTGTGTGTGTGTGTGTGTGTGTGTGTGTGTGTGTGTGTGTGTGTNAGAGAGAGAGAGAGAGAGAGAGAGAGAGAGAGAGAGAGAGAGAGAGACACTTGATTTTTCCACAAAGTTAGATTATTGGTCTCTGATATCCCAGGTTTCACCATGCCCTGGATTCTCCCATCCCCTTCATCCCCCTCTCCACCATGGTAAAAACGAACAAATAAAAAACCATGAAAATTGTCCAGAGCACAGGGGGATAGGACTGATCTAAAACCACAAGTCTCATGCTTTGTTTCCAGGGGGAAAACAGAAGCCCAGAGGGAGTGAATGACATCCACTGTTACATGGTATCCAGAAGACTCCTTGTGGTACCAAATAACATAGTGGATGCCCAAAGAAGGGCAGTGATGTAATTCAACTCATTGTACAAATGGGGGAAGGAAGCTTGAGGAGGCTGCTTTTCTTAGTTTCACATGGAGATATGATGGATACTGTGGAAAATTTCAGAACTTAGAGTCAGGGGCTTCTGCTCTGCTGGCATTTATCTTCTAACCAGCTCAATGAAGATACCTCTTGGGGGGGCAGCTAGGTGGTTCAGTGGATTGATAGCCTGGTTTAGAGATGGGAGGTCCTGGGTTCAAATCAGGCTTCAGACACTTCCTAACCATATGGTTAGGACAGACAAGTCACTTAACCCTATTGACCTCAGTTTCCTCATCTGTCAAATGAGCTGGAGAAGGAAATGGCAAACCACCCCAAGTTTGCCTTACCTCTTTATCTTTACCTCTCTTCTGCCTCAAAACCAATACATAGTACTTATTCTAAGACAGAATATAAGGATTTTTTAAAATGGAGACTACCCAGAAAAAAAAAACAAACAAACAGAAAAAAACCCCACAGAGGTCAGCTTGTTTTTCTAGCCCCTAGCCTCTGGCTCCCACCCCAAAGGAGGACTCAGGCAAATCATAGTCTCTCTCAGTTCCCTCATCTATCAAATGATGGGAATGGACCAAATGATTTCTGAGAATCCTTTCAGCTTTGACATGATGAATCTCTGATTCATCTAAGCTTATGAGTGGAAGCCCAGGGAAGGTGTGCATTCCTAATCACACAACCATGGTGATTCACTCCATGGTATGAGAGAAAGAAGAGGAACCCACAAAAGGCATGTGACTGGTTCAGGATCACACACAGCGCTTTGGAAAGACTGGAGTCTATGAGAGGGTGTGGCTTGTCACTGGTGATGGACAGAAGTAGAACACCGAGGCCCTGAGAGGACTAGATGTTTATCCAGGTTCTTTCAGTGGCCCCCTCCCACCACACTCCCTTCTCCCCACAGGTACCTCTGGGTGCGGCTTGGGGAACATCACTTGTGGCAATGGGAAGGTCCAGAGCAGCTGTTCCGTGTCACTGATTTCTTCCCCCACCCAGACTTCAACAGTGACCTCAGTGCCCGTGATCATAACCATGACATTATGCTGATCCGCCTAAAGCGTCCAGCCATGTTGGGTCCAGCTGTGCAGCCCCTCAACATCAGCAAGAATTGTGTCCGACCTGGCACCACTTGTCTGATCTCTGGCTGGGGAGCCATCTCCAGTCCTGATGGTGGGCCCTGCGATGGGGAGGAGGAGGGAGATGGAGATGGAAAGATAGAGGATGAAGACCGAGGGCCTGGATGAGGGTGGATGGGAAGCATCTGGATCAGGATGAGAATAGAGACAGAGAGGGAAATGTTTGGAAAGGTAGAAAAGAGAGCTAAGGATGGAGATGAGAGTGGGCAATGAAGATGGAAATGAGACTGAAGGTAAATCAGTGGGAGGGATGACTATAAAAGATTATGCCCGGGTTGGCAAAGAGGGAGGGAAGAGGGGTAGGCATGAGCACAGGGATGGATCTGGGGCACACAGATGGAAGAAGAAGGGGATGGGGATGGGATTGGAAATGGAGTTGGGATTAAAGATAAAGGACAGAGGTTAGGATGGGAATGAGGTCGGGAATGGGCGGATATGGGAGATAGAATGGCGATGGAGATGGGGATAGAGTTAGAGATGGCAATTTGCTTGAGGTTGAGGACAGGAATGGCTAAAGGTTTGGGAGCAGGGCTGACGATGAGGCTGACGATGAGGGAAGACACTGGGAATGTCTGAGAGCTGATGAAGCCTACATTGTGGCAAAGAGAGTGGTGGTGCCCTCTTGTGTCCTGTTTTCCCTATTGTTGAGCGCTGCTTCCCTGTCTCCCCACAGTGGAGTACCCGCTCACGCTTCAGTGCGCCAACATCAGCGTTCTGGAGCCCCGGCTGTGCCACAGAGCCTACCCTGGTCGAATAACTTCCAATATGGTCTGTGCTGGTCTTTGGGAGGGAGGCCGAGGCTCCTGCCAGGTGAGAAGGGGAAGTCTTAGTCTTTAAGGGATCTGAAGGAGGGAGTGGGGCGGGCTATGGATCAAGTCTCTGGGTACCCTGGGGGGATAGGGAAAGACGAAAGCGGGACTTAAGCCTCTAAAGGAGGTAGGGGATGGGGGATGCTCGGGCCCCAGAGGGGCAGGAACTGGGGAATTAGGACCCTTGAATTTCTGTGAGCTGAGAGCTGGGGAGGAGCGCGCATCCTTGAGAGGAGGCAGAGCACCCGCTTCCCAGTGCCGACCGAGGGATGGGGCTGTGGAAATAGGAAATTGTGGGATCCTGGGCAGGTGGGTGGCGGACTCTGCCAGGCACATTAACCTCATACTTTGTATTTGTCTGCTCTTCTCATCTTACATGGCCGTCTCCCTTCTCCTCTCTTCTCCGTCTCTTTCGTGCCCTCACCCCCGGGATACAGGGAGACTCCGGGGGCCCTCTGGTCTGTAACGGTGCCTTAGCCGGCATAGTGTCGGGGGGAGCCGAGCCCTGCTCTAAACCCAAGAGACCATCAGTCTACACTGCCGTCTGCTCCTACAGAGAATGGATCCACAAAACCATGCAAGAGAACTCAACGTGATTGGATTCTTCTGGGCCCCTCCCATTCTGCCCTACTCCCCCAGGCCGGACTTCACCCTGGTACTGCCCAATGAGGGATTTCCCTTGTGTAGCCCGCAACCGTGACCACGCCTTCAGTCTTTGACCCCGCCCACTCGAGTCTCAGTGCTCCGACCCTCCCCGTAGCTCCTTCCCTTTGAGGGCCTTACCTGTTGGCTAATAGACTCCAAGAAGCAACTTGGAGACTCCATGGTATGAGCGGGGAAGAACTCTCCTCTCTTATCCTACCCACATTTGAGAACACTGGCCCTGTCACCCATTAATTATACACGAGCCCAACCATCCACGTTCTGATGTAGATTTTTTTTGGGGGGGAGAGGGGAAGAGGAAAGGACTCAGAATCTCAGAGTTACAAAGACTCTAAGTGGCTCCATCATCCACCTCAAACCTGAAGAGGAATCCACGGATCAAAGGGGCATCCCGCCTCTGATGAGGACCTCCAAGAAGAGGGAACTCGAGAACCTTTGAGATGCATGTCCATTCCACTTTGGGGCAGCTCTCATGTCCTGTGCACTGCTCCTGGACCTCAACTGTGAGGTCAAGAGAAAACGTACAATCTTCTAACATATGTCAGTCCCTCCAAATGTCAAAGATAGCTTTCATCTCCCTTGCATCTCCTGGAGTCTCCTCTTCTCCAAACTGAACATTCCAAAATTTTCCCATCAGTCTGGCTGTGGCATGAACTCAAGGCTCTCTTCCATCTTGGCCACCCTCTTCTGGATGCCCTCCAGCTCATCAAATATGGGCCCCCCCAATGCTCCTATTACTCCTTGGACTCCTGGACACTACGTCTCTCAATGTACGGTGGAGAGATACTTCATATCTCCACCCAGGGCCTGGCATAGTGGGTGCCTGGCACCTAGAAGGCATTTAAATAAATATTTGTAGAGTTGAATGGAATTGAACATAGCCTAAGATTGCATTAGCTGTTTTTGGCTGCCTCATCACCCTGTTGCCTCATGATGAGCTTGTGGTTCACAAAACTTGCAGGTCTTTCGAAAACTTTTGATTACCTGGGCACACCTAACCCTGTCTCACACTTGTGAAGTTGATTTCTTGAACTGGAAGTGTCAGATTTGGTGCTGGTGTAAATGTATTCCTCACAGGAAACATTTTGTTTGGGCTCTACTCCCCATGGACTTCCCCCCCCCCCACTCCCCACCCCTTTCCTCAGGCAAATTCCCAAAAGATGCTGCTCCTTTGTGGACTTCTACTCCTTGCTCCCCACCCCCAAATTCTAGCTTTTTCTACTTCATTTCACACTCAAACTATCTGACCCTAGATAGTCTGTTACTAGCTGTGTAACCTGGAGGAATCGCTTATTTGCCTCAGTTTCCTTATCTATAAAATAAGCTGGAGAAAGAAATGGCAAACCATTCTAGTATCTTTGCCCAAAAAAGGGGAGTAGTCATAGAGAGTTGGACATGATTAAAAAATGACTAAACAACAAACACAAGACAATCTGTAACTGGGGCCCCACCCTTCCTCGACCCACTCAAGTTTACTCTATCCTATTTAGTGTCTTATTGAGAAAAGGATGTGAAGGAAGGAGGAAGCAGGATACTTCTTGTCTGGCAAGTGTTATAGCAACCAACCTATCAAAAAGCTATAGTCTAGGCACTGGAACTACAAGTACACAAAAATGAAACAATCCCTTCTGGTAATGAGCATCTAGTCAGTGCCTCTACTGAGTCCCTTCTTAGAGGAGATCAGAGGGGAACAAGGGAAGAAAAAAGAGGTATCAAGCAGAGAAGCCCACTTCTTTTCTTCTTCCTTTGAAGTAGTCTGGTCTAGTAGGAATAGCAGTATCAAGAAGAGACAAGAGACATTGGCTCTACCACTTGTGGGCGTTTGGATAAATCATTAAACCTCTTTGGAACTCAGTTTCCCCCTCTGTAAAAGAAGAGAGGGTTGACTAAATCAGGAATTATTCTTCACCTTGTGTATGTGTATGTGTAAGTGTGGGTATTATGGGCCCCTTTGGGAATCTGGTGAAGCCTATGGGTCCTTTTTCAGAATTATTTTTTTCAATAATTGAAAGAAATGTTATATTTTATTTAAAAATTTTAGTTTTTCCAGTTACATGTAAAAATAGTTTTTAATGTTAGAGGGTTTTTTTTCTCCCTATTTTGAGTTCCAAATTCTCTTTTACCTTCCCTTTTCTCCCCCTTTATTGAGAAGGCAAGCGATTTGATAAAGGTTATACATATGAAGTCATGTAAAACATTTTTCCATATTAGGTGTGTTGTAAAAGAAAACAGACTAAAAAAAAAAAGTGTGTGTGTGTGTTTAAGAAACCAGTATGCTATGTTCTGCATCCAGACTCCACCAGTCCTTTCTCTGAATGTAGATAGCATTTTTCACCATGCTAGGTTCTTCAGAATTGTCTTGGATCCTTGTATTGCTGAGAATAGCTAAGGCAATCAAAATTGATTATTGGACAATATCACTGTTACTGTGCACAATGTTCTCCTGGTTCTACTCACTTCACTTTGCATTAGTTCATGTAAGTCTTGCCAGGTTTTTCTGAAAGTGTTCCCAGTATTTCTTATAGCACAACAGTATTTGATCACAATCATATATCACAACTTGTTTAGTCATGACCTAACTGATGGGCATTCTTTCACATTCCAATTCTTTGCCACTACAAAAAGAGTTGCTATAAATATTTTGTACAGATAGGTCCCCCCCCCTTTTTAAAATAACCCTTACCTTTTGTCTTAGAATCAATATTGTGTATTAGTTCTAAGGCAGAAGAGTGGTAAGGACTAGGCAATGGTGGTTAAGTGACTTGTCCAGGGTCACACAGCTAGGAAGTGTCTGAGGTCAAATTTGAACCCAGGATTTCTGGGCCTGGTTCTCCATCCAAAGAGCCACCCAGATGACACTCCCCCTCCTTTAAAATATATTTTTTTGGATACAGATCTAGTAGTGATATTTCTAGGTCAAAGAGGATGCCCAGTTCAATAGCCCTTTGGGAATAGTTCCAAATTACTTACCAGAATGATTTGAGCAACTGTGCTTCACCAACAGCAAATTAGCATCCCAGGAAATGTAGTGGATAGAACATCATCATCAGGCTTGGAGTCAGGAAGACCTGAGATCAAATCCAGCCTCAGAGCTCACTCTCTGATCTAGTTGGGTAACGCTTTGCCTCAGTTTCCTCATTTGTAAAATGAGCTGGAGAAGGAACTCCAGTATCTTTGCCGAGAAAATCCAGATGGGGTCACAAAGAGTCAAACACTACTGTACAAAATTTCCCACATCCCCTCCGACATTGTCATGTTCCTTTTCTGTTGGATTAGTCATAGGAAAGAGCTGCTATCTCAGAGTAGCTTTAGTTCGCATTGCTCTCCTAGCTAGGGACTGCAAGCATTTTTTCTTATGCCTCGCTGGCTCTGGCAATGCTCCGCTTTCAGCAGAGGTTAGTGAAAATAGAGGCATCTCCCCAACCGCAATCTCTCCACTTACCGCTGAGCTCCAGGCTCAGGTCTGAATTCAGGACGGGATGCTCGGTGAGCCTACCTAGTGTAGACCCGACATGACAGCGTGACTGTAGATTTCCCTCCCTCTCTCTGCAGATGACTGTATTTAGCTTAGAGGCAGCGGGTGTGGTGGGGGAAAACCCCTGAGCTGGGGGTGGGGGGGGGGGCCTGGCTTTGTCCCAAACAGATCGTGGGACCCGGGGAGTCACTTTACCCAGCTGAACCTCGGTGGCCTTCTCTGTTGAACACAAAAACGTGGTGATGGGGGTGAAGAGACTCTATGGCAACGGGGTGGATCTCTAAGCGCCGAGTCCGACCTGACATTCTCTAGTTCTGCGATGCCTCCAAACTCTTCTCTTAGGCCCGTCGCGAGATGGTCAGAACTTACCCCGCCCAGTCGCTGCATCGGCAGGAGGGGAAGGGGAAACCGGGTCATGGCGCCTCCCAAACCAGCCGTCCCGGATCTCTCCACCCGCCGCTCCTGGGACACAGGTCCCCGGGACTTCTAACCCGCCCCCACGCCCTAAACTTACTACTTAAGGTCCGATTGCGGCCAGCGGTCACTCCCTCCGGACCTGTAGTGATGGAGGTACCAAAGCAAGCCTCACGCCTCTTAGGGACCCAGGAGTACTGATTTCCAGTCCCTTGGATCCCGCCAGACTTCTGGTTCCCACGCCGCCTTCCTGAGAAGAGACTGCCTAGCAAGAAGAGGCGGAGCGGGCCGAGGCGGGCCAGGGAGGGCCGGGCCGGGCTGGGTCCGCCCCCTTAAAAGGCTCTGGCCCAAAGAGCTGGTGACAGCTGGGGACCAGGCGACCTGAAGCATCATAGGAACCCCAAGGGGGGGAACCAGCCAGGAGCCTGAGCCCAGAACTCCCCTTGGAGGAGTTCCTAAGGTGAGGAAGCCAAGACTGAGCAGCCCCAGCCTCTCTTAGAGACTCAGGGGAGTAGACCCTCCCCCCTCCTCCCCCCCAGTAGGGACCTATAGACGTCCTTATTCCTAGCCCTTCCCTCTTCCCCTTCCCCTTCAGGCACCACACTTCCCACAGGGACCCAGGCATCCGTCTCCTACTCCCCTCGGAGGCCTAATCACCCAGCTCTTGGCCCTTCTTTCCTCCAATCTCTCACCCTCAGGCCCCTTCCTTCACTTCAGGGCTAGGTGTTTGGGACTCTGTCACCTGCCCCCCTTCCCTCCAGGGTTGCTTAATGTCCTCCTGACTTTCCTCCCACTGCCCAGCCTAGCAGGCCCTGCCATGGGACCCTCTTCAGGCTCCTGGAGCTCCTGCTTCTGTACCTGGAAGCGCTGGGCCTTCCTCCCACTGCTGCTGACAACCTGTGCAGGTGAGGGTGGGGAGGGGATTCTAGCATGGGGGAACGGTACCAAGGGTAGTTTTCCTTGGGCTTCTGAGGCTTTGTGGGATTCTGGAGGAATATAGCTGGACACTGGGGTGGGGGGAAGAGGCAAACAAACATATGGGAACATGTGGGAAGTGGGGGGCTAGTCTGGGAGCATTTGAGGGACTGTGGGAGAGATTATGGGACCCTTTCTGAGAGCCCGTTGGAGTGTGCAAATGCCTATGGGGACATGGGATTGGGAATGTCTCTGATAGGTTCTACAAGCCTAACATAGTGGGTCAGTCTTGGGATGACTCATGGGTGAATGGAGAATTTTAAGGGTAGCATTGGGGTTGGGGTACCACAGAAAGAGCCGTCATGCTCCACTTCCTCTTGCTCTGGGCACCTCAGTAACCATCTTTCCCTCCTTTGCTATTGCAGGGTCCTGGGTGCAGGATTCCAGAGTGCTAGAGGGACAGCCCTGTGAACCCCACTCCCAGCCCTGGCAAATTGGCTTGTTCCAGGGTGTGCGGCTTATCTGTGGGGGGGTCCTGGTGGCCCCTCAGTGGGTACTCACAGCAGCCCACTGTCAGAAACCGTGAGCCTGAAGCATGGGTCCCTAAGGAAGCAAGGCTTGGGGGGGGGGGGG
>NC_058132.1:16010733-16027213 GCF_016433145.1 Gracilinanus agilis | reverse complement strand
GGGTCCCTAAGGAGGGGGCAGAGCCTGGGGGAAACTTGTAAATAGGCTGGTTTCTACCTCATTGTGTCTCAGTGACAGATCACGTCACCAAAGGGTGGGGGAAGAATCTCCTCCCAGGGCCTTGGGACTTGGGGGATGGATGATGCCTTGATCTTTGAGGGAGGTTGAAGGTAGGGACCACGTGTCTGCCTCAAGGCATGGGGGTGGGGCAGGCACCTCTGGAAAAGGTTTCTTTCTTTCTGATTCCTTTCCTCATCTTCCTAGATTAAAAACTCCCTGGAGGTAGTGGGGGAGGAAAAGCCTGGGTCCCCACAGGAGGGGGGGGGTGGCTATAGAAACGCAGTGGTCTCTGTGAGTGGCTACTTCACTAGGGAAGGTGGGAGGAGCTATTGTCTCTGAAGGACAGGTTTATTTGCTCCATGTGTCTATGTACCTGGGTGTGACTTTGTTCCTTTGTGCTGCTGAAGGAATGATTTAGGACTTAGCGACAGGAGGCCCTGGGGGAGGGGGACAGGAGCCGGCATCACAGTTCTGTGGGTCCTCAGGGGCATGGACTGGTTTTATAGTTAGGCAAGTCTCTGAGGTCACAGGGGCTAGATGCCCAGTTATGTGGGTCTGATGGGAGGCAGGGGGACCAAGGGGGCAGGGGTGCAGATGCCTGTGTCCCTAAGTGGGAAGGGGACTGAGCAACTAAATGCCTTCATCCCTAGGCCTGGGAACTGAGAGTCTGGATGTTTGAGAAAGGCTAAGGATGCAGTTATCTGGATTCCTGAGAGGGCTGAGTAGCTGGGTTCCTGAGAGAGAAGAGAAGGGGACAAAGTTCCCAGCTAGGTAGGGTACAGATGCCAGGGCCAATGAAGGGTGAGTGCTGGGAGTATTGATACATGGACTTCTCCCCACACCCCTACCAGGAATTACTCAGTCCGTCTGGGAGAACATAGCCTGGAGAAACCAGAAGACTCTGAGGAAGAGATTGAAGTAGCTCAATCAATCCCTCATCCCTGTTACAACTCGTCCATTGGCAACAAGCACGACTTGATGCTGCTTAGACTTCGCCAACCAGCCGAGGTGAACAGCAAGGTGCAGCCCATCGGACTTGCCTCTGGATGCGCTCAGCCTAACCAGGAATGCATCGTGTCAGGTTGGGGTACCACCACCAGCCCCCGAGGTACTTCTCCAAGAGGAGGGATAGTAGGAAAAGAGAGCTGAAAATAGGCCCTCCAAAGTTATGTCATCCCATCTCTTCATTTTACAAATGAAGAAACTGAGACCCCCCAAAGGGAAAATGGCTTGTTCAAAGTCAAACAGCTAAGAAGTAGAGGAACCCAAATCCCTGAACTCCAACTATGGAACTCTTTTCACTGTGCAGGATTTTGGGGATGGAGTGGTTAGAAACAATGGGAACACTTTGGCCAATGGGTTTACCAGGGATACTGAGTAGTGAAGCATCCAAAGTCTCCCAGACTTTAGGCTGTAGAACATAGAATGTCCAGCCTTTGAGGGCTCTTGGCAAGTAGAATATTAAAATTGGAAGTGACTATTCGGATTCTCAGAGCTAGAAATAACCCTTCGAACATAGAACTTGGAATGTCGGTGGTTACAGAGCCCTTAGAATATTCACTGTCAGGGCTGGGCAAACCTTCAGAAATTTAGAATGTCAGAAATGGGAGGAAACTTAGTTTCATTTAGTCCAATAATTCTAAGTTTATTCCAGAAATCCCCCGGGTTCCTGAAAATCATTTCATGGAGTTTACAACAGGTCGAAACTGTTTAAAATAATTTCATTTCTATCAATAGACATAACCCACATAAACAAAAGGTCTTTTTTTTTGGTGGGGAGGAGTCTTCAATGATTTTTAAGAGTGTATGGGGATCCTAAGATGAAAACACTTGAGAAGTATTGATGTAGCCCTAAACCCTTATTTCATATATTAGGAAACTTAAGACATAGATAGGGGAATGGCTTGCCCAAGATCATAAAAGGAAAGAAGATAAATCAGAGATTAAGGTTCTCCCTTTCCCATCTTCCCCTCTCTCCTTCCTTTCTTCTTCTTTCTTCTCTCCTTCTCTTTCTTTCCTCCTTTCTTTTCTTCCATTTTCCTTCCTTCTTCTTTTCCTTCCTTCCTTCCTTCTTCACTTTGGGGGAGACAGGAAAAAATCCTCACAGTCTCAAGGATGTAACAAGGTTAACATGCAGAAGACTGATATAGCTGGTAGATGACCCACCTTGAAGTTGGGCAGTACTACGTGGGTTCAAGTTCTCTCTCTCACAAATACCATTGGCAGGTCATTTAATAGCTCAGGCTCTCTAATACTCTAACTTTTACATGAGCCGATACTCTGCATTTGGGGAGAGAGTTCCTACACTAGTATTTCTTTACAAGAATGAAAACATAGGTATGGGATTAAGAAACCTTTGTTGCTATTGTTGTCCTTTGGTCATGTCCAACTCTACATGACCCCATGGATGTTGTCCACGTTGGCAAAGATACTGGCGCGGTTTGTCATTTTCTTTCTCCAGTGTGTCCCTATTTTACAGATGAGGAATTGAGCAAAAAAGGTTAAGTGACCTGCTCAGCGTCACATAGCTAGTAAGTATCTCAGGTCAAATTTGAACTCAGATCTTCCTGACTCCAGGCTCCATGTTCTATCTACTGTGCCACCTAGATGCCTCAAGAAATCTTAGTAGTATGCAACCAAATGGGAAATTAGATAATGCAGATTCCTCATGGTAGCATGTCGTCCAAATGATATATGAAATAGGGGGAAATAGTAACATTTCTATACCACTCTGAAAGGGTAAGAGAAGCCCCACAGAGTAGACTGAGTGATGGTCTTGCAATCTTGGAGGATAAAGTTCAAATCCTGCCTCTACCACTTACTAGCTTTGTGACCCTTTCTGAATACCAGGGAAATCTCTAAGACTAAACTCAGAAAGAATGGGCTTGGAAAGAAAAAGTAATCATGCTGAGAAAATCATAGACCCTTGTCATGTTGACATTTTGCTTACAATGTATGATTTGGACTTTGTAACTGAAGAAACTAAGGTTCACAGAATGATTTTCCACACAGCTAGTAGGTAACAAAGTTAGGATTCAAACCACACCCAGTGACTACAGTTCATTCAATCATTTACTCATTCATTCACATGTCTACTTTGTGAAGACATTGGGTTAAGTATTGGGAACACAGAGACAAAAATGCTATTTTTTTTACTATATGCCTTAGGCACACCATCTGTGTGACCTTGGGCAAGTCACTTAAGTTTGCTTCAGTTTCTTCCTCTGTAAATTGGTACATTAATAGTATCTACTGCCCAGAGTTGTCATGAGGATCAAATGTGATAACATTTATAAAGTGCCTTGGAAATGTTAAAGCACTATCTAAATGCTAGCTATTATTGTCATTCCCGTTGCTATTGTTATTCTGCTATCCTAAACTCAGAACCAAATGAGATTTGAGCTGGCTCTTGTAGAATAAGTGAAGAAAAGCTCTGATATTCCAAATCAATTTTAAAAATTAAGTATGAGGGGGCAGCTGGGTAGCTCAGTGGATTGAGAGTCAGCCCTAGAGATGGGAGGTCCTAGGTTCAAATCTGGCCTCAGACACTTCCCAGCTGTGTGACCCTGGGCAAGTCACTTGACCCTCATTGCCCACCCTTACAAATCTTCCACCTATGAGACAATACACAGAAGTTAAGGGTTTAAACAAAAAAAAAATTAAGTATGAAAGAATATGGAGAGGATGGTGACTTTATTATAAATAGAATCATTGTTTAGGACTCAAAAAATCTAATTAAGCTGAAATGATGGGCTGAAGCCTATAAATAGGTGAACTTTTATAGGGATAAGTAATCAATTCTTGAGCTTAGTTAAGCATACACACACACCACCACCACCACCACCACCACCACCACCAACAACAACAACAACAACAACAGCCATATCAAAAAAATCACAAAGAGAATTATAAGGTCTTAGAATCAGAAGGGACCTCAGGAGGAGCCTTATAATCTAATATATACCTAAAAAATGCCTGTTATTATTATCTACTATAGCAGTGGTTGATTATTCAGTTTTTCTGGGAAAAGTTCAAGTGAAGGAGGAACTCATCACCTTCTGAGGCAGTTAATTTCATTTTGGAAAAACTCTAATCATTACGAAATTTCCCCAGGCATCAAGATTAAATTGATCTCTGTAATTTCCACCCATGGTTCCTGTCTCCAGACAGAATAAACCAAACTGCTCTTTCCAGTTATAGCTTTTCATCTTCTCAAAGGCAGTTATCATCCTTCTCCCTCCCCAATTCTGTTCTTTGGGCTGAACATCCTCAATTTCATTACTTTTTTGTTTTGACTTATCTAATTCTGAAAGTGGATGGTTAAACGTCTCCTACTAATAAAATTTTATTATCTACTTCCTTTTGTAACTCATGTAACTTCTTCTTTAGGAATTTGGGTGCAATGCCATCTTAATTCCTTTAATCAGTCTTTTTGGTGTATGGGTTGGAGGTCCTTTACCAAGCTGGTTGTCCTCATGTAGATGTTCTCTAACATATCAATGTGTTTTCTAAACTATGGTGCCTGCAACTGAACAATAGGCTTATTCTGGCCTGGGCAGAATTCAGTGATACTATCACTTCCTATTCCTAAAAGATTCCTCTCTTACTTAAATGTGACCAGAAATCACATTAGAATTTTTGACTGCAATATGGAACTTGTAATTAACTACCCTCCCTCACCCCCTTGCCTAGATCTTTCATATCCAAACTTCCCATGACTTACCAATAGGCAACACTGACTTCTCTGAACCCTAAATGACATTTAATCCTAGTAAACTTCATCTTCTTTATAGCTAAGTGGCTAGACAGTAGGCGCTGGATCTGGACTCAGGAAGACTTGAGTTCAAATATGACCTCATACACCTACTAGTTCTTTGACCTTGAACAAGTCACTTAGCCAATGTTAGCTTCAGTTTCTTGACTCATAAAAATGGGGATAGTAGCACATACTCCCCAGGGTTGTTGTGATAATAAAATTAGATCATATTTGCAAAGTGTTTGGCAACTGTACATATTTTTAATGATGATGAGTAATATTAATAATAATAACTAATATTTACTATGTACCAGGAGAACATACTAACTGCTTTACAATGATTATCTCATTTGATCCTCAAAACAACTCTGTGAGATAGTGCTATTATCTTAATTTTACAGTTGAAACTGAGGCAAAAAGATTATGTGCCTTGCTTAAGGTCATATAGTTAGTGTCTAAGATCAAGTTGAAATTCAGATCTTTCTGATTCTAGGTCCAGTCCTCTATCCACTGTGCCATCTAACAGCCTCAATAGCAGTAGAAGTAGTAGTGGTGGTGGTGGTAGTAGTGATAGTAGTAGTGGTGGTAGTGGTCGTGGTAGTAGTAGTGGCAGCAGCAGCAGCACTACTAGTAGTAAAAAAGTAGTAGTAGTAGTAGTAGTAGTAGTAGTAGTAGTAGTAGTAGTAGTAGTAGTAGTAGTAGTAGTAGTAGTAGTAGTAGAAGTAGTAGTAGTAATAGTAGCAGAAGTAGTAGTAGCAGTAGATGGTGGTAGTAGTAGAAGTGGTAGTGGTGGTGGTAGTGGAGTTGATGATAGTAGTTGCAGTAGTAGCAAAAATAATAGGAGTAATAAGTAATGTTGTTCAGTCATTTCAGATATGTTTAATTCTTTATGATCCCATTTGGGGTTTACTTAGCAAAGATCCTGGAGTGGTTTGCTATTTCCTTCTCTTGCTCATTTGACAGATGAAGAAACTGAGGCAAATAGGGTTAAGTGACTTTCCTAGGGGCACACAGCTGGTAAGTGTCTGAGGTCTGATTTAAACTCAAGAAGATGAATCTTTCTGGCTCGACTGGGTATTTTATCCACTGCCCAAGTGAATAATATGAAACAGTAGTTAGCAGTAGGTAGTAGTAATAATTATTAATAGTAGGTAGTAATAGTAGTGGTAGAGGTTATGGTGAGGTGGTAGTAGTAGCTGGAGCATCAGTTGCAGCAGTATTTAGCCTCATGTCTTGGCCTGTAAGGCTTCTTGACATCCTGTCCTCCAGCGTTTGAGACATCCCTCCCAGCTTTATTTTATCCTTAAATCTGATAAGCATATTCTAGGGAAGGCATAGAGAGACGGCATTTTATGTGACAAGGAGCCAGGGGTCTAGTTAGTCAGAAAGACCAATGAGAGTCCACAGTGTGACATAATCCAAAGGGTAAATTAGATTTTGGGTCACACGAAGGGTGTCTAGCATTGGAGGAGGTACTGAATTCTGATCAGAACTCTTCTAGTATGTGCTGGTCAGTTCTTGGGAGACACAATTTAGGAAAGCTAAGGAAATTCTAGAGCAGATGCAGAGGGGAGCAACCAGGAGAGGAAAGGCACTTGCAAGCAGGGCATGAGAGAGAATAACTGAAGAAGTAAGAATGTTTTGCCTGGAAAAGGAAATAACAGCACCCCAAAGTCTACATATGGGGACAGGAGAGGGGAGGGAGCATGATGTCTGTCCTCAAGTCTCCCAGTGGTCATCATGTGGAATGGAAATTTGATTGATTTTCTTTTTGGTCTCAGTGGGCAGAACTAGAAATAATGGGGAGTTTCAAAGAGGCAGATTTCAGCTTGAAGGAAGGGAAAGTGTTGTACCAGAGCAGGTACTTAATAAATTAACTGATTATTTATTAGAATTGTCTAACAGTGTAATGGTCTTATAAGGTAGTGAGTTTTTCATCCTTAAAATGCTTAGGAAGAGGTTGGAGATACATAAAGAGTGTGTCAGAGAGATAGTAAGAAGAGAAAGAGGAAAGGAGAGAAGGTGAAGTGAGGAGGGAGAGAAAGGAGAGAGGAAAGAGCAAGAGGAGGGAGAAAGGGGAGAGAAGGAAGGGGAGGAGAGTAGAGGGCAGCAGGGGAGAACTGCTCTGGGATAAGAGAAAAATAATTCAGAGAAGATATACAAAGAAATAGTAACAGATAGAAAAAGAGACAAAGGATCTGTTGGTTAAAGAATTATTCTTAATGATGTAATTGAAGGATTTTGTGGGTGAGGCTAAGCAGTCACTTTTCTGGGCTGAGAAATTGAGATAGTGAGGGGATGAAAGAATAATGTTATTTGATATGATTATTAAAGAGTGACTTGGTAAAGTATCTGGACTTTAAGCTCTTTTATCCTGTCACAGAAAAAAGCTTTTATTCAGGAAAATATCCCCTATTAGCTGACTCCTACCCCACCCCATTTGTTTAGTATATTTTAGAAAGAAAACCAGAATATACGGGTTATATCATCAAGATTTGTCTTTAAAACCTATTGCCTTATTAAAAAAAAAAACCAACCCTACCTTCCACCATTGATTCTAAGGGTCACACAGCTAAGAAATATCTGAGAATAGATTTGAACCCAGGACCTCTCTTCTTTGGTCCTGGCTCTCAATCCACCAAGCTACTTAGTTGTCCCCTATTGTCTTCATTTATAAAGATCTCAAATCTTCAAGTTGTGTTTTTTGAAAAACCTTGTTTAATTATTTCTTCTTTCTCTTCTACATTTTGACCTCCCATCTGTACTGTATTCCTCATGGGAAAACCACTTGTTTTATTAAGGTTTTCTACCAAATGTTTTATAATGTCAAGTTTTAAGTTTATTATTTTTTCCTTCTTCCTTAATTGATTGAAAGGAATAGCCTTTATTTCCCTCCCTAAACTTTATACACTGAGGATTCTTGGAGCAAATCTAAGTTGACTTCTGGGGATTTTGATTTTATTGTTATTTTCTTTCCTTCTGAGTCCTTCTACACCAGAACATACATTCATGAATTGGAGCCTCTTAAAAATCATATTTACTCATTTCTCTAATAATCCCCCCCCCATATAAAAGAAGGACTAGGAAGAGTGGGTCATGCCTTCAACCATCAAGCTAGTTGACCAAATGAATTTCACTTTACAAGAACAATGAGGTCTCCAGTTGCCAATCTTTCAAACTTTGCAGAAATAATTTATGTTCCTCCATAACTAATCAAGCTTCTCTCCCCAAACCAATTCCCAGAGGATTTTCCAGATGCCCTGCACTGTGCACAACTGTACATCTGGTCCCAGGATCTCTGTGAAAAGGCATACCCAGGCAAAGTTTCAGATGGCATGGTGTGTGCAGGGAACAACAATGGTGCGGACACCTGTCAGGTCAGAGCTTACAAGGAAGAAGTCTGCTGGGGGAGAGGGGAGTGAGCCTGGGTTTGGATGGAAGGACTTGGAGCATGGGACCATCTTGCAGGGGAAGGAGTCCTTGCTTGGATTTCTAGGCAGATAGCTCTGGAGCCAGAGAAGTTCTTAAGCCCTTAGAAGCCTTTTGGCCATCTACTTTGTTTTACAGATGAAGAAACTGAGGCCCAGAGAGTTCAGTGATTTCCCCCAGGTCCTCTCACTCTAGAGAAGTACTGTTTCCAATGTCTCATAGCTATAGGATCTTGCCACTGGAAAGGACTTTGGAGATCATATTTAGTAATTTTTAAGAATTGTTTTTCAACTGTGTCCAGTTCTCTTCATTAGAGGATTTCTTGACAGAGGTACTAGAGTGGTTTGCCATTTCCTTCTCTAGCTTATTTGACAGATGAGGAAATTTGAGGCAAATCGAGTTTAGTGACTTTGCCAAGGTCACACAACTAGTGTCAGAGGCTAGATTTGAACTCAGGAACATGAGTCTTACTGACTCTAGGCCTGGTGCTCTATCCACTGCTCTACCTTGCCATTTTGCTGATGTGGAAATAGACATAGAGAGGGGACTTGGCTGGGGTCATGGTGGTAGATATAAATCAATGGCAGACCCTAGGAGTTGAATCCAAGTCTTCTGACTGAAAATCTATATCTCTTCCTATACCAAACTTCTTGGGCTTGAATCCAGAATCTGGTCCTCCCTATCTGCAAGGTTTTAGTCAAGCCTTTCTCTTTTTCTGGACCTCAGTTTTCTCATCTGTAAAACAAGTAGGGCTAGATGGCCTCAGCGGGCCCTTTAAGTCATGATCATATGATCTGAAGAGAGAGAAGAGTGTTCTTAGGACAAGGGAAGACCATGGAGCCTCTCCTCCATCTTGTTTAAAGGTCACTTCTTCAGGGGACAGAGGCAGCTAGGGAAGCTGTTTAGGGTCAGTGTCTCTGTATGGGGCGGAGGGGAGTCACTAATTCTTTGAATTAGAATTAGGGCTTATTGATTGAGGTCCCTTCCCCTCCCTAGGGATTGGCTAAGGGAAACAATGCCCCCTTCCCAGTTGTCAGAGATTGGGCCAATGGCCCAATAACTAGGGCTAGATTCCCTAGGTGGATGTTGAGCACCGCCTAGAACAGGGACGATGCCCTTTCCCCATTGGCTAAGGCAGGTCAGTTGTACCCTAGACCAAAGGAAAGGAAAGCTTCCTGGGAAAGGATCTCAGGCAGTCTCAGGAGGTCAAGGCTGGAATCCAGGAGGAAGCCACCCCCAAATAATGAGCCTCCCCTTGGCGTTAGTCTTGGAGACTCAGGCTGTTCCCTCTCCTCTCTCTCTCTCATTCAGGGTGACTCAGGGGGCCCTCTGGTGTGCAGGGGAGCTCTCCAGGGTATCACTTCTTGGGGCGCAGACCCTTGTGGGACAGCGGATAAACCAGGCGTCTACACCAATGTCTGCCGCTATACAGACTGGATTAAGAAGACTACCAATGCTGACTGAGCTCTCTGCTCAGGGTGGAGTGGCAAGGGAATGGAATGGACGGGGATGGGGGAGGGGGTCCTCTCTTAATAAATACATAGTCCCGGCCCCGCTCCCCCTAAACCTGATCGCGCTTTGCTGCTAAGCTTTTGGTCCATGGAGGCAGAAGCCAGGGCTCTCCGTGGCGGGAGTACGTGGCTCTCATCAGGGCCCGCCTTTCTCGTTCTCCCCGAGTCCTTCCTTGACATTTGGTTCGGGGAGAGGTTGAGTGTTGTTCAATGGTTAGCTCCATTCGAGTCTGTCGGTTTCCCTCTCCCTCTTCTTCCCCCCTTCTGTCCCTTTCTGTGTCTGTCTGTTTCTGTCCTTTCCTCGATCCTCCCTTTGGTCTTTGTCTTTTCTTCAGGTCTCTGCGCTGTGCCTTCCCCAGAGATTTGCCGTTTCTGTTTTCCGGGCTCTTCCTCAGGCTCAGAATCTCTGACGGTCTCTGGCTCGGTTCTCCCCCCTTCTGGCTCGGCGCCTCTTGCCATCTTTCCCACTGGAGCCCTCACTGTTCCTGGCCGCGTTCTCTGGGCTCTCTCGTTTGCAGCCTCCCCCTTCTCCCTGACTTCAGGCCCCCGCAGCCCCGCTCCTCCGTGGCCCTTGGCTCTCCTCCCGGCGACACCTCTTTCCCAATCCGTCCCGGGGCCAGGGCGCGGGGAGCACGTCCTCTCGGGCGGGGCCCCCGAGTAGGGAGGAGCCCCAGGAGTAGAGACGCCAGATGCCTCCCGAGATGCTCTCAGAGTCTCCATAAAGGGCGCAGTGCTCCTGGGCTTCCGACCTTCGAAAGGGCCAGGACACCCCGTCCTCCCTCCCTCCACCGCCTCCTAGGTCTCGGGTCAGCCTGGTCCCGGTCAGCACGCTGTGCCCACCTCCCAGCCCTCCTGGCTCAGTTCCAGCGGGCACCTGAACCACGCCCTGCTGTTCCGCGGTGCCCCCGACCCTACATTCTCATCTCGCCTCCAGCGGTGCCCTGCCCATCCCTGCTTCCTCACTCCTTCCCTTCCTGTGTCCCTACTCACCCTAAATTGTACCGTCTTCCCAGGCCTCCCATGGCTCCTTATTTCCACCCTCCGCTCCTTTTGCCCCTTGCCCCAATCCATTAAGTCCTACCCTCGGTGCCAGATCCTCCAGTCCAGGCAGGACCTTGTCCAGCCCCGCCCACATCTTGGTCTGATGGTCTCACCCCGCTCCCAGCCATTTCCTTACTTCTCTTCTCCTCAGTCCCCTTCCATGAAAAATCTCCCCAGGCTTTCAGTCTTGAGACCACCCTAGTCGTCGGTCTCTTCTTCCAAAGTCCTCTCCTTCTGAACCCGCCCTAGTCCACATCCACTCCATTTCCAGCCCCAGAATTATAGCTCTGCCCACTGGACCTAACTCAGATGTAGAGCTTCTGGGCCCCACCTTCAGTCCTGGTCCTGCCCTTTGGATTTATCTGCCATTAAAGATCCTGGACCCACAGACAACTTGGGCTGGATCTCCAGAGGTCTAAGGCCTGAGGGTCCATTGCCTAGATCCTCAGTGGGAGCTGAGGTGCTTAAAGGAGATAGTGTCTGAGGACCCCAGGGAAAGGGTCAGGAGGGCTCCTTTACATATTCTTAACCTCCTGATCATTACAACAGACCTAAGAGGTATTATTCCCATTTTAAAGCTGAGAAAACTGAGGTAAAGTGACTTTTTCATTTAGCTCTTAAGACAGGAAGCCAGGTGTGGTGACTTCAAATCTCTTGGCCACCTGCCGTTGGAATCTTTGCTCTTCATTATGTCTCCCTGCCCACTTTTCCTTTTTCTCCAAAGTCCAGAAGTTTCTGAGTGCCTTCTACACTACGGATTTAAACAACTTAAAATTCAGGGGTGAAGGGTGGAGCTGGGTGGCTCAATGGATTGAGAACCAGGCCTAGAGATGAGAGGTCCTAGGTTAAAACGTGGCCTCAGACACTTCCTAGCAGTGTGACCCTGGGCAAGTCACTTAACCCCCATTGCCTAGCCCTTACTGTTCTTCTGCCTTGGAACCAACACACAGTATTGATTCTAAGACAGAAGGTAAGGGTTAAACAACAGTCTCTTCATTTTTGTGGATGACTAAACTAAGGCTGTCACTTTACAGAAGCCGTAGTGACAAAAAGTTGAAGAGTTAGAATTTGTGCTCAGTTCTGACTTCAAATCCAGGGCTTAAAAGAAAGTTTATTGACAGGCAGAACGTTTTAGCTGATAGAGTTTGAGATTTGCACTTGAGTTCGAATCCCAACTCACATACTTAATAGTAGTTCCACTCTGGGCAAATAATTTAACCACTCTGTCCTTCGATTTCTTCATTTGTTGGGACTCAATGATCTCCATGATTTCTTCCTTTACGTGTGTTTATTTGTCTTATGTATTTCTATTACATGAACAGAGGCTATTTTCCCATGCCTCACATGTACAGGAATATTAGGATCTCAAAGGACAATCATCTGTTCTCAGGATTTTAGGGAACTTTGGAGGGAATAGAAGTTTTCAGATAGTATAGCTAATAAGACCCCGCCTGTGTGAGTCTTCTCAAGATTATCAGTTGGTGCCAACCACACAGTCAGATGGGCATTATAAAAATAATGTGGTCATGGGGGCAGCAAGGTGGCTCAGTGGATTGAGAGCCTGGCACAGAGATGGGATGTTCTGGGTTCAAATTTGGCCTTAGACACTTCCTAGCTGTGTGACCCTGGGCAAGTCACTTAACTCCCATTGCCTAGCCTTTACTGCTCTTCTGCTTCAGAACGAATACACAGTATTGATTCTAAGACAGAAGGTAAGGGTTTTTAAAAAAATAATATGGTCAAAACAGTGGGCACAAGACATCCCTTCTGAACTCTGTGGTACACTCTGCCTTCATCAGAAGTTGATGATAGATGTGCCAAAGGAGGATATCTCACAGCTTGGGGGAGTCTCTTTTCTAGAGTCACCAAGATGTTCCCCTCCAGTATATTGCAGCTTTCTTTTGGACTACTTCAGTTCTGAGGGTGTCTTTACTCACTCAGGATGTCAGATTTGCCTCTGGGTCCCACTACAGACACTGCTGCTCTTGGGACATTGTAAAGATCCCTGAGAGGTATCCAAATCCTTGGATCCTCTGAGATCACAAGGTCATTCTCTAATCAAGGTTGGGGAAGGAGAGAAAGGCTTTACTCTGACTCTTCTCAGAAGCAATTTCCTCTCAGTGTCTTGGTTGGATCTGCTCTCTCCAACACTAGGTTTTGAACTGAACTGAAAATTGTAGAAGACTCAAAGAAAAAAATAAATAAATCAGCCAGGGTGACTATTACTTGAATGCTTCTAGCTAATTGATTCAATAGAGATGATCTCACCTGATAAAAGTATCAGGGCTAGAGCATTTCGGTTGTTACTCTAAGTGTGGGTGGGGTGATTGACTCAATAGATCCCCACACATACATTTTTTTTCCCACACCACAGTAATGTCCCAGTGAGAGACTGAATGTTGTGGTGGATAGAGGGTGGGTCTCAGAATCAGGAATTTAAGACCTGATTTTGACTCTGTTTCTCTGTGATCATGGG
The DNA here is from genome assembly GCF_016433145.1 of Gracilinanus agilis. Classification (NCBI taxonomy): domain Eukaryota; kingdom Metazoa; phylum Chordata; class Mammalia; order Didelphimorphia; family Didelphidae; genus Gracilinanus; species Gracilinanus agilis. Next base: position 16,013,940 of record NC_058132.1, on the reverse strand, counting down.
AAATGATTTAACCTCTCAGAGGGCCAAACAACTCCTCAAGTTCAAAGTTACAGACTGATGTTCATTTGCAAAGGAGATTTAAAAACAAAACGAAATAAATAATGTTCCTGACTCTCTGTCCTTCTGATTGATCCCTATGTAGCCCCTTGATTAGAGGCTCCTTTATTAAAAAAAAAATAGTAAGCAGAGCTAACCTGACAAAACTTCCGTGAACACATCTGATGGTGTATGCAACAACTCAAACCCCTAGATCCCCCCCTTCTCTAACAAATAAATGAAGGATTTTTAAAAGCATTGTTAAGTGTCTTCTGTGTGCCAGGCACTGAACTAAGATCTGGGGGCACAAAAAAATGAGCAAGAAGATAATCTCTTGCTCTGAGGAGAGGGGAGAAATGTAACTTCCTCTTTTCTTTGGGACAGGATTAGTTATTGCCATGACTTAGTGACACCTTTGCTAGAGTCCTAGGTTTGGAGTCAGAAGACCTGAGCTCAAATCTGGTCTCAGACTGTTTCTGGTTGTGTGATCCTGAGCAGGTTACTTAACCCTGTTTGCCTCAGTTTCCTCAAATGTAAAATGGGGATAGCGGTAGCTTTTACTTACCAGGGTGGTTGTAAGGATGAAACGAAATAATATTTATAAAGTACATAGCACAGTCCCTGGCACACAGAATAAGTGCATGTTTCCTTCCTTTTCTTTACATGTTTGTGGTTATTGGTTATATTGTTTTCATGGTTCTGCTTACTTTGTTCAATATTAACTCGCATGTCTTTCCTACCAAAAAACAATAAAAAACCCTTAAAAATAAAAATACTGTATGAGAGAGTCTGATTAACCTATAGATCCTATGGGAAAAGATCTGGAATTTATAGTGGACCGCAAGTTCATTCCGAGTCCAAAGTGTGACATGGCAGCAATACAGGGCTAGACTGCTGGGCACTTTATAGAAACTGTACAATTGGTACTACTATTGTTTTTTTAGGGGACTCTTAGGGCTGTTTATTGTGGGGTGGAAGGGAAGAAATGCCTTTTTCTCAGGAAGCTGTGGTCACACTTCCCATTAGGGTCCAAGAGGAGTACAGTGGGAGGGTAGAAGAATGGTCTGAACCCTGCTTCATAGCCTGGACCATCGCTGTTGCTTCAATGACCTGTAGACATTGCATACAATGATCAGACAATTCTGGGAGTTCTGATGAGATGCCTGGACCTTCACCTTTTTCTCTTTTTGATTTAGTGTGTGATGGTCTAAATATATTTTGTATGCCCTGGCAGGGCAAGGGGTAGATGGCAGGGAAGTAAGGTAGAGAAACAAAGAGAAAGCTGGTTTGAAATGCCAGGGATACGTAGAGGCAGAGGGAGTGACAGTCAGTATCCTAAGGGACGCATAGAGACAAAAGTGGTCAAAGACAGAGAGAAAATGAGAGAAAAATCTGTGTGTCTGTTAAGGGTGGAAAAGAAAGGAAGGATGGAAAGAGAAAAAATGGAGATAGAGATAAAGACAGAGAAACAGAAAGATACACAAAGACTGACTGCAGAGGACAAAGAAATAGATAGAAAACCAGAAAAGAGGGGTAAGAAATTCTCAGAGACACTGAGAGAATAGTAGACATGCCAAGAGATGAAAAAATGGAGATATAGGCAACGAGAAGTCAGAGACCACAATATACAGGGATGAGAGACATGGAAATCAATATGTTGAGGAAAAGACAGAAGTACAAAGAGATCCTTTGACTTTAGCCCCAGATTCCTTTACATCTTTCCTCAGGAGGGAGCTGCAATGATTCTTCTTCCTTAAGTACCTCAGGATCACTCTTTATACAGAATGATTTTTCTTTTCTAGGCATCTGCAGGAAGAGGTACACAGAGTCACAGAAACTAGCAGAGCCTCAGGAATTTTAGGATGCTGGCAGAAGAACAGCTGGGGGAAGGTGACAGGAGTGGTTCTATGCAGTCTCCTGAGGGCCTATCCAGTCTCTTTCCCAATGCTCAAGTTCCTGAGTCTCTTTTTCCTATTACACTTAGGGAACTAGGGCAGTTGAGCTGTCATGGCAGGAAATCAACAGTTGTTAACAATACACTTGTGGTCCGGACCAACCTCGGTCCCAAGCTGTGTTGCCTTATAATAACATATAGAAACAACAAGAAGTAGAATTTCCAGACTGGTACCGATTTGACTGCTGCTTCAGGATAGTTTATTTTGGAAAGAGAGAGAGCGAGATCACAAGTAAGATAAAGCTGCTTTTTTTTTAGGCAGAGTAATATGACTGTACAAGGATGACATGTGAATTGGCAGAGTTCCATATTTTTTTTTAATTGAACAGGTCTAAAATATAGAGGGAACTTTGTCAAATTTATAAGAAGAGGAGTCATTCCCCAATTGATAAATGGGTGAAAGATATGAACAGACAATTTTCAGATGAAGACATTAAAGCCATATATAAATGTATGAAAAATGCTTCAAATCGCTACCAATTAGAGAAATGCAAACTAAAACAATTTTGAGATATCATCTCACATCTATCAGATTGGCTAAAATGACAAGGGGACAGGATGACAAATGTTGGAGGGGATATGGAGAAATGGGGATACTAATGTACAGTCATTAGAGCTGTGAATTGATCTAACCATTTTGGAGAGCAATTTAGAACTATAGCCAGAGAGTCATAAAACTGTGTATACCCTTGGATTCATTGCTGGGTCTGTTTCAAAAGGAGATCAGGCAAAAATGAAAAGAACCTTTATGTTCCAAAATATTTATAGTAGCTTTTTTTGTGGTGGCAAAGAACTGGAAACTGAAGGGTTGCTCATCAGCTGGGAAATGACTAAAGAAATCGTGTTATGTGATTGTGATGGAGTACTACTGTGCCATCAGAAATGATGAATGGGCTAATTTTAAAAAAAAAATGGGCAAGAACTACATGGGATAATGAACAATGAAATGAGTAGAACCAAGAGAACATTATATACAGCTACAGATTTAATACTTGAAAAATAACTTGGGAATGTCATTTCCAGAGAATGAATGGAGAAATGGAAACATAAAAGGCATTATATATACATATTTGCTGCCTGGATTATTCCTTCTGTGATGCAGGGAGAAAGGGAAGGGCTGAGAGTAAATAAATTCTATTAACAAAATACTGAAAAATAAAGGGGAGGGAGAACTCTCTCTCTCTCTCTCTCTCTCTCTCTCTCTCTCTCTCTCTCTC
>NC_058132.1:15997344-16010392 GCF_016433145.1 Gracilinanus agilis | reverse complement strand
CTCTCCCTCTCCCTCTCCCCCTCCCTCCCTCCCTCCCTCCCTCTCTCTCTCTCTCTCTCTCTCTCTCTCTCTCTCTCTCTCTCTCTCTCTCTCTCCTAAGCTAGACAATATAGAAAATACTGAAAATGTGGGGAGAAAAATAGTTTTAGAGATTATCAGAAACTCAGAAAACAAAATCCAAGAAAGGGAATAGTGATGAAGCTAAGGTCTTTATAAGTAACTATAAAAATATACAAATTATGGGTAGCAAATAAAGGGAATTTGAGCCCCTATTGCAAAGAGGAACATGCATCATTATTACCATTATTACCCTGCAAGACAGGGACCACGACTGAAAAATGGCTTTGGAGGGGCATATCTTAGTCAATGGAATGACACAGGCAAAGTTGTGAAAGGGAGCACCATTCTGTATTAAGAAAATCTATTTCTTTGAAAAAAACACAGAAACTGTTAGAGAAAAACATGCAACAGAACACCAAGTGAAGATCCAAAGAGGCAGAAAAAAGTCCCTATTTTGGCATGAGGGTATTCTACTGACTACTATTTTTATATGCATTAGATTTATTAATTAGCAAATAATTATAACATACATGCAATCCATGTATATGCACATTACAATGCTTAATATACACAGAAAGAGGAAACATGAGTAAGTGAAAAGAATAAGTCTAATGCATATAATATTCTAATCAATATAATAGTGTCATGATGAAGAGATGTAATGATTCAGTCATCTTTGGGAGTTTTCTATCTACCCAAAGCAGAGCAGTCAATAACTTCTTGGCTTACAATAATAATAATCTAACACTTAAAATATAGGTTGAGGGGAACTACCATTTTAGTTCTGATTCTGACTAACTAGGATTGAATTGATTATTGAAGGAGAAATTATTGGAATTTGGCTGAAAGGGGTCTCATAACTATCTTAACAATATTTATACATATTTACGTGGCATTTCAATATTTACCAATCCCTTTCCTCAAACCTACTGTTAATCATGCAATGGAAATATTGCTTCTCGTATTATAAGTGAGAGAATCTAGGAGATGCAATGGATAGAGCTCTGGGCTTGAAATCAGGAAGAATCATCTTCCTGGGTTCAAATCTGGCCTCAGACATGTAATATCTGTGTGACCCTAGATAAGTCACCCAACCCTTTTTGCCTCAGTTTCTTAATTTGTAAAATGAGTGGGAGAAGGACCTGGCAAACCACTCTAGTATATTTACCAAGAAAAACCCAAATGGGGTCATGGAGAGTTGGACATGACTAAACATCAAAACCAACAAATTTATAAGTGAGGAAACACAAGACCTAAGGGATTAAATTAATTATCCAAAGTCACACAACTAGGAAATATAGGAAATGGTACTGAATGCATGTCTTCAGATGCCAAGTCAAGTGTTCTTTACTATCACCATATTAAATACAATTCTAGAATTTACTATGGAAAAAGAGAAAGATAGGCATAACCTAAAATGCACTTTAGAATTTGAAAGGTTTGGTGAAATGATAGAAAAGATTCTATGAACTAAAATTCTCTAGCATATATCAGTCCAGTAAGGATGAGAAACTATCAAGAGTGCAATTCTGAAGGCAGATAAAGAATTGTACATGATGAGGAGGAAAAGGTGACATCCAAAGACACCAACATGGATAAATACACAGGGAGCTGACCAGCTCACTTAGATTTAAAAATAGATAGACCTAAAAGATGGAATAATATTAAGTAAAAATGATGACCTTAATCATGTATTACAATCTTTTACAAATAGTGTCAGGAGTAATAAATTGCAAAATGAGCAGAATGAACCTGACCAGGAATGTTAGGATAACCAAACAGTTACTTTTAAAAACCTATCCTGGAGAAAAGACAAGGATTACAGAAGGGATAGGATTACTGCTTAAGCTTGGAGGGACACTGATAACAGATATTGGAGAAATGGTAGAACTACTCAATTTGGACTTTGTTTCTTTTTTCTGTGCTAGGGAAAAGAATCTTTGGACTGGAATTGGTTAAAAATGCACTTAAAGGCCAAAATAAGTAAAAAGAGAAAAACAATAACTTACTCTTAATAAATAAATTCAACCCAAATAGATTTAGACTTAGTCTAATGGAAGAACTGGTAGAATATAAGGAAAGAAATGTATTGTGCCTGCAAAAGGTTACCATAGTACTCTATTTTTTTTAAAGAAGGGAATAAAAATTCCAGGAGGTACATAAATACTGAATGTATTATTTCATTAATTCTTTTTATTTTATTTCTTTTTTTAAACCCTTACCATTTGTCTTAGAATTAATATTAAGTATCAGTTCCAAGGCAAAAGAAGAGTATGGGTTAGGCAACTAGGTTAAGTGACTTGGTCCAGTCATGCAGCTAGGAAATGTCTGAGGTCAAATTTGAATCCAGGACCTCTAGTCTCCAAACCTTGCTCTCCACTAAGCCATATAGCTGCCCTCCCCCTCCTATCTTATGCTTTATTTCAATTTCAGTTTTGAATACATATATGCCTCTTCTTTCTCATCAATAGCAAGTCTTTTCTTGCAACAAATACATAAAAAGAAAATCAACGAAATCAACTTGTACATTAACTGCCTGAGAGCAATTTTCCACACCCATAATCCCCATTTTTTTACAAGGAAGTTAGGAAATTTACTCATCTCTTTTCTGGGCCAAGATTGATCAACATTCACTTTTGTATTCTTGTTTTTTTCCTTTTTCATTGTATTCACAGTATATCTTGTTTTCCTGGTTTTGCTTGCTTCATCATGTCAATTCACATACATTTCCACATCCTTTTCTAAATTCCTTGTAGTTGTTATTTCTTATGCTGGAAGAATATCACATTGCATTTATGTACAGTTTGTTCAGCCATTCCCTAATCAGGAAGAATCTGTTCTTCTCCCTGACTTTGTTATCTTGTGACTCCTTGCTTTGAGATTTTGTTGTAAATGAGACCCTGTTTTCTTTCTTTGGTTTCTTTGGGGTACTCACAATGCAGGAGGATCTATGAGTCAAAGCCTATGGACATTTTAATCACTTTAAAAGATAATTCCACAAAAACTGCTGGGAAAATCAGAAAACAGTATGGCAGAGATTAGGTGTAGATCAGCATCTCACATCCTACACCAAGATAAATTCAGAATGGGTAAATGACTTGAATATAAAGAAGGAAACTATAAGTAAATTAGGTCAAAATAGATGGTTTACCTGTCATATCTATGGGAAAGTAAAGATTTTAAGACCAAGCAAGAGTTAGAAAACATTACAAAATATAAAATAAATAATTTTGATTACATTAAATTAAAAATGTTTTGTACAAACAAAACCAATGCAATCAAAATTAGAAGGGAAGTCACAAGTTGGGAAAAAATCTTTATAACAAAAACCTCTGACAAAGGTCTAATTACTCAGATCTATAAGGAGCTAAATCAATTGTACAAAAAATCAAGCCATTGGGGGCAGCTGGAAAGCTCAGTGGATTGAGAGCCAGGCCTAGAGACAGGAGGTCCTAGGTTCAAATCTGGCCTCAGACACTTCCCAGCTGTGTGACCTTGGGCAAGTCACTTGACCCCCATTGCCTACCCTTACCACTCTTCTGCCTTGGAGCCAATACAGAGTATTGACTCCAAGACAGAAGGTAAGGTTTTTTTTTTCTTTCTTTCTTTTCTTTTCTTTTTTTTTTTTAATTAAGCCATTTCCCAATTGATAAATGGGCAGGGAACATGAATAGGCACTTTTCAGTTAAAGAAATAAAGACTATCAATAAGCACAGGAAAAAGTGTTCTAAATCTCTTATAATTAGAGAAATGCAAATCAAAACAACTCTGAGGTACCACCTAATACCTAGCAGATTGACCAAAATGACAGCAAAGAAAAGTAATAAATGTTGTAGGGGATGTGGTAAAATTGTGATAATGCACTGCTGATGGAGTTGTGAATTGATCCAACCATTCTGGACAGCAATTTGGAACTATTCTCAAAGGGCTTTAAAAGACTGCTGCCTTTTGATCCAGCCATACCACTGCTGGGGTTATACCCCAAAAAGATAATAAGGAAAAAGACTTATACAAAAATATTTATAGCTGTGCTCTTTGTAGTGGCAAAAAATTGGAAAATGAGGGGATGCCCTTCAATTGGGGAATGACTGAATAAATTATGGTATCTGTTGGTGATGGAATACTATTGTGCTGAAAGGAAGAATGAACTGGAGGAATTCCATGTGAACTGGAACAACTTTCAGGAATTGATGCAGAGTGAAAGGAGCAGAACCAGGAAAACCTTATACACAGAGACTGATACACTGTGGCACAATCAAATGTAATGGACTTCTCTACTAGCAGCAATGCTATGACCCAGGACAATTCTGAGGGACTTATGAGAAAGAACGCTATCCACATCCAGAGAAAGAACTGTAGGAGTAGAAACACAGAAGAAAAACAATTGCTTGATCACATGGGTTGATGGGGGCATGACTGGGAATGTAGACTCTAAGTGATCACCCTAATGCAAATATTAATCATACGGAAATAGGTCTTGATTAATGACATATGTAAAACCCAGTGGAATTACTCATTGGCTAAGGGGGAGGGAGTTGGGGGGAGGAGTGGAGGGAAAGAACTTGAATCATGTAACCATGGAAAAATATTCTAAATCAATTAATTAAATAAAATTAAAAAAAAGATAATTCCAAAGTGCCTTCTAGAGAATATTATGTGATTAAATTTGATAGCTAGGTGGCATAGTGGATAGAGTCTATTCTAGCTACTCCAGTAACCTGGAGTCAGGAAGTCCTGAGTTCAAATCCATTCTTAGACATTTACCAGTTGGGTGACTGGGCAAATCACTTAATTTCTATTTGACTTTGTTTCCCCATCTGTAAAATGGGGATAATAATAGCATCTATCTCTTATGGTTATTATGGGGATGAAGTAAAAAACAATACTTGAAAAGTACTCTGCAAACCTTGAAATACTATATTAATACTATTATTAATAATAATGATAATACTTTTGTGGGATAGTTAGTGAACAAGTTGTAAAGTTATGACAAATAATCAGGTGACTTTATCAAGAGAAACTCATGCAATACCAATCTGATTTCCTTTTTTTGATTGGGTAACTCATCTCATAATGAAATACTGTAGGTAGCATTTATTCTGATATTAATTCTCATCATCTCCTTACAGACAAGATGTAGAAATGCAGAGTAGATGGATGGACAATTAGATCAATTCTGAACCGGTTGAATGACTGTGGACAAAGAACAGTCATTACTGGTTTAAAGTCAATTTGAAAGGTAGTCCATAATGATATATGTATTGTTTAATACCCCCCCAATAATTTCAAGTAGAATATAGAATTACATGCTTATATGATGTTCAGCTCCATTTTATATACTTCAGGACTGCCAGGGAGTCAATCAATTCTCTCTCTCTCTTTCTCTCTCTCTCTCTCTTTCTGTCTCCTTCTCTCTTGCAAGCTCACTTTCCACTTGGTTTTTTGTTTTCTTCCCATTTTAACATCCACATTTGATAGTGGTTTATTAGTGCATGAGCTTCTCAGTAGGAGTTCCTCAGTCATCTTTCTAGGCTAGATAAATATGGAACAGATTTCTTTGGTTTGAACCACTTTAGGCAGGCAGGAAGGAAAAGGTACAGTGTGATTTATAGCTCAGAAGATCCAAGTTGCATTCTCTCAGTGGATGATGTCTGGCATTTGTCTAGTCATCTAATCTTTCTGAGGCTAAATTTCTACATCTGAGAAATGCATATTGTAATAATTGTCACACCTACTTTGAATGGTTATTGTGAAGCCCAAATAACATAATATATGCAAAGTACTTAGCAAACTTGAAAGAACTATTGAAATGCTTCCTGTTTATTATTAAAATTGTGATGTACACAGATAAGAAAAAGGATCTGCCAGTCAGGCAACAAGTGTATATTCAGAATCTTTGATGTGCCAGACACTGTGCTAAAGCCTCCCCATACAAGGAGAGGCGATGACACTACCTTTATTCCCAAGAAGTTCACATTCTATTGGGGGAGACAATGTGAACTAACTATATAAGACATAGGTGGTACAGTAGATAGAATGCTGGACCCAGAGTCACAAAGACTCATTTCCTGAGTTCAAATCCAATCTCAGACACTTACTAGCAGTGTGACCCTGAGTAAATCACTTTATTCCATTTACTTCAGTTTCCTCATCTGTAAAATGAGCTGGAGAAGGAAATGGTTAAACACTCCTGGATCTTTGCCAAGACAACTTCCAATGGGGTCCTGAAGAGTTGGACATGACTGGGATGACTGAGCGACAGTGTAAGACATATGCAGTGTGAATGGACTGTCATCTTAGAGAGAAGGGACTAGTTAGTAGTGTCAGTGAGCAGTGACTACAAAATATAAGGTTCTTTCTGAGTCTTGGAAGAAATCAAGGGAGTCAGAGGTGAGGAGGGAGATCATTCCAGTTATGGGGGATAGCCAGTGACAACATATCAAGTTGGGAGGGGATTGTCATGTGTGAGGAGAAGGAAGTTGTCCAGTATGGATGAATCCTAGAGTTTGGGGAGGGGAGTAGATAAGAGAGCAAAAAGATAGGAGTAACATGTTACAAAGGACTTTAAATGATAGAATTTTGTATTTGATTCTAAAGACAATAAGGAATTTTTTGAATTTATTAAGGGGGATTTAGACCTCTGCTTTAGGTTTTATTTTATTTTATTTCTATGTTAATACCCTCCATCTTAAGTAGAGAAGGATTGACTTGAGGTAGGGAAGCTTAACAAAGGCTATGAATGAATGAAAAATCTTTAAATGTTATAACACCAGATTCTGTCCCTCCTTCATTCCTTTGCCTCCATTGAAAACAACAACAACTTGAGAAAGGCAAATTTTTTCTTCTGCCTCATGGGATTATTACATTGGTAGTATGAGGAAATGAAATATATGGATGGGGACTATCTGGATTTCAACAAGACAATTAACAAAGTCTCACAATATCCCAAAACACAAATAGATCTGCCCATATATTGACATTAATGTTTTCTCTGGCAATGTTGGTGTCAACCTGTGGATGTCCACTCAACCTGTCCAACCCTTGCTCACATGATGCTCTAAATCCATTCCCAAATAGCAATCAAATGTACTCTGAAATTTCCTTAATTTCTGTCTTGCACCTATCCTCACAAAACTGACCTATCTTTTTCAGTGATCAATTCTTTTATGACTTAATTTATTCCTACTTTTCTTTGAAGTTCCTTATTAAGTGCTTTGGTTTACACAGACACACCATGTCCTTCTTGGTTGTCCTCTGAATGATTCTTGTTTTCATTTCATGTCTCATTTCATGAGACGAGGGTAATAATTATCAGGGACATTTACATAGGACTTTAAAGTTTGAAAGGCACTTTATACACATTACCTTTTTTGAATGTCATAATAACCCTGGAGGATAGATACTAAAGGCATTATCATTCAAATTTCATGTGTGTGAGGCAGCTGATGAGTAGTATCAGCTCTGGAGTCAGGAGGATCTGGGCTCAAATCTGATCTCAGACACTTCCTAGCTGTGTGAAGTAAGTCACTTAACCCCATTTGCCTAGGTCTTGTTGCTCTTCTATTTTAAAGTCGATACTTAGAAAGAAAGCGTTAAAAATTAATTTTATGTGTAACTTTATTTTTTCCCCTTTACATATATTTTTAATTTTTTCTAGATTACATGGCAATACAATTTCTTAATATTTGTTTTTTGACATTTTGCAATCCATACACTCTCTCTTCTTTCACTCTCTTTCTCTCTCTCTCCCCCATCCCATCTCTCTCTCTCTCCCCTCTCTCTCTCCCTCCTACCTTTCCCCCTTCCCTAAGAAGGCAGGTAATATGATATAGGTTCTACATATATTATCATGTAATACATATTTCCCTATTCATCATGTGAAAGAAAGTTGCTTTCAATTTTGGTTTATTTTATGTAAAATCAATTTAAAATAAAATAATTTAAATATGTTGATTAAGACAAACCTCAAGAGCAACAGGGACAATATCTAACATTTAGTACCTTTAAACACTGAAGAATAACCATTTATTCATATTCTTCAATATCTCTAAAAGATATATCTTTGTACAAAAAGTACTAGAATAACACACGTCTAATCCAATGTCAACCTGACATCAACAGCAAGCTGGCAAGATTTTATAGTACATTACACAGGATTTGCTGTCACAGCAGCAATATCTGATGAATAAATTGCAGAGAATTAAGGTTGTTGATAAATGTCAAACATTCCCCTTAAAATAAAAGCCTGTAAGTGCTTGTTAACAGAGTTAAAAAAAAACCCTCTACTAATAGTTTTAAATGAGAATCTTATAAATTTTTATTGCTTACACAAGACAAAAAATTATGGAGGAAATAAAATAAAGAATGGTATGTATCAATTTGCATTTGGACTCCATCTATTCCTTCTATGGTACTGAATAGTCTTTTTCATTTTGAGTCCCTTAATGTTGTCCTGGATCCTTGCCTTGTTGCTAATAGTTGATTGTCATACATTATTATCACTATATACAACATTTTCCTAGTTCTCACTTCCCTTTGCATCATTTTCATATAAGTATTTCAAGCTTTTTTGTGTGTGATGATCTTGTTTGTTGTTTCTGTAACTTTACATTTTTGGGGGGGGCATCTAAATAGTTCAGTGGACTGAGAGTCAGTCCTAGACATAGGAGGTCCTGGTTCAAATCTGATCTCAGACACATCCCAGCTGTGTGAACCTGGGCAAGTCACTTAGCCCCCCTTGCCTAGCCCAGTGGTTCCCATAGTTTTTTGGCTTACCGTCCCCTTTCCAGAAAAAATATTACTTAGCTCCCTGGAAATTAATTTTTTTAAATTTTAATAGCAATTAATAGGAAAGATAAATGCACCTGTGGCCATCACCATCTCCCTGGATCGCTGCAGCACCCACGGAGGGGGGGGTGCCCACTTTGGGAATCACTGGCCTAGACCTTATCTTTCTTCTGCCTTGGAACCAATACACAGTATTGATTCTAAGATGGAAGGTAAGGGTTTTTTTTTTTTTTTTTTTTTTAAAGAAAGTCCCTTACAGAGATGGTGAAAACCATTACTCTGTCTATAAGATCCAGGTAAAAGCTCTCCTTTTGGTAATATAAATATAATTGCTAAAATAGAACTTTTTGTCAGGGGCTGGAGAAGACTAATTCTGTTGACAATTGAGAAGCAATTTTGTATGAAACATATCTTTCTATGGATTCAAGGAGAAGATATATATGTTTATTTTAGATTCATGGGAAACAAAAAAAAATCTCTTCGGATCTAAGGTGAAACACTTTTCCTTATGGGATCAATCAGAAGGTATTAGTAATCTGTGAGGATTTAAAAAGTGTCTGTAGAGGAAATAGGAAGGAGATGGTGAGAAACATTTTCCTGTTGGAAATATTTTAACTATGTTTTTTTTTTAATTTGAAAAATTTCATTTAATTAATTAATTTAGAATATTTTTCCATGGTTCCATGATTCATGTTCTTTCCCTCCCCTCTTCCCTCCCCCCCTCACATAGCCAATGAGCAATTCCACTGGGTTTTACATGTGTCATTGATCAAGACATATTTCCATATTATTAATACTTGCATCAGGGTGATCACTTAGAGTCAACATTCCCAATCATATCCCCATTGACCCATTTGATCAAGCAATTGTTTTTCTTCTGCATTTCTGCTCCCACAATTCTTTCTCTGGATGTGGATTAATGTTCTTTCTCATAAGTCCCTCAGGATTGTCCTGGATCATTGCATTGTTGCTAGTAGAGAAGTCCATTACATCCGATTTTACTACAGAATATCCATCTTTGTGTATAATGTTCTCCTGGTTCTGCTCCTTTCACTCTGCATCAGTTCCTGGAGGTCTTTCCAGTTCACATGGAATTCCTCCAGTTCATTATTCCTTTTAGCACAATAGTATTCCATCACAACAGATACCACAATTTGTTCAGCTATTCCCCAATAGAAGGACATCCCCTCATTTTCCAATTTTTTGCCATCACAAAGAGCGCAGCTATAAATATTTTTGTACAAGTCTTTTTCCTTATTGTCTCTTTAAAGCAGGGGTCGGCAACCTTTTTTGGCTGTGAGAGCCATAAACGCCACATTTTTTTAAATGCAATTTCATGAAAGCCATACAGTGCTCACAGTGCCGCTCCTGTAACTGAGACTGAAAAAAAATTGACTTTATGGCTCCTGCAGAAAGAGCCATATCTGGCCCTCAAAAGAGCCATACGTTGCTGACCCCTGCTTTGAGGCATAACCCCAGCAGTGGATTAAAAGGCAGGCAGTCTTTTAAAGCCCTTGGGCTTTTAACTATGGTTTTTTTTTTAAACCCTCACCTTCCATCTTGGAGTCAATACTGGGTATTGGCTCCAAGGCGGAAGAGTGGTAAGGGTAGGCAATGGGGGTCAAGTGACTTGCCCAGGGTCACACAGCTGGGAAGTGGCTGAGGCCGGGTTTGAACCCAGGACCTCCCATTTCTAGGTCTGGCTCTCAACCCACTGAGCTACCCAGCTTCCCCCTAACTATGGTTTTTAAAAGCAACTTTACAAAGAAAATTTCATGAAGAGCACATGAGAAGCTAGTTGAATCATATATTCCGGAAATGTTGTTTCCTGTGTTTATTGGAGAAAGAACAGAGAGAAAGTACAAACCCTGAAGATAAATATTAAGAAGGTGTTTTAAGAGACTTTAATTATGACCTGGAGTCAGTTGAATGATTCAAGACTGCTTCCAGAAAATGAAGGGGAGTCAACTACTGATATTTTGAGGATCTGAAGTGACTCAGCGGTGGTGTTCCAAATACGGCAAATGTGTAAATATGTCTTTATGTTTATCACCAAATTTATCTGCTCGTAAGTATATGCATATTTAGAAATTTACATTTTAATTTAAATATAGATAAATAGAAATAATTACTGATGATAAAATAGATTTCTCTAGTTCATTGAATAATTATTGTTTGATGAATTGTTAATTAATGAGAGGTGATTGCAGTTTTATACATGAGACTCGTATACTTCAACGACTGTTTTAGAGCTTGGGATTTATAAATTAAATATTTAATAATGAGTCAAATGGAAGGCTAAATTTAGATGAGAGTAACAAGTAAACAGAAGTTGGTGTGCCCAGTCTCTGGACTCATTTTATAAACATTACATATAGATAAGGAAAAAGGAGCCAAGATTGAAGAGTAACTTGCTCAAGTTCACGTAGAACTTGTTGTTTGGTTGTTTTTCAGTCACATCTGATTCTTTGTGGTCTCAGCTGAGGTTTTCTTGGCAAAGATACTGGAGTGGTTGGCCATTTCCTTCTCCAGCTCATTTTGCAGAGGAGGAAACAGAGGCCAACAGGGTAAAGTTACTTGCCCAGGGTCACACAGCAAGTAAGTGTCTAAGACTAGATTTAAACTAAAGAAGACTCCTGATTCCAGGCCCTTCCCTTTATCCACCAACTCATCTAGATGCCCTTCAAATACAACTAGTTAATGTCAAAGGTTGAATTTGAACCCGGGTCAACCTGATTCTAAGTCTATCCTTTGTTGAAGATATATAGAAATGGAGAAGGGATAATAGTATAGCCAAATGGATTCTATGCTGGTGGATCAACTGTACATAAAGAATTGTGATTAATTCATCAAAGTCAACTGGAGGTGTGTGTGGCTAGTTAGTTCATTAGACTGAGAACCAGGCTTAGGGACAGGAGGGACTGAGTTCAAATCTGGCCTCAGACAGTTCTGAGCTTTATGAACCTGAGCAAGTCACTTCACCACCACTGTCTAGTCCTTACTGATCTTCTGCCTTGGAACCAATAGACAGCATTTATTTTAAGACAGATAATAAGGACTTTTTAAAAAGTCAGCTCAGGGAAGGAGTTGTTGGTTAGTAGTCAATTAGTCAAAAAACATTTTTAAAGTGCCTACTATATGCCAGGCACTATGTTAGGCACTAGACTGAGGTTCTGTCTTCAGCTCCCTTCCCCGCTCCCCATCTTTTAGGAAGAAAATGTACAATAGCAGGTATGTCTAAAAACAGCAACTAGATTAGGGAGGTGACCCAGAACAATGCCATTCAAAGATCATTTGAAAGAAATAGGAGTGTTTAACATAGAGCAAAGATGACTTACAAGGAGGGAGATAATTGCTGATGACTTCCAACTTCTTTCATTTGGCTTTAGAGGGAAGAACTAGGAACAATAGACAGAATTGTAAAGAGACAGAATAACTGGACATTAAGGGGAAACAACCCTAACAATTAGTTACCACAAAATGGATTACCTAATGAGGTAGGATTTTCCTTAACTTGTGGCTTTCAAGGTGGGGTTCCTGCCCAAACCTGAGTAGAACTAGATGACTTTAAAAATCCCTTCCAACTTTTAATTATGAAGCCAAGAGACAATGTTTAGACAATGGATGGGTGGGGTCAGAACTAGGGCCAACATTTATAGGAAAACCAAGAAAAGCTGAGTTCAGCACTGGGATAGTGGATAGCACTAAGCAGTTTCTAGCAACATTCACTGTGTTGTTTAAATAGAGATATTTTAAAAGAAGAAAGATATTTAGGGAGCCAGAGAATGAAATTAGGTTCAACCATTTTTGTGCCTTTTTAGTGATCTGAAATGTTGTCACATCAGGCATGAGAAGCAGATAAACCTTTAGTATATAAGAAGCATGCCTCCACATTCAATTTGACCAACTTTTATTAAGTGCCTACTATGTGCAAACCATTGGGGATACAAAGGCAACAATAAAAAATAGTTCCTGGCCTTAAGAAGCTTACATTGTACCAGAGGAAGATATAATATAGAGAGATAATCAAATACATCACATGGTAATTTCAAGACAAAGAGGAGAGGGAGCAAGATGAAAACAGAGATAGACAGGCATGCAGACACAGAGAAAGACAGAGACAGAGAAAGAAAGAAAGAAAGAAAGAAAGAAAGAAAGAAAGAAAGAAAGAAAGAAAGAAAGAAAGAAAGAAAGGAAGGAA
>NC_058132.1:15976424-15987389 GCF_016433145.1 Gracilinanus agilis | reverse complement strand
CTTTCTTTCTTTCTTTCTTTCTTTCTTTCTTTCTTTCTTTCTTTCTTTCTTTCTTTCTTTCTTTCTTTCTTTCTTTCTTTCTTTCTTTCTCTCTTTCTTATATGGTTAGAAAATCATTTCAGTTTTACAGCAGTTTCAACAAAATTTATATCTTAAATAGGCAAAGACAGATCTAAAAAGTTGCAAGTATATATTTTACATAAAATCTTTTTTTAAACACCAATATTTTTTTTAAAAATACTATCCCAGTAATGAACATTTTGTCAGGGAGATCTAACCACAAGATTTTAATATTCAATGTTACATTTTTTCTAAAGATTGCATCTTTGTCATGCATTCTACCAGGCAATCCATCCCTCATTCAAGTAGTTTCTCCTGTCCCTATTTTGCTACTGTTATTAAAAACTAATCTTTAAATTTATACAAAACAACACAACTATGACTACTATTAAATGCAAGAAGCTTTTTAATAGGCAAGATTTGGATGGTATTCAAAACAGTGGATTAAATTATCAGTGAGTTCAAAAGTCACCATTAAGCTGACTTTGGAGTCAGGCAATTGTTCCTTATTTAAAAAAAAAAAGATCATTAAGGAAGAAACATGTACAAATGAATCAGTGCATAAAAGCTTATGGAATCAATGATGATGAAAGTGTTATGCCATGTCATTATTTCTAAACCAAAAAAGGTATTACTAGACACATTCAACAGATAATACACAATGTACTTTTATGGTTTTACTGTTTTAAAGTTTTGAATGAAATAAAACATAGCTAGAAGGTTGGAACATGAAAAAGGTACATTAAATCAGGAATGAATAATCATCTTATTATTGCATTCTTTAAAAAGTCTCTATATGAGCAGAAAATACCCACTGATATAGTCTAAATAAAATTTTCTTTTAATCCAAGGTACCCTGCAAAATATTTGCCGAGCAAATAAATTCAATTATTCAAAATAACAAAGAAATTAAAGAATCCTGGCAGTGACTTTTTTCCCCCACCAAGTTTGAACATTTTTCTTCATAAGTAATCTACTTATCTTCAATTATTTTGAGACAGACAAACCACATCCAATGAATGGGACACAACTGCCCCATTCAACTGCGCAATGTTTTTAAAGCAATTCAGTGTCCAAGGGAATAGAGAGCTTAAAATACATGATTATGCCCTCTCAATATAGTGTGGGTACCTACTTGTCTAGACTGGAATCAGAATAAGATCTTGGAGTCAGCCTACACTCCTGAGTCCCTATTTCTCTGCTCTACTCATGGATAGACAATCTGTTCCTCTGCCCCCATCAACCTCACCCCCTGTCCCCTATACCAAAGGAGACGCTGGCCTTGGAAGCTTAAACTCCCTCCAAAGTCCTAGAGCATGCCAGATAGCACATTCGTCCTGGAGTTGGATGAGATCCTGATCTTTTGCTCCCTTCAGACTCTGCTCAATGTCCACTTCTCTTTCCTTGTGAGATTCTAAGCTAAAATGGATTTTGAAAAACCAATCGCAGATCTCCCGGATCCCTACAAGAAGTGAATTGAGGCTGCTTTTTCCAGGAGGACTTCATCTGCCTCCATGGCCATTATGTAAAGGATCTGAAGGTGCTGGGGCAGAGCCTGACCAGAACTGTGCTCTGTTCTTATTAATTCTCACTAAGCCTTCCCCTACCAGATGGACAACCAGTTCCTGACCCCAGGACAGTGAGGACCAGGAGGTCTCTAAGCTTCTTCCTCTCCTGGAATATCTAAGTCTCTTGAAAGTCAGCCTTGGGGGCTTTCATTGTTCTGGGAGAATAACAGGATCTCCCTGAGAAAGGACATCTGTTGCATTTCATGTATGAAGATACCAAGAAATGTTAATGAAATTATTTTACCACTCCAGTGGGGGAGAGGGGGAGGATGTGGATAATCTCTCGTTGATTATTTCCATCTGTGATTATCTTTGCAAATTTTCTGGGTATTACATGAAGCCTTGGGATTTCCTTGAGTTGCATTTGTCTTTTCACCTGGATGTTAAGGCTTTGCAATTTTTCTTTTGGAAATGGCTTGTTCCTTCTTATCTTTTACCCGCTTTACTTTTCTCTTACAAAATGGCTCTTGGTTTTATATATTCGTGTTAATTGAAAGGGAGTAATGTTGTTACCAAAAAAGGATACTGGGGAAATATTACAACAGGTATATATAACTTGATTTTCAAAGGCTATTGGAGAGTTTATTTTTTATATATTATATTAATACCTGTATATTAAGGAGAATACTGTGGATTCTTGTGTCTGGGATAGGAGCCAGAGATAATATCCAGTCAGCTTCTTTTTGCATTTTTTTTATCCTTAGGAATCCCCAGGGATGTCTTCTTTTTTTTTTTTTTTTGACAGAATTTGGTTAATAAGTAAAGAGATCTTTTCCTGTGTTCGTGTTCCCTATGATGTAAGGACCATCTCTTAATTAGTTATTCACCAACTAAAAGTTTCTTGGGATGTTCAGAGAGGAGCTGAATCATAAACACCTAAAAATCTATTTATTAACCTATCTGACCCATCTTATGTCATCCTTGGTCTTGAGAGAGATATGGAAACATTTTATTTCATCTATTATGAGGCTGCCCTAACCAATAAATTTATATTCTTACCTAAAAACTGTTTCTTGAGATAATTTTAATCATAATAGCTCTATAAATATGGAACATGTGAAGATAGAAAGGGAAGGAATTTCTGGTAAAGGGAACAACCTGGGTCATTTAACTAGCATTGATTTGGCAACTACTCTGTTCTAGGTACTTACTGGGGGAAAAAAGAAAGGCCAAAACTGTCCTTGGCCTCAAAAAGCTCGTGGTTTAATGGGGAAGACAATATACAGGAAATTAAATCCAAACATCATTCATATAGCACAAATTAGAGATAATCAGAGAGTGAAGGAGCTAACATCAATTGTGAAATTGTGAAAGCTTCCTGAAGAGTATGAGACCTTAGCTGACACTTAAAGGAAGTCAGGGGAGCCAGGAGACAGAGCAGAGGAGACACTTCCAGGCATGTGAGGTGGTCACCTAAAATGCCTAGAGTTGGGAAATAGGGTGTACAATTTGAGGAACAGCAAGGAGGACAATGTCACTGGTGTGATAATAAGGTAAAAGTAAGGAAGCCAGAAATATGTATGTGTGTGGGAGTTTAAAGAATAAGGAGACTGGAAAGATGTGTGTGTGTGTGTGTGTGTGTGTGTGTGTGTGACTTATGGCAGGATTTAAAAGCCAAATAGAAGATTTTATCTTTTATCCTAGAGGTAAAAGATTGAATTGATTCAAAAAATATGTGACATGATGAAGTGTACATTAGGAAGACCAGTTTGACAACTGACTGGAGAATGGATTAACATAGGGAGAGAATTGAGGTAGGGAAGCCAGTGAGCAAGATATTATAATAGTTCAGGTATGAAATGATAAAGGCTGCCTCAGTTGGTGGCTGTGTGAGAGGAGAGAAGATGGATGTATTCAAGAGATTTCATAAAAATAGAAAAAACAAGACTTAGTACCTGACTGGTTATAGAGGAAGAGTGAAAGAGAGAGTGAGCAGCTGAGGCTGACCTCAAAGGTGCTAATCCAGGTGACTTACATCTTCTATAGTAAAAGGGAAATTAAGATGTGAATTTTTTATTGGGGGGAGGGGAGACAATGAGTTCAGTTTTGGACATATTGAGTTGAAGAAATCTACAGGACATTTAGCTCATGATGTTCAATAGCTAGATGGAGATGTGAGACTAGATAGTAGCGCTGGGCATATAAATCTGAGGATCATGTACATAGGAATGATAATTGGAAATACTCAAATTGATGAGATCACCAAATGAAATAATATAGGAGAAAGAGAAGAGGACCAAGGCCAGAGTTGGGGAGCACTAGGGAGCACTCACAGTTAACAAGTGTTACCTGGATAAAGATCCAAGAAAGAAGTCTATAAAAGAGGAATCACGGTTGTAGAAGGAGAATCAGGTGAAAGTAGGGTCATGAAAACTAGAGAAAAGAGTGTATTGAGGAGGAAAGGGTGACTGACACTTTCAAAGATTACAGAGAGTTCAAGAAGGATGAAGATGAAAACTGAGGAAAGAGGAATTGGAAATTTATTTATCATGCCTTGTCTCCCCCATTGTCTTCATGTATGAAAGTATCTGGAAGTCTGTCTTAGGAAGAGACAAGAGGAAATATCTCACCATGAGAGGGGATTTAGGTATATAGGATGCCCTATATACCTAATTTTTTGTGCTATTTTTGTGCGGTCATTGATAGGTGGAGGAGTCAAAGCTATGAAATTGGTTATTGATTAATAGCTTTAAAGATTCCCTACCTTCCATCTTAGAATTAGCACAGTGTACTGTTTCCAAGACAGAAGAGTGGTAAAGGCTAGGCAATGGAGGTTAAATGATTTGTCTAGGGTCAGAGAGCTAAGAAGTTTCTGAGGCCAGATTTGAACCCATGACCTCTCAGACTGCCTCCACTGAGTCAGCTAGCTGCCCCCAGATTGAGTTACAGATATAATTTTTCCACATAGGAATATAAATAATTTGACCCTATTGAAGCCCTTTAATTTTTTCTTCCTTATTTGTCTTTTTATACTTCACTTGTATTTTGTATTTGGACATCACATTTTCTGTTTAAGTCTGGTCTTTTCTTCAGGAATGCTTAGAAATCTTTTATTTTATTAAATGACTGTACTTTTCCCAGGAAGAATATAGTGAGATATCAGTCCAGTGCCCTTGCCTTCCAGAATATCATTTTCCAAGTAATCTGGAATGGGGTTCTATGATATTCGAACTGATTTTTTTCTCACTGCTTATAGTATTTTCCCCTTGGCCTGGGAGCTCTTGAACTTGGCTATAGCATTTCTGGGAGTTGGCATTTGGGTATTTATTGCAGGAGGTGATCTGTGGATTCTTTACATTTCTATTTTACCTTCTTATTCAAGAATATAAGGGCAGTTTTCTTGGATAATTTCTTATAATATGATGTCTAAGTTTTGTTTGTTTTGTTTTGCATTGGGTTTTTTTTGTTTGTTTTTGTCATGATTTTCAGGTTGTTCAATAGTTCTTAAATTGTCTCTCCTGGATCTATTTTCCAGGCAAGTTGTTTTTTCAATGAGATATTTCATATTTTATTTTATTTTTTAATTCTTTGTATTTTCTTTTATTGCTTCTCAATGTCTCGTGAAGTCATTCGTTTTTGTTTGCCCAATTCTAATTTTTAAAGACTGATTTTCTCCCATGACCTTTTGGTCCTCTTTTCCCATTTGATCCATTCTAGTTTTCATGGCACTTTTTTCTTCACTGAATTTTTATGCCTCTTTTTCTAGTTGACCAAATTTTCTTTCTAAGCTGTTATTTTCTTTTTGTATTATTTTCATTCCTTTTCCCCAGTTTTCTTTGACCTGTCTTGTTTGATTTTTTAATTCCTTTTTGAGTTCTTCCAGAACTTTTTTTGTTAGTTTTTCATGTGGTTGTTTGGATATGTACTGGTTATTATTGATCTTTATATTGATGGCCAGTTGATCTTGATTAATTACTGCTGTCAGGGAACTTTCGTTGATGGGTGAGTGATGAACTTGTTGGACACAACTTACTCCAACAAATTTATTAAAACTGTGAGAAGGATCAGGGACAGGAAAAGGGGGGTAGAAATTATGATGAGATATCTTAACCTAAAAACTTATATTTTTAAACTAAAACCTTGACCCACTCTGTCCCACAAGGGATTGTCTTCTTATTCACCAGAGTGAATCTATTCTTACTACTCTTGCTATCTACTAATGATTAAATCTATCTCTCAAAATCTATTCTAAGAAATGATCTTAAAAAATATATATAGTTCTCCTTAATTCCAGCTATCTTCAACAAATTAATCATGAAAGGCCAAGAGAGGTATTTTGTCAATATCTCATAGCAGAGGTCCCTGCAATTGGCACAGCTTCAACCAGACAGAAACAGCACCACCTGCTGATCAAAAGATGTTTTTTTTCTGCTCATTCAAAGTCAAGTTTCTCAAAATCCTTCACAGAGTGATCCAAGGAAACTTCCCAAACACCTACTCTCTGAGAGCAAGCTTCAGAGAGTGATCAATTATCCTAACTATGCTTTCCTTGAGATCTCTGGTAATTCCTCTTAAGGAACCCACAGAAAATTCTTCTCTCTGCTTAAGGGGATAGATTTTAAAGTGACAAACCTTTTCCCTAGGCTGGAAACCTTCTAACTAGAGCCCATTCTTTAAGTTAATTAACTAATTAATAACTAATTAATCCTTACAGATCTCACCATCCCCTGTTGGTTCTGTGCTTTGCTCTTTGCCCCCATAGAAATTTTCAATGGTTAAATGTTTCTTTTGCTTTTTGCTCATTTTCCCAGCCTGGTTTTGCAAGTAGACTTGGAATTCTGAAAGCTGCTTGATGATTCTCTCCCCTCTGCTGGCTTGTGGAGATTGGCACTGAGAGCTATTTTGCCATAGGGCTAGCAGCAATGCAGACTTGAAAGGGCCAAATGCTATGGATTTGCAGGTCTCACTGCAGGCTGGTTCCAGGGCCTGAGATTTCAAGTTGTGGTTCTGAAATACTTTTTTGTTGGTGTAGCCCAACACCCGGGATCCCAAAGTTACCCTATACCTAGTCATAGAACCTGGAGCAGCAGATGGGGGGAGGGTAGTCAGCCAGCACTCCACTGTGTGCAATTTTGCTTCTGCTTCTCCTTTGTCCCATGAAAATCAACTCTCTTTGCCTATCTTTCAAATTGTATTCAGTGGGAGAGACTCCACATTCCATCTTGCTGCTGGTTTTTGACTCCTGTTGTTTTGAGGCACTTTTTTAAAGATTGATTTGAAAGGATTGTCAGAGCAGTTTCAGTTTTCACTGCTACTAAGCTTCCATCTTGGCTCCTGCCCTCTGATTGATTAGCAGTTAATAGTAGTAATTATAGCAGTAACCATTATAATAAATTTCTAAAGACTTAGATTCAGAACTATTTTGTATAGTCGTTGGTAGTATAATAACTTGATAGGAGACTATGCATTTAATTCCTAGCAACCATGCCACTAGAGAGACATACAGAAGATGGATGGAGGAGACTTAACCTGATCATAAGATGTTTTGCCAAGCACAGAGTATCTGTAGTACAAAGGAGTGGTGAGTTGGGAACCTTCCAAAAGATATTACTGAGGATTTTAGCTAACTCTGTTTTTAACTTCCTTCCTGGAAGCGCCTCCTTCCTTTCATCAATGCCTTACCTTCAATGCACATGGTTTACTTGGCCATCTACATCCTCCTCCTGGGTGGTGAAGAGAAAAATGTAGTACCTGCTTATATCCCTGGGTTTAAATTGGTCAGAGAGTAGAAAAATGCTGTTTTATTGTCATTTTCCTGAATTACTTTTTATCCAGGAAAGTTATTTTCTTAAATGACTCAAGTCTTACTTAATTGTGTTCTAATTCTGTCAGGTAGTCTATCTAACTCTAATTTTAATAATGTAGTATCTTATGCCACATTGAACCACTTTGAGGACTGCATTTTACCTGTGAATATGAATATGTTTCAACAAAATAAATTATTTGAATCCTTGGGGTGCTGGATTGATCTATTGCATCTGGTAGAGAATTAGAGCCTGGGGATGTCAATGCTAGAAACAGCTATCTGGTTACTCCAAATCCTGGTAGTTACCATCATTCATTTATTCAATTTTCCTTTCTCTCTTGCTCCCTCTCTTCTCTCCCTCTCTCCTTCTCTTTCTCCTTACTTTCTGCCTGTCTTGGAATCAATAGTATATGTACAAAAATATTCATAGCTGCTCTTTTTGTGGCAGCAAAGAAATTGAAGTAATGTCCATAAGTTGGGGAATGGCTGAATACATTGTGGTACATGTTGATGATGGAATACTATTGTGATAAAAGAAATGATAAACAAGATGATTTTAGAAAAAGCTGGAAAGATCTGCAGGAACTGATGCAAAGTGAAATAAGCAGCACCAGGAGAATATGGCATACAGTAACAACAACATTGGATAATGATTATCTGTTAAAACTTGACTGTTCTCAGCATTATGATGATCTGGGACAATCTTGAAAGACTAATGACAGGAAATGCTCTCTACCTCCAGAGAAAGAACTGTTGGGGTTGTATTTATAGTTTTATTTTGGTGTTTTGGTTATGCATGACCACTATGGAATTGGGTTTTGCATGACAATAAAAATAAAATAAAATAAACTTATAAGGTTCATTTTAACCTCTAAAAAATAAAGACCAATACTATGTGTTAATTCCAAGGCAGAAGATCAGTAAGGAGTAGGCATAAATGACTTGCTTAAGAATTCAGGACCTCCCATCTTTAGGCCTGATTCTCAATTCATTAAGCCACCTAGCTGCCTCTACCACCATTCATTTCTAGGGATGATGGGCTGATATGCTAGATGTCTGAGTGCCCAAGAGAGTTGGGAACTGGGGATGAAGGGCAAAAGATTTCACATTCTCAAAGTGTCAGATTGTGTGCATGAATGTGCAGGTGCACACGTGTCCACATGTGTGTAAAATTCCTGAGATCTTAGGGTAATAAGATGTAGACTTGTAATAGAGATAATCTAATCCAGAGTTTTTATTTTATAAATAAGAAAATTGAAGCATGAAGCAAGGGAAATGACTCATTCAAGGCCACATAGGTAGTAATTAAAAGATCTGGAATTCAAACCCATGTCTTATGACTTCAAATACAATGCTTTGTTCATTACATCATAGATTGGGTACATGTATGGGGTCAGATGCATGAGTCACCTACAGTGTTTAAGCATTAGTCAGAGGGCTGGGTCCTGTGAAAGCAGGGGACTGGTGGGTTAGATACTTAAGGCCCCAAAAGGGAGCAGGAGGAGAACTAGAACCCTGGATCCCCTATATTCATTCTCTTCCATTACCCCTCCCTAAACTCTTGTTCCCTAATAATATCTCCCATGCCTCTTTCACTTGGATTCCAACTTTTCTCCACCCATTCCACAGCTCCCCACTCCCTCCTACAAATTCATTGTTTCTCCTGCCCTCTGAGGAGTGAAGACCCTCTCCTTCCAACTTCTTCTCCTGGGGATACAGAGCTGAATGCAGAAAACCATGGATTGAACATGGAATTAACTGAGAGAATGGAATGTTACCAAGAAGATGGCTTTTCTCACCCTGTGGGTCACACAGTAGGGTGGGTGGGGAGGGGGTTAAGATTTACAAATGTTGGAACAGGGCAGAGCCAAGAAGGAGGTAAATGCTGGTCTAGAGCCCCCTCAGGCTTCTTTTGGGGATCCTCCCTTGACTCATTTTACAGTTTGGGGGAGGAGGATGACAATGACTTTGGGCATCCAGAAATAGCTGGAAACGTAGCCCCCAAGTTCCAAGATTGTTAAATGCCACCCATCTCCCTAGTCTACTCTTTGATACTATGTGGTATTGGACATGCCACACAGGCTCTCTGAGTCTCAGTTTCTCCATATGTCACATGATATCTAAAAGCCCCCTCCTCACTCTCAATCCTGTCATCCTAAACCCCTGCCATATGCCTTGTTTTCTCTGTTTCGTTCAATTCCATTTGATTAGCTTAATAAGTGTCTAGGAAGAAATGCCTGGTACTCTGCCTGAGAGTAAGACTGTAGAGACCAAGCAAACACAATTATATTTTGTGTCTGGCTCTCTGAGGAGCACTAGAGGATACAAAGTTCCAAGAGAAAATGTCCTTACCTCTCAGCAGATTGCATTCTGATGGGGAGACAACACAGGAATGTAGAGGAACATATACCCGTGAGATCATAGAAAGCAACCTTAGGGGGAAGGTGCTAGCATGTGGGGAGGGAGGGGGGTCCTCTGCACAAGGTGACCCTTGAACTGAGACATGAAGCTACGGATTCCAAGAGGTGGAGGTAGGGAGGGCATTCAAGCCATCACAAAGGCATGAGGTGAAATGGGAGGGGAAATTTTGTGTGTAAGGAATAGTGAGCTGGATTGTAGAGTGTGCAGAGGGGAATACTGTGTAAAAGGACTAAAAAATGGACTGGAAAGGGAGGGGTCAGGTGATGGAGAAATTGAAATACCAAGCTAATGAGTTTATTTTTAATCTCAGGGGTAATAGGGAGGCTCAGGAGTTTATTGAGTAAGGGAGTGAATGATAAATTTCCCCCAAAGAAAGTCACTTCAGCAGCTGCTTGGAAGGTGGATTACAAGGGGAGAGACTTGGAACTGGGAGACCAAAATGATACTGCCCTCATGAAGTTTACAATCTATTGAGGAGTATGACATGTACACCCACATAACTAGGACACAATGGAGAGATTCAGATAAAGAACTCCTGGCTTTGAGGAAGAAAATCTCATCATCAGCTGGGGAGTCCAGAAATGGTTTCAGGAAAGAGACAGTGCATGAAGTGGATCTCAGATGGAGATGATTTCACTGGGGGTGAGGGTAGGGAGGGAGGCAAGGAAGAAGGTGTCAGCTACTTATTAGCTGTATAAGCCTCAGTTCCCTTCTCTGTAAAATGAAGCAGTTTGATGACATGGCCTCTGTGATTCCTTCCAGCTTGCAATTCATTAAACATTAACTACATACCCTGGACCATAAAGACAGGAACAAAACAATCCCTGCCCTCGTGGAGCTGACATTCTAGGGGCTGTTCAACATGTATCTAGATGAGTAAAGGCAAGGTTGCTTAAGGTGGGAGAGAGCATTCCCAGTGGGAGGATCAGAGAAGATTTTCCAGAGGAGATTTATATCTGAAATTAGCCTTCAAGAGAGAGAGAGAGAGAGAGAGAGAGAGAGAGAGAGAGAGAGAGAGAGAGAGAGAGAGAGAGAGAGAGAGTGTGTGTGTGTGTGTGTGTGTGTGTGTGTGTGTGTGTGTGTGTGTGTGATAGAGACAGATTGGAGGTAGGAAAGGGTGGCTTATCGAAGGCTAAATTCTGTGAATAGCTAATAATCCTTTTGGTCTGG
>NC_058132.1:15953010-15971603 GCF_016433145.1 Gracilinanus agilis | reverse complement strand
TCTCTCTCTCTCTCTCTCTCTCTCTCTCTCTCTCTCTCTCTCTCTCTCTCTCTCTCTCTCTCCATTTTTAAATCCTTAACTTCCACCTGAAAATTAATTACTGTGTATTGGTTTCAAGGCAGAAGAGAAGGACAAGGCAATGGGGGCTAAGTGACTTGTTCAGGGTTGCACATCTAAGAACTGTTTGAGGCTATATTTGAACCCAGTACCTCTTGCCTCTAATCTTGGCTCTCAATCCGTTGAGCCACCTAGCAATCCACCGCTCCCTGACCTTTATTAAACTCTTGGAGAAGTCAGGATCCTCAGATTCAGCCCAGAAAGGGACCTCAGAGATCACCCATCCCAATACTGAATCTTCAGTTTACAGGGGAAGAAGATGAGGATCAGAAAAGTTATGATTTGTCCAAAATGACAGAAAGCAGCAGAGCCAGGACTGAAAACCACACCCTCTGATTCCAAATCCAGTCTGCTTCCATAGTACAAGGGAGATTTATTTTTGCCTAGTAATGAGAAAGTTAGAGTATTGGCCTTAGAATCAGTGTGGAGCCGAGTTCAAATCCTGACTCAGTCACTTACTGGCAGTATGATTTTGGTTTCTTCCTCTGTAAATGGAGACCCTAATGGCAACTTCATCACAGGGCTATTGTGAGGGTCAAATGAAATAACATGTAAAGCTCTGTGTGTTCTGGACAATGCTCTTTAGGTATTAAGCTTCCCCTCAGCATCATATTATGGGGTTCCCATCTCCCAGCCAGACAGTGACATCCCTGGATTCTTTCCCTCTTCCCACTCACTGTGGGAAGAAACACATTGTGGGCATCAAGGGGAGCTCAGGAAAGCCAGACTGAATGAATGGAGCGACTACAGCTTGGGGAGACTGAGGACACATGAGTTTATTAAGCTGAGGAGTCCAGTGGGGGCAGAAGGGATTAGAGAGGAAGAGTGATGGTCCCAGTGGGGAAGGGGTAGACACCCAGGTTGGGGTGAGGGCAAGAAGCAGGGAGGGTAGGGTCCAGGGGAAGAATCCATCTCAATAGTCTAAATCCAGGTCCCCCCGGGTGCCATTATAGACCAGAAATTCACATAGTTGAGGAAGCAAAAGAAGCCTATGAGAGGGGAGAATGGGCATGAGTCACTGCCTCCCTTCTCCACCCCCCACCTCTATTCCTACCTTACATCTGCTCCTCTTTCCATGTCCATCCTCATCCTAGATCCTTCATCATCCTAAATGTCACTATTTCTTAAGGCCACAGACCTAAAGCTGAGTCCAACTAGTCCAACCAAGTCACTTTACTTGGAGGAAACAGGCCCAAGATCACAAGAAAATACCCTTTGGAAGTAGGAATTGAACCCATGTCTTTGGACTTTTTATCCTGAACTTAGAATCAATACTGTCTACTAGTAACAAGCCAGAAGAGTGGCAAGGGCTAGGCAATGGAGGTTAAGTGACTTTCCCAGGGTCACACAGCTACAAAGTGTCTGAAGCCACATTTGAACCCAGGACATCTCATCTGAAATCCACTGAACCCCTCAGTGGCCCTCATAGACCTCCTTCTTAGCTTCTCATCCCCCTGCCCTAGTCTGACAACAACATCTGTCCTCAGTCAGGGTCCCAGCCTCATCCTCATCCCCAATCCCAGCTTCTACCCACCTTCACCCCTCACTCCCAAGCCCAGGCTCCGCCCTGCTTCAGCCCCAGCTCTCATCCCCACCTGTCAGCATATAGAAGAAAATGCCTAGCCACAGCAGGTAGTAGTTTTTCTCCAGGGTGTAGCTCATTCCCTCCTGCAGGAAATTCCGGGCCTGAAGCAGGTAGAACAGGGCACACAGGAACAGCAAGAAGCCTTGGAATGGAGAAGCACAGGGCGTTAGAGGCAGGGGTGGGAGAGGGGAGAGGGTCAGGATGTCCTGGGTTCAAATCCTATGTCAAACATCTCACCTACAAAATAGGGATGGATAAACAGGAAGATGGAGTGACAGATATAGCCAAACAGGAGCCTCTATGAATGGATCTCCCTATGTATGTAGGTGTGTATATGCACAGACATGTGCTGTGCATCTATACGGATTATATTGCTACATTTCTGTCTATGTCTGTGTGTACCTGTCTGTCTATTGCTTTGTAGACCTTAAAGCACTTTTTTTAAACCCCTTACCTTCCATCTTAGAATTAATCCTGGGTATTTGTTCTAAGGCAGAAGAGTAAGGGTTAGGCAAAGGGGGTTAAGTGACTTGCCCTGGGTCACACAACTGGGAAATGTCTGAGGCCAGATTTGAACCCAGGACCTCCTGTTTCTGGACCTGGCTCTCAATCCACGGAGCCATCCAGCTTCCCTTCTTAAAGCAATTTATAACTATTAAGTAGAAACTTAAAACATGGACCCTAGAGGGGCCAGGTCACGGTATACCATCTCTGGCCCCTAGAGTGACCATTCTCTCTCTTTTGATGAGGATGACATGGCATCAATCCACATGACTCTCTCCAGCTATTTGGCCCATTATAAGGCCTTCCCTCTCTCCAGCTCTCAACTTCTTATAGATAAAATAAGAGGAGTAGATGGGATGATCGATCTAGGTTTTTCTACCTGCAGGATGAGAGAAACCATGATACTAGGGAGAAACTCTGGAGGTAGATCCAGAAGAACCCAGTGGACAGAAAGCTAGCCTGGGAGTTGGAAGAATTTTGATTCAAATCCTGCCTCAGACACTCATTAGGTGGCTGACTGACCAAATTAGCGACTTCTCTGGGCCTTAGTTTCCCCTTGTGTGAAATGATTGGGGTAGAGTAAATTACTTCTAAAGTCTCTGGTAGCTGAGTCTCATCTCAGTCATTGATATGGTATTGATATCCCTTGGGGCCAAGCTCATGGCTCTTAGGCTGGGCTATCCACAGAAAAGGTCATTTGATGAATGGATCTGGAGATTTTCATTTGAGCTGGACCAGGGGATCTTTCCAGCCAGGCTGTGATGGCTCAAAGGATAGAGTATTGGATTTACAGTCAGGACAACTTGAGCTGCCTCACCCACTAACTGGTCCTGGGACCCTGGGCCAGTCATGTGATGTTTCTTAGCCTTGGTTCCCTCAATAATGATGCCTAACTCAGAGCCATTGTTAGGACCAGAAGAGACAACATATGAAGTGTTTAATAAACCTCAAAGTCATATAAATGCTAGTTATTACTATTATTATTTTGAAGAGATCTAGTTCAATACTCTCATTTTACAGAGGGGGAAATTGAGGCCCAGGGAGGTTAAGCAACTTGCTCACAGTCATGTTGAGAGTATGGGATTGATATAATCCCTGGATCTGCACTCAGTGTTCAGGAGCATTTTTAGGAACAATCCAACCCTACCAAGAAGTAGGTCTTCTCTCAGATTTCCCAGAAATTTGCTTGTTTTTAAACTGAGAGTCCCTATCTTGTTGAGGTTGGATGTGCAGAGGAGATTCTCAGGTCTGGTCCCACTCTGATCCTAATTCTAACTGCTCTGTTTCCAACCTGAGTCACTTCAGCCCTTTCTGGGCAACCTCAGGGCTCAGCACCTCTATGCAGTACTTAGTACAGATACCCAAAAGACTTAGCCTACTGTTTCTCAGAATTTCCTCTCTTAATAGATGCAATAGCCACCTCCTCCCTAGGAGCAGAGATTACAGACATGCACCACCATGCTTAGAAATGTGGGCTTTCTTAGAACCAAGCAGGGAATCTTTTCCCTTTGGTCTCAGGTTTTCACATCTCCCAGACTTTCTAAGGCTTCTTTAATCTCTGAGCTCCCCAAACCAAGAGTCCTTGAGTTTCTCTGTTTCTTGAGCCTTCTAGGTGCCCAAGGCTGAAAGATGACTGCATCCTGTCCCCAGTTACCTACTTTCTTTACATGGTACTGCCACCATAATAGGACCCTACACTCAGTTGTTTGCCTACTCTTTTCTGACCTGGATGGCCACTAAGGTCCCCCTCTTGCTCTGGTAGTTCTTCCATGTTTCCCTTTAAACCATAGATACCAAGCCATAAGAATGCATTCTTTTGGGTCTATGGCAAGGAAGTCTCTTCTAACACATCATGGTCCATGCTCAACATGGTATGGAGCTGACTTGAGATTCATGATACCTGCCAATAGAAAAGGAATTCTGGCCCATTCTGCCACATTAGGCAGGATCTGAATGTGGGTCCAGCCCATTTGAACGTGTGTTTCTCATGCAAGGATCAGCCTAAATGTGTTTGCTGAAGCCCTGAGTCAGACTTTCTGATAATGGTATTTTCTGACTTAATATCAGAGGTGGGGAGGAGCTGTGATGCCAATCTGTGGGTGCAATGATGTCACAGGTCCTTGAAACATGAAGTATTTGAGAAAGAAGAGCAGGGATTCAGATTTTAAAAAAATACACCTGCCATTTTAAGTAATTCAAAGTGGCTAGGGAAGAGAATCACCTAATCTCAGGCTCAACTCCTCAACTCTTCTATCTGGCTTGTCTTCTGCAGACCTAGCTTGATCCAAGATAATCCCTAGGCTTGGAACTCTGGAAGTTTTCAAGGCGACTTAGAGAAAGGGATTTAAATGTCTCTTCTGTTCTTCTTATCTGTATGAGTAAGCTCAAGTCACTCAACCTGTTGAGGCCTCAGTTTTCTCATCTGTAAAAGGAGGGGATTGGACCAGTGCTCCTCTGAGGTCTCTTTCTTTTTGAGGTCATGGACCCTATGCTTCCCTAATAGAGGGAGCCTGGGAAATGGGAATGGCACCCATCTTTCAACCTTAGTTTTACATTTACTTGCTGTGTGATCTTTGGTAAGTTATTTTACCTTTTTGGATCTCAATTTTCTCCTCTTTCATATGGGAATCTCATATTAATTACCTTCCAGGAGTGTCCTAGTGGAAGCATTTGATTGGCCTAGAAATGATGGCAACAATGACAGAGATTCGGGCTCCATCTGAGGTGTTTGCCTGGTAAATGTGAAGAAACGAAAATATGGCCTGCCATAATGGAATTGGAGAATTTGGGACAGCCTTTTCATTTCATTCCCTCACCTGCTAATGTCTTTCCCTCTCCAATTATCCTCTACATCCTTTGGAGAGGTCTTCTTTTATCTAGTTATTTACATACTGTCTCACTCCTTAGAATGTGAGTTCAAGGGCAATAACAATTTCTGTCTTTCTTTGCTTCCTCAGATTGGTGGCACAGTGGAAAAATCATTGAGCCTAGAGTTAGGGTAACCTGAATTTTAATTCTACCTGAAACACCTACCTGTAGGACCCTAGGCTAGTCACTTAATATCTATCTTGCTTAATTTTCCTAATCTGTGAAATGGGGATAATGATAGCACCTATCTCCCAGGGTTGCTGTGAGGATGAAAATATGATAATATTTATAAAGCACTTAGCACAGCGCCTGGCATGAAGTAGGAGCTTAATAAATGTCTATTTTCCTGCTTGCTGCCTTCCCCATGACTTGTTAGCAAGTGCCTGCACCATAATAAATGTTGACTGACTGAACTCCCTCATGGGCTCTCCACTGCCTACTCCTGCACCCCAGTGAGGGATAGGAGCTGTTTCTTTCCAAATCCTATGAGTTCACCAATCAGTTCCCTGGTTCTTCAACAGTAATGGGGTCCCTAGATATTACTAGAGACTGTTATCTCTTCTTTGTAGAAAAAATAGCATTGGAAGTTTGGAATCCTCAAGGACTAGTAATAATGAGGATAGAGATAAACCTGGAATAAACTCAGATTGAGATTGGGCATGAGTTTGGGGATAGACAGAAGGTAAGGAAAGAATAGGAATGAGTCTAGACTTGGATAAGGGTTTGGGGGAATTAAGGATGGGGATGGGGATCAAGTTGAGTTTTGGTTGAGCTGGTGATGAGGCTGTATTGGGAATTGGGCTAAGGAAAGGATAAGGAACTAGGAACCATGCCTGTACTGAAGCTGATAATGGTGGTGGTGAGGTCCATGAGGGGCACCGAGCCTCTGAAGAAGAGAATGGTGTAGGCCAAGGCCAGGCAGAGAAGGAAACTGATGAGGGTGGCAATGAGGATGAAGGTGACCGAGAAATTCAGGTAATCTGAGGAAAGAAGGAATAAGGGTGAGAGAGAGAATGTTTCCCAGGGAATAGGGATTTTGGAGGCTGAGGAAAACTGGAAGGGAGAGACCATCTACAAGTTAGGAGGAAATTTCCAGTTAAGGGGGGGGTCTCTGAACTAGGGGAGGGTCCTAGGCAAAGGAGAGGGCTCTGCCTGGGATGGGATGAGCTGAGAGTCCCTGCTATTAAGGCCTGTTTTCTGTGACAGCCTTCCCAGTGAGAGGGCACTCTCTGGTCAGAGATGGGTCAGGTCCTAGGGGAGTGGGGCAGGCAGACTCACAGGGTGACTCATCAGGCTCCAGCATGCATTCAGTCTCTGGGCATGGAACAAAGATTGATGTGAAGATGTCAATGAAGGTGAAGTTGTCAGACATATTCACTGGCACTTGGAAACGAATCCATGAATCACGCAGAGAGAGCAGAGCAATGACACATAGGCCAGCCAAGCTCAGCACCAGACATAGTTCCCGACTTAGATAGCGAGCTTGGTGTAACAGCCTGTGACTGAGTGGAAATACAGAGGTCCGGCGCCTTTGTATATCCTTCCATCTGTAAAAATGACCATCAATGAGCTGGTCCCCAAATGTCAAACCTGGCAGGAGCAGCTAGTCCAATCTATAAGAGATGATCACTCCAACTTCCTGATGTGATTGTCAGGGTTTTTCACTTGACTTCCAATCACCATGAAACAGAACTCTGAACCAACCACGAAACAGAACTCTGAACCAACTCAACACGTGCTTTCTGTTTTGAATTTCTAAAGTCAAACTTGATCTCCCAAACTTGATGACCCACCTTTTGCCCCATCATGCCACTAATCCCTGACCTTGATATATTATTGACTCTTAATTCTCACTTCCAGCTCCAGGAATGCCCATTTGTTTCCTTCTCTGATGCCAGCTCCAATCCAGACATTGAGGACCCTTCACATATTTTGTTATTGTTATTATTGTTACTGTTCAGTTTTAGTTGTGTCTGACTCTTCATGACCTCATCTGGGGCTTTTTTTTTGCAAGGATATTGGAATGGTTTATTATTTCCTTCTCCAGTTAGATCAACAGATAAGGAATTGAGGCAAACAGGGTGAAGTGACTTGTCTGGGGTAATGTGGCTAGTAAGTATCCGAGGGCATTTTAATATTTTTAGCCAACTCCAAATGGATCTCATTGCCTATGGGTCACATTATCCCTTACCTGACCTCAGCCCAAGCTGAAGGTCCCTACTTTCTATGTAATCCATGAGGAGCCCCTCCAAGGAGTCCTCTAACCTCAGCCTCATTCCTTACCTTCCAAACTCTCCCCCAAGAGAACTCCGGCGGTTATAGCTCAGAGAGAAACGCCTGGAGGAGGCATAAGACATAAAAAAGCAGTAAAGGTCAGATCTCCACTGCAGTCCCTTCAAATGAATTCTCCAACAGCTTCAGAATCCCCCCTCCTCAAACTTCTACTCACCCCTCCCCCAATTCCTGTGCATTTCCCTGAACCAAAAGGTTGACCTGGAACCTATCTTGTGAACCTTTAAGAGCCAACAGCCTAATGAAGGAAAAATGGTTCCTTTGTCTTTGAGGATGTCCTGCTCAGAAAGTAGAGATGGAGAGACTGTACCATTTTAGAGTTCAAGACAGAATTGGGGTCATGCCCAAAACCATTTAGAAGAACCATAGAATTTAGAGCCAGATGAGTTTTTTTTTTTGCTTTAACATCAGGAGATCTGAGTTTGAATCCCACCTCAGTCTTCTCCCTGACTCTATAACTTTAAGTAATTGATTTGATTGGTTAATTGAAGAACTCCATTTGTAATCATGAAAAACAATTATATTTAGTTCTGTTGAGGGATAAATGCTTTCCTCACAATATAGACAAGGCTTCATTATGATCTTCATTTTATAGTCAAAATCATTGAGATCCAGAGAATTTTAAGTGGCTTTTCCTTGACTGGCAAGTAACAGGGTTGGCATTTGAACTCAGGAACCATAACTACAGATCCAGTAGACCAGATCTTTCATTTTTTGGCAACTGGTCAAATTAAAATCACGCTTTCTCTTTTTAATGTACTATTTCTAATCTCCTTCTGTCTCTCTCTCTCTTTTTTTAAATCAATACAATTTATTTACAAGT
This sequence comes from Gracilinanus agilis, assembly GCF_016433145.1. NCBI lineage: Eukaryota > Metazoa > Chordata > Mammalia > Didelphimorphia > Didelphidae > Gracilinanus > Gracilinanus agilis. Next base: position 15,963,414 of record NC_058132.1, on the reverse strand, counting down.
GTCACAACCTCTCCCTGCCCTCCTTGCATCACAGAAAGGATCATCCAGAAAATCGATATGGATATATAGATCATGCCTTTCATGCTTCCAATTTTCAGTTCAAGTACAAGGCAATTTTTTTTATTTTTATTTTTAAATCCCTACCTTCCATAGCATCAATACCATTTATTGGTTCCAAGGCAGAAGAGCAGGGAGGGCTAGGCAATGGGGGTTAAGAGACTTGCCCAAGATCACACAGCTAGAAATGTCTGAGGCCAAATTCAAACCCAGGACCTCCCATCTCTAGGCCTGACTCTCAATACACTGAACCACCCAGCTGCCTCCAGGCAATTCTTTTATGCTGCTATGCACATGGAGTGATTGCTAAATGTCAGAGAGAATTCTGACATGATGCCTATGAGGCATGGTGCATGTGCAAACTAGATTTCTTTTTATTCATGCTAACTAATGCAATGGAAACTTGCCACTTCTCAATGCTAACAATCAAACTTCATGATTCAAATGCATGTAAATATGAATTTGTATCATTTCTTCAACATATATGAACCCTATGAGAAACAAACCACCAACTTGATTTCCTGGGGTCAACACATCCTATAGAAGAACTCAGTGACAAGGTACTCTCTCTGCCCAGCTGCAAGTGACATTATTTTGAATTTGTTATGTGCCTAGAATGGCAATATTGGGGAGGAGAGAAGAGAGCAGACATCTGGTCCAGTCCAACTCTCAGAGATTGCCCAGCCTCATAGTCTTTCTCCTGTTCCATCAGGGCAAGAGATACAATTTCCTTTGGAACATGTTGGGCTGAGATTTTAGAGTGATCTTTTTATCCCTCTTAGGAGCTATATTTAGACCACCCACATGGATTTGGATAGATTGTTAGATGAATACATGCAGAGATACATAGTTAGATGCATCGTGTATATATATATATATATATGCATAAGTATATACACATCTCTACATCGTAACATCTATACATGTCCATAGGCTACATAGATATATATCTAAACATACCTATATCTAGCTACATAGATGCACACACTCATTTATTATATTTTTCCAAAAAAAAAAAAAACCTGCCCCTCTTCTAAACTTCCCTATTAGTGCCAAGAGCACCATTTTCCTCCCAGTGTTCAAGGCTCCCAGATTAAGTGAATCTCTCAACTATTTTCTCTCATATCCCATTTCTAGTCTGTTGCCAAATCCTGTTGATTTTATCTCTGTATCATCTCTTGAAAGTGCCTCCTCCTCTCCTCTGATACTTCCACCCACCACTCTGGTGCCCACATTAATACTTCATTACCGTATGCCTGGATGATTGCAATAACCTACTGCTGGGTCTGTATGACACCAATTTCTCCCTACTCCAGTCCATACTCTTTTCAGCCACAGAAATGGTTTTCTTAAAGCTCAAGTATCAACAATGTCCCCCTCGCTCCCCATACTCAACAAACTCCCTATTACTTCCAGGATCAAGTATAAACTCTTCTGCTTAGAGTTCAAAGTTCTTCATAACCAAGCTCCATCCCCAGACAGACACTTTTCCAGCCTTCTATCATTTTCTCCACCTCCTCCTCTTCCTCCTCCTTCCTCTTCTTCCTTATCTTTTGTCTTAGAATTGATACTAAATATTGGTTCCAAGACAGAAGAGTGCTAAGGACTAGGCAATTGGGGTTAAGTGACTTGTCCAGGATCACATAGCTAGGAAGTGATTAACACCCCTCATCTCCAAGGCTGCTTCTAATACCACCCCCCACATACTTTAAAATCGAGTAACACTAACCTTCTTGCTGTCCCACGAACAATACACTCCATCTCTTGGTCCTACTCATTTTCTTTCATTGGTTGTCCTTCATCCCTGGATTGCTCTCCCTCCTCATCTTTGCATGCTGGCTCCTCCAATTCTTTTTAAGTTCCCACTAAAATCTTGCCTTCTACAGGAACTCACTCTATTCTAATGTTGTGCCTTCTGTCTATTGATTCTTTCTAATTTATCCTCTATATAAATTTGTTTCTATGTAGTTGCTCACATGTTGTCTCTCTCATCAGACTGCGAGCTCCTCAACAACAAGGGCTGACATTTTTTACCTTTCTTTGTAGCCCCAACACTTTGCTCAGTGCCTTGCATAGCTAGTCACTTAATAAACATAAACAATAATAATAAATAATAAACCGCATACCAATATATGATAATAAAAATAAACTATATTTCTATATAGATACATATCTACATCTGCACATATGAGTGTAAGTGTGTAAATGCCAGCCAAGGGGTATAGTGCACATAATCCTGGATCAGGAGCTCCTGAGTCTAAATATGGCCAATTCCTACTATTTGTGCAGCCTAGAGTAAGTCATCTAACCTGTTTTCCTCAATTTCCTCAACTGCAAAATGCAGATAGTAATAGCACTTACATTTCAGGGTTGTTGTGAGGATTGAATGAGATGAAATTTGGAAACCACTTAATACAGTGCCTGGTACATAGTAAGTGATGAATAAATGCTGATTTTCTTCATTTCCATATGTACATAGATGCATACATCTACATATATTATATAGGCTATATATAGTATGTGATTTGAATAAAATCTCACTTTTGAATCATCCTTGTTAGGCAGTGCACTTGGACCCTGGCACATTAGGCCAAGGGGAGCCTCCAGAGAAATCCGTGAGCTCCTGGGACAGCCCATGCCACAGCCTGAAGGATCATCATTTCTTTTTCCTTAAGGGGAACAAAATGTTCCATTTTGCTATCTGTTCCAGTACTCCTAATTCTGTCCCTCCATGTCCACTGAGGCCAAGGAGAACACTTGTGATCCCTCTTCCTCAAGAGAGCCCTTCAGACACTCGGAGAGAGCTACCCTGTCTCCTGGAAGCTTCTTCTTCTTCTGGACTAAGTATCCCCATTTCTTTCAACTCATTTTTGCCTAGCTTATTGCACCATTCATTCCCTGAGAATTCCCTGTCTCCTGTTGCTGGAGACAACGTGGTACAATCCTTCACCAGGAAGCCTCTAAAACAAGTACAGTCAGAAGATCCAGTCCATACCCTATTCTAAAGCCTCTTCAGAAGAGAAAGGGACCAGCCAAAAAAGCAAATGCCAAGCATTGTCATCAGCCCTGGGAATACCAAGAAAAAGGCAAAACCAAAGAGAAATAAAGTTCCCGTTCTCAAGAAGCTCCCAGTCTAATGAGGGAGACAACTGGCACACATGTATGTATAAAAAGAGCTACATAGGATAGTTTGGAGAAAAGAATCAGAAAGAAGTCACTAACATCAAGAGGGTTCTAGAAAGGCTTCTCATAGAAGGGGAAATTCTAGCTGGGACTCAAATGAAACTGAAGTCCAGGAGAACTTGGGTGAACCAGAACTTGGGTGTAATCAGACCCTCAGGATTCAATTTTGTCTTGGATCATGACTGAGATTGGCCCCTGTGTTCCCTGCATTTGAGCTAAAGGATCTCTCATGTTCTTTTTAGGGCAATGAAGATTGAGATGGAGAATTCTCGGCATGGGGGACACACAAGTTATTAACAAACCAAACCACTTGGGGACAGCTAGGCGAGACAGTGGATAGAATGCTGGACCTGGAGTTCAACTCCAACCTCAGATGCTTATTAGCTGTTAGACCTGGGTAAGTCACTTAACCCTGTTTGCCTCAATTTTCTCATTTGTAAAATGAGTTGGAGAAGAAAACAGCAATGCACGCCACTCTATTTCCCAAGAAAACTCCAACCGAGGTCACAAAGACAGAATGAAAAACGACTGAACAAACCTCTCAATAAAATTCTTTATCCTATTACAGAAAGACAACTTACATAACCTCTACTTAAGAAGGTCTAAAACACAGTGGAGTCAGTTATGTTAAATCAACAGCATACATATACACATACACAAACATTAGATTTTCTAGGAAATTTGGTGGGTGATTTTAGAAAGATTTTCCACTTTTCTTCTATAAATAGCACTGATTTCTCCCTCACTCCCATGCATGCTGCTCTGAATATGAGGTCACTACTAATTTGGGGTGAGAATTCTGACATGAATGAAAGGGTCGAATGCAAACTGACTATGCAACGGAAATACTAATGAGTCTTACACTTTTCAATGGTACTGATTAAATTAATCAAATACATGCAAATATTCATTTAGTTGACTTATTCGAAAATACATAGGATGCCAAAGGGAACAACCAACCAACTGCACTTTCTAGGACTTCTCAGTAAAGGTTCCTCCCACTAGTACTCAATGACAAAGTTCCTTCTCTGGCCAACTGGAGGCCATGTGTCTCCCTTCACCGTGTTTACTTTACCAGATAGCAAATCTCCACTAATCAATTAGCATTGCCCTAAAGAGAACATGGGGGGAGGGGGAGATATTTGAACTCAAAGGTGGGGGACACAGAAGCCAGCCTCAGTCATGATCCAAGACCAAGTTGAATACTGAGGGTCTGGTTACACCCAAGTTCTGATTGGTAATTGAGTACCCAAGTTAATAATGAAAGGAAGCTCACATCATCAATGTTTTTCGGTTGTTTGCCACATCTTGGGGATACACATCATCAGTAGTTATTTGAAGGACACACAAAAGAATATGAGTTGCTTATAAAATTTTGGGGACACATAAGTCATTGCCAAATTAGGCCACTCACATCCTTATCTTAATGCGGAAAATCAATTCAGTCACAAAATGGAGGCTATAACAAAATGGTGTCCGTTTTGTCAAGGCAACAAACTAATTCTTGCTATGATGTTAGCTGCCTGCCTGTGTGAGGGCTGGAATTGGCTCCAGGCATTCTCCAAGAGGAAGACACCTGCCTGCAGAATTTCTTTGGGACAAACTCCAGGGAGGAGAGAGAAAAAAGCCTTTTGAAGCTGCAGACAAGAAGGGAGAAGTCAGCTCTTCAGCCTATCCTTGATTTCTAATTGCTGCCTTAGAGATTTGAGCAAGCAAATTTTCCCTTGGGAGAGATCCAAGTTTCTCTCTTTTGGTATGAGCTGAGATCTTATCTCACTCCCACTAGAACAGCTGATTCAGGCTTGCATGTGTTTCTGGTCTATTCTAATTTGAATAACTCCTCTAACTTCTATTCCCCATTCACTTGAATAAATGGGTTTATTTGTTATCCAGCTAGATAGGAGGCACAGTGCATAGAGTCAGGAAGATGACTTAAGATCTATCCTCAGATACTTACTGGATGGGCTCCCCTTGGGCATGGCATTTATATGCCCTGTGCCTCTATTTCCTCATCTGTAAAATGGGGATTATTAAAGCAACTGACTCCAATGGCAGTTGTAATGGTTAACTGAGAGAGCATATTTAAATCCCATTATGGATCTTAAAGTGTTACCTAAATGCTAATGATGATGCTAATGATGCTAATAAGGATACACTGTGGTGGCATTTTGTTGGGTCATCTTTTGGTGGGAAAGGTACAAGCCAGTAGATGCAAATTTGGGACAACTTTTAAGAGCAATTATGGAAGTAGCTTTTGTGTTGAACTTATTGCACTCAATATATTTCAGGGAAATGGGGAAAAGAGAAAAGTTTTGTTTAGAAGTTCACCTGAAGGCTGGAGGAAAGAGAACTGAGTTTGAAGAGCTTTCTCCTAATGCTTTCAAGGCAATAGACGGAGTCTCCTTTGGAGAGTGTTGGGGCAAGATTCTAAAGATTCCTAATTCTGCTTCCTGAGAACTATGTCGATAACATCCATGTGCATATGTGTATATTAATTATCTTTCCTCCTAAGCCTTTCCCATTTCCAAACATGCCTACTCCTTCCAAGGGCACTACCATTCTCTCAGTCCTTCAGGCTTGTAGACGTCTTCCTTGGCTTCTCACTAACTCTGACCCCTAATATCCAATCTCTAGCCTATGTTTGCCAACTTTGACTTTGTAATATCTCTTAAGAATATCTCCTCCCCACTTCTCTCTTCTGATCCTGCCATAACTCTGACATGGCCCTCATTCCCTCATGTCTGGACTATTAAAATATACAATAATAATGATAATAATAATGGACTATTATAATATATAACATAATATTGTAATATGTCTACCTGCCACCAATCACTCCTACTGTTAAGATTAAAATTCTCTGAGTCTGTATCTTAATTTATCAACATCTGTTAAATAATAAAAAGCAGGCTAGAGAAAGGGAAGGCACCAGTAACATGTGGCCTGCTACTTCCTTAGCTACCTTCTCCAGCCCCTATTCCCTCCCTCCCTGTACTCCAATTTATATGCTTTTCATGATGTCCCTTTCTCAAGCCTTTTTTTTTTTAAACCCTTAACTTCTGTGCATTGGCTCCTTGGTGGAAGAGTGGTAAGGGTGGGCAATGGGGGTCAAGTGACTTGCCTAGGATCACACAGCTGGTAAGTGTCTGAGGCTGGGTTTGAACCCAGGACCTCCCGTCTCTAGGCTTGACTCTCAATCCACTGAGCTACTCAGCTGCCCCTCTCAAGGCTTTTTGATTGGGGCACTCTGACCTCATTCTGAACAAGAGGTGGGTCTTCTAGATGCCAAGAGTCACTCCAGGACAAGAGAGGGGCCTTCAGAACACCAGAAGTCATGAGATCTTTAGAATGCCTACCCAGGACTCTGACACACTATCTTAAGAGATAAACATAAAGCTTTGTCTCCAACTTATTCAGCAAGAGGGTAACAGCTCCAATCTTAAGATTTGAGCTTTTTTCCACCTTAGAATAGAATCCAAAGGTTGTCTTGTGGTGTCAAAAAAAAAAAAAAAGGATACAGGCTAGTGTTAAATTTCCACATTACTCTAGACCATCCTCAATTTATTTTCCCAAAGTACAGGTTTGACTACGTCATCCCTCCTATTCTCTCCTTTGCTCGGTAATTTCTACTAGCTCTCTACCACTTCTAGGATCAAACACAAAATCCTTTGATTGGCATTCAAAGGCCTGCATGACCAGCCTGCTCCTACTTCTCCAGTCTTCTTTCACATTTTCCCACCCCACTTTCCCTTTGATCCAGTGACATTGGCGTCCTTGCTCCTCCTCAAATAAGACCATCCATCTCTTGGCTTGGGCATTTTCTCTGGCTGTCCCCTAAGCCTGGAATGCTTTCTCTTCTCATCTCCACCTCCTGGCTTCCTTAGCTTCCTTCAAGTCTCAGGTGAAATAGAACCTTCTTCTATCAGAAGCCTCTCCCAATACAGATTAATTTCTCTTCCTTTCTTCTATTGATTCTTTCCAATTTGTGCTCTATTTAGTTTGCTTGTACATAGCTATTAGCATGTTATCTCCTCCGTTGGACTGTGAGCATCTTTGGCCTTTCTTAGCACCTTTTAGCACAATGCCTGGCATATAGTGGGTGTTTCATTTTAATTTAATTTTATTGAATAATTATTTAATTTCATTTAGTAATTAAATTTTAATTTTAAATTTAACTTCATAAATGCTTATTGACTGACATGTTGATCCCATGCCAATTTATATGTATATGGATATAGATGCAAATAATGATATAGATATAGACATCTATAGTATATTACTAGGTACCAGACACTGTGTTAAAGACTTGAGATTAAAAGAAAAGCAAAAAACATTTCCTGTCCTTGAAAAGTTCACAGTCTAATAGAAGACAACAAATAAACAACTCATACAAACAAGCCATTAAGAGGATAAATTGGAAGTAATCAACAGATGGAAGGCACTAGAATTGACAGAGATTGGGAAAGGCTTCCAATAGAAGGTGGGATTTTAGTTATGACTTAAAGAAAGCCAAGGAAGCCAGGAGGCAGAGGAGGGAGAGCTTTTTGGGCACTGAGGAACAATGGGAGATTAAATGATTTGCCTAAGATCCCACAGATAATGTATCAGACAGTTCTTGTGCCCAGGCCTTCCTGACTCTGAGATCACCCCACTAACCACAGCAATATACCATCTATTTTACTTTAATGGTGATCAATAGCCCTTTGAGGTAGGATATAAGGTGTTAAGATTAAAAATGATAAAGGCTGATATAAATATAGAAATTAGTAATTTAATTAAAGCCATGCTAATAGGGATAAAATCATTAGACCACGAGCCTGTAAGAATTCAAACTGCCTCCATCATCTTTACCTTTCGTATAGCGTACCTGTTAGCTAAGAGACCAGTTCAAAGTCATTTCCCCCTATTTAAAGCTGTCCCTCACCTTGAATACGTAATCCAAAACAGGAAACCCATTAGACCATGGGAAATGTAGTTTTTAGGTCCCCACGTGTCCATAGAAAATATATATATACTTTTAAATGGCATCTCCCAAATTCCAATTAATTAAGGCAAGTGTCATCATGGTCTCTGCTTTACAGAAATGTAGTAAGTATAGGATCATGGGATATAGAGGTTATTTAATCCATGGGATTAGGGATTGGGAGTATCTTGTTTTAGAAATGAGGAAAGTGTGACCTAAGAAATGAAGCAGCTGACTCAGGGTCACCCACAGATAACTATGCAGCTAATACAATCATCGGGTGTCAATCCCAGATCTTTTGACTCCAAATGAATATTTATATAGATTGTACCAAATTGCATTCTTCAATTAAAGTATTGGATGTGGCAAGGTATGACTCAGGAGAATCCCGTCTTCCTTTCTTATCTCCACAAAATGATGTGAAGATTCTAGAAAAGAGGAAAAGTCCTCATTTTCCACTGATGACATCTCAGACTCTAGTTGCCAGTTATTTTGTACAAAAAGAAAGCTGTCCATGGGCTCAAGAGGCCTTGGGAAATCAGACGTTGGACAAAGAAAACAAAGAAGCACTACTAGACTTTGACTTGGGTTCCTGGAAAGAGGTCGGTTCAAGAATGCAGACCCTTTAGAGAGCCATGTGGGGAGAAGGATGCCATCAGATGGAAGAAGCAGGGAAGGACCAAAGAGTTGTGGACCCAAGCCAAGGATATAGTTGAAGCTAGAAACAGAAAAGGGAATAATCAACTTAGACCTTCCTCTTCAATGGTACTGTGAGTCAAGTGGACACTGCAGGTCTGAGATAAAGGTTCTTACCCTTTTTTTTTTTTTTTTGTCAAAGTGCAAGAGACAAAAAAAGGTTAAGAACCTTAGTTTGTTTGAACAAAAACAAAGAAACTTTGCTTCTTAATTGAGCTCCTTGTTCTCATACCATAACTTTCAAACCTGGAAGATGTCTTAGAAACCATGTAGCCCAACACTTTCATTTTATGGAACAGGAATCTCTAAGGCCTGGAGAGGGAAAGGGATTTACCTAGCTCATAATAATAGCAAATAACAGCCAGGACTTGAATCTGGGCCCTTTGATGGCCAATCTGATGCCTTTCCCACTCTACCATCTTGCTACATCTGGTTCATCTGCTACTCCCAGACACATCCCAATTCTCCTGGGTGTGGTTTTACAAGAATTTAGCTTTACAAGAGAAATAATAATAATAATTTTAAAAAACTTAAGCAGAAAACAGGAATTAATACTATTCTACTCCACCCATTACAATCTAATAAAATACATAGATGCACAAAAGGATGTTCTCTTCCTTCAAGGTTTAGTTCAAATGCCTCCTCTGTGAAACCCTTCCAGGATTTCCCCCTTACTCTGACAAAAGATAGAGCACCTTACCTATACTTCCTCCCTCTTCTTAAAACAGTTTCTCTTATATTTTATTTATTAATGTCTTTTTTTATACTCCAGGAGTATATTGCTTTTTAGTTTTGCATAGAGACTTGAGGCCGTAGGAAGCTGAAGAAAGATTACTTTCCCACACCTTTGAGATCAGGTGGAATCAAGTTCAGTATTGGGGGAAGTTTGCCCCAAAGTGAGAGGATCAGGCTCTTCCTGATTCCTCTGGGTCCATTCCCCCAAACTCTATCTCCTAGAACTCTGGGCAAAAGTTCTTAAATTCCTGGCTCGGGGATTGGTGCAAGGGACTCAAAAATTGTGAAATGCCTTTAACAACCTCTAACAATCCAGACAAAGTACTTCAAGACATTTGGGAGGGAAGGTCAGGGAAGTCTTCCTGGAGGTGGCAAGCCCTTGAGCTAGTCTAAGAAGGAAGAGAAGTATTTCGACACTCAGATATGAGTGGACAATAAGAACAATAGCTGGCATTTCTATGGGGCCCCAAGGTTTCCTTTGTCTGACTCTACAGATTTCCTCGGTTGATCATTTTGGGGGGAGTAGGTGGGAATGGGAACATGGTCCAGGAACGAGATAGTCAAGGTTAGTCAGTCAATAAGGATTCACTAAGCCCTTAATGGGTGCCAGCACTGCACTAAGAACTGGGGGTACAAAGCAAGGCAAAGTTACTCCTTCTGGGGGGCAGCTGGGTAGCTCAGTGGAGTGAGAGTCAGGCCTAGAGACAGGAGGTCCTAGGTTCAAACCCGGCCTCAGCCACTTCCCAGCTGTGTGACCCTGGGCAAGTCAC
>NC_058132.1:15940670-15952680 GCF_016433145.1 Gracilinanus agilis | reverse complement strand
CTTTCTTTCTTTCTTTCTTTCTTTCTTTCCTTCCTATCTCTAGGTTTGGCTCTTGATCCACTGAACCACCTCACTGCCTCCAAGACTTGTTTTTTGCTAAGATCACTTTGGCAGTTGAGGATGAATTGGTTTGAGGAAAGTTTTGAGGGCAAGGAGAAAATAGAAATGATAAGACTTGGCAACAGATTGGATATGTGGGTTAAATGAGAGTAAGGAATCCCAGATAACAACAAGGTTGTGCCACTATGTAATAGTTCAAGAGAAAGGTGATGAGGGCCTGTGCAAAGGTGGGTTAGCTAAGACTGAAGAGACAGGGTCACATAACAGAGATGCTGTCAAGGTAAAAATGACAAGATTCGACAACAGGTCATTAGTCTACCTTGAAATGATAGTGATACTAGGTACCATTTAGGGCTTGGACAAGTCTGTTGGAGACAGGATGCCAGGTAGGGCTTGCCTAAGAATCAAGATAAGGTGCGAGAACCAAGAAGACAGAAACATTTAACGAAGTACCTAAGTCTGAATCCTGAAGAGGAAATTAAGAGTCAGTGGTCCTAAGTTCAAATCCTACCTCTGGATTTACAACTAGTGTAAACATGGGGCAAGTTACTTACACTCTTTGGGTTCCTGTTTCCTTATCTATATTAAAAGGGGAGGAGGGTATACTCCATGACCTCAGACTTTTTGTTTTTGTTTTTCAGTTCTGAATTGAAGACTTTTTTAATCCTTACTTTCTGTCTTAGAATTGATACTAAGCATTGGTTCCAAGGCAGAAGAACAGAAGAACAACTAGGCAGTTGGGCTGAGTGTCTTACCCAGGACACATTTAGGAAGTATCTGGGGCCAGATATGAACCCAGGTCCTCCTATTTTCAAGTCTGGCTCTCTCTCCAATGAGTTGCCTAATTTCCCCCTAAGATTCCTATAAAAAGAACTGAACAATCCCAAATAGATCAGGTTGGAGGCAACCCTGGGAACCAAAGCAATCTTTATATTATAGCTTCTATTTCTCTAGCATTTCAAGGTTTATAAGTAATCGATCGAGCAATGATCCTTTAAGTAGTTGCTCTGTGCCTGGCATCAGGCTAGGTGCTAATGATGGATGCCCTGACAAAAAAGGAAATTGTCCCCTTCCTTCCAGTTAGGTGTTTTGCACAAGCTTCTACCACATGTGTGGAATGAACTGACACAATAAGTGTCAGAAGAGAGATTTCCATTTGTACTTCTTTGTGAAGAGAAGGCTAACTTGCCTCTCCCTGTCCTGAGGCTGTCTCACAATCCTGAGAGGTTAGTAGCAAAAATATTATTATTTTCTTCTTACTCGACAGGAGGCAGAAGTTTACAGATCATGGTACCAAATGGAACTAGAGATAACCTAGTCCAGGAGTTCTCAATCTAGACACCTTGATACATTTCAGGAAATCCATGAATTTGGAAAAATATGTAAATAGTAGTTTTCCTATCATAAATCTGTATACATTATAGGTAAATTATATAATAACATATCATATGTAATAGGTAGATATATACGCTATATAATATATATTTTATTTCCTTCATATTTCTACCTTTTTATCTTATACGTTTAAAAACATTATTCTGAGAAGGGAGACTTCTTTAGTCTTCACTTGACTGTCCAAGGGGTCCATGACACAAAAAAGATTAAGGAGTTCTGATCTAGTCAGATTGGACAGATAGGAAAGTGAACTGAAAAGAGAAAAAGAAAATTGCTGGAAGTCCATCCAGTAGAGGGTCAACACTGGAAACCAGAACATTTGGATTTAAAAAAAAAAATCTTTCTCTCATTGCATCAAAATGTTACCCTGCAAGGCAAGTGGGTAGCACAGTGGATAGAGCACCAGGCTTGGAGGGACCTGGCTTCAAATCTAACCTCAAAAACTTCCCAGCTGTGCGACCCTGGGCAAGTCACATAGCCCTCATTGGCTAGTCCTTATCACTTTTTCTGCCTTGGAACCAACACATAGTATTGATTCTAAGATAGAAGATAAAGGTGTTTTTTTTTTTTTTTTTGGCTATTGTTGTTGTTTTAAGTTATCTTGTTTCTTTCTATTACCACAGACACCGTCTTCTGCTTGAATCTCCTTCATAATGAATGAAATACCCTTGTTCACTTCAACCTAGCATAAATTAGGGACTGAGCTTGGTGGTGTAGAAAGAGTAGTGGTTCTAGAGTTGGGGTCACCTGGGTTTGAATCTCACTTGTGATGTTTCCTACCAGTATGAATTTGGGCAAGTTGCTTGTCCTCTTGGCTATCATTTTTCTCATCTCTATGATGAGGGGGCTAGGCTAACCGACCCTTGAAGTTCCTTTCATCTCTAGCTCCTTGTTCTGAGGACCTAAGTTCAGAAATGGGCAATTGCACTACTGTGTCAATATCCCAAAGCGATAACAAAAAGAGGGAATGGATCTACTTATACAAAAATATTTACTCTTTTTGTGGTGGCAAAGAATTGAGGGGATGTTCATCATTTGGGGGAATGGCTGAACAGATTGTGGCATGTGTTAGTGATGGAATACTATTGTGCTATAAGAAATGATAAGCAAGACGATTTCAGAAAAAACTGGAAAGATCTGCAGTAACTGATGCAGAGCAAAATAAACAGAACTGGGAGAACATTGTATACAATAACAGCAATATTGTACAATGATCAACTGTGAAAATTTGGTTACTCTCAGCAATACAATGACTTAGGATATGCTCTCCACTTCCAGAGGAAGAACTGTTGGAGTCATCTTTCTCATCAGTGTATTGTTGGTTTTATTTTGGGGTTTTGGTTATATATGAGTTTGTTCTTACAACAGTGACCAATATAGAAGTGTGTTTTGCATGACAGTAAAAAAATTAAAAAAAAAAGAAATTTCCTCCAAAAAATAAAAATAAAATCTAGACAAAATATACCTATTAAAAAAAAAAGAAAGAAATGGGCAATTGTTCATGTTGTAGACAGACCTGAGAACTACAAGACTTTGAAGAAAATGCCCTTCCACCAATTCTGAGAATCAAAAGGTTCCTCAGAGAGCATCTGGAACTCGAAGAGTCTTCTCTACAATATCTCTAATATTTGTTATGGTGAGATCATAACCCCTTGAAGCAGTTCTCTTAATAAAATAGAATAGTATCAATTGGTAGGAAGTTTTTCTATTCATCTTGTGGATTTAACTTTCCCATAACTTTTCCTCTCATTCCCCCTAATTGGATTTAGTTCTACCCTCTGGGGTTAAGCAGAACAAACCTAAATCTCTTACACTTGTTTGCCTTGCTACTTTGGAGACAGCTATCAGGTCCACAGGAGACTTCTCTTCCCTAGGTCAAACACCTCAGGGTTCATCAGCTGATCCTCATAAGCATGGACTTCTTTTTTTTTTTTTAATTTTTTTTTAATTTTAAACCCTTAACTTCTGTGTATTGGCTCATAGGTGGAAGAGTGGTAAGGGTGGGCAATGGGAGTCAAGTGACTTGCCCAGGGTCACACAGCTGGGAAGTGTCTGAGGCTAGATTTGAACCCAGGACCTCCTGTCTCTAGGCCTGGCTCTCAATCCACTGAGCTACCCAGCTGCCCCAAGCATGGGCTTCTGATTCCCCTCCTTTGGATGCTTTCTGGCTTATCAATGGACTCCCTGAACAGTAGTACCCAGACTTGAAAATTTTACTGAATGTTTGGTCCTCCTGGGCTGATTAAAGTGGAATGATTTCCCTGCTCATTTTCTTACCCTCTTCATGCAGCCTAAGACTAAATTCGATCCACCCCTCCATCACACCCGGCTGTCATGTAGCGGTACATTGGAAGGATCAATGAGTTCAATTAAAATCTGGATAAATTCCTGGATGACAGAGGTATAATGGGCCACAAAAAACAGTTGTGCTGACTGGGGCTAAGAACCTCCTTGGTGGTTAGAACCAAATTCACACTGTGTAGCCATAGACCCCACCCCACTTATATATCTTCTATGTTCCCAATGGTTTAGATGCTGTCTCCTCTATTAAAATGTAAATTCCTTGAGGACAGAGGTTTCCCCCCTCCCCCTTCCTTGCATTCTCAAGACTCAACACCATGGATTTATTTATTTATTAATGTGCATTTATGTGGATTAATTAATGAACGTGTGTTAGAGCAACTGGGTGGCTCAGTGGATAGAGTGCTAGGTCTAGAGTTGGGAGGATCTGGATTCAAATTTGACCTTAGATACTTTCTAGCTTTGTGACCCTGGGCAAATCACTTAACTCCAATTGCCTACCCCTAACTTCTCTTCTGCCTTGGAACAGATATTTGTATCAATTCTAAGGCAGAAGGAAAGGGTTTAAATTTTTTTTTTCTTAAATTCAATTATGGAAGTCTAGGCCAGGACTGGCATAACTGGCATAAACCTTTGATTGGCAAGGAAGAAGCAATTAAAGAGAACAGCGTGACAAGTTCAGGGCCAGGGACCTTTTGTCTCCTAGGATCAGAGTTGAAATTGGAGTCAAAGTTAGGGTTAGGACAGGGATCAGTCATACAGTAAACAGGTCTTTATGAAGCCTTTGTTATATGCCAGGTAAGTGCTGGGTATCGATACCACGATGAGCAAATCTCTAGGCCTGGCTCTCAATCCACTGAGCCACCTCAGTGTCCCCAGCATTCTCAGTTCTAAGGGGAGTCCCACGGAATTTACTACTCTCTAGTTCAGGGTTCTTTTTTTTTTTTTTTTAAGTCCACGAGTTTAAACACGATAATGATAATAATTGATCTTCTTTGCAATCCTATATTATTTCTTTTTTTAAATTATTTTTATTTTTTTAACCCCTCACCTTCCGTCTTAGAGTCAATACTGTGTATTGGCTCCTAGGTGGAAGAGTGGTAAGGGTGGGCAATGGGGGTCAAGTGACTTGCCCAGGGTCACACAGCTGGCCAGTGTCTGAGGCCAGCTTTGAACCCAGGACCTCCGGTCTCTAGGCCTGGCTCTCCATCCACTGAGCTACCCAGCTGCCCCCCTATGTCGTTTCTTATGCATTGGAAAAACACGATTCTGGCTCTCCAAATTGTGGTAATGGATTGTGATGGAATTCTACAGCCCCGCAAGAAGCGATA
This sequence comes from Gracilinanus agilis, assembly GCF_016433145.1. NCBI lineage: Eukaryota > Metazoa > Chordata > Mammalia > Didelphimorphia > Didelphidae > Gracilinanus > Gracilinanus agilis. The sequence goes on along the minus strand of NC_058132.1, from coordinate 15,947,593 downwards.
AGCAGGATGATTTAAAAAAAAAAAAAAAACGACTTGGAAAGAACTACACGAGTGAACTGAGAAGAAGCAGAAGAGCATCACCCACAGCCACAGAATGAATGCTGGGAGAATAAACTGTCCAAGCGCCCTCCAGAAAACGAACTGGAGCGAGAACCCGAAGACTTCGTTCCTGTGAAAGGCGGGGCGGGGCCGGACCTTTGTGGTGGGGTTTTATTATGTAGATATCGTTAATAGGCTGGATGTGCTTTCCTTGGTGGACGCTCTTCTTTTTCTTCGTCTATGGAAATGCCCGCTTTATTTGGTCTTGTAAAATCTGGAATCTCCAAAGGACAGCAGGATTCCGAGAAAGATTCCCAGACTGACCCGCGACAAATAGAGAGGTTCGGGGGAGGGTCCAGATGGGCTCTGGATGGTGAAGGGGACCGTTGGCCGCCTGGCCTCTCGGAGGGGGTGGGGGTGACCCCGATGAAGGCAGATAGATGGATGAGAGACGCGGACTCCGGGAGACCTTCCTCAGCTGCTGTCAGGTTTCTCCTGTGGCTAGGAAAGTTCCCAGAACCAGTCGGCTCTGGGTGCGAAGGAGGCCCAGAGAATGCGACGGAGGTGGCAGCCCCAGGCCTCAGGCCCCCACGCTCCGAGCCTCAGTTGTTTATCTTGGCCAGTGCCGGGTCCTTGGCTAACCCTACGAGGAAGAGTTGGAGAGATGGCGGAGGGTCGGGTTCCGCCCGCGCCTCTGGACGCTGAGCGCCTGGCCAGGGCGCGAAGAGAAGGCGGGGAGAAGGGTGGGGCTCGGGCCAGTATAAAAGATGGGTGCTCCTTCGAGGCGGGTCACCGCGGAGCGCACTGGCGGCAGAGGTTGGACGGGAGCCCACCCTCACAGCGCTCCCCTCTTTGAGATCCTGCCCGAGGTAAGATCTGTGCCACTTCCCCCCTCCTCACCTCCTCTAGGTTCAGAGCTCCTTCGGCGCCCCCAAGGCTCCCCAACGCTCAGCAATCAGTTGCTTCACCTGTCAGACTTTAAAAGCATCCGAGTAGCAGCGACTCCCTCCCCTCGCTTCCCTGGGAGATTCGGAAGCCTGGTCCCCATTGGGTGCTCAGCTGCCCTTAGCCCAGATTCTCCCTAGCCACCCCTGCAGCACAGGGACCCTGATGTCCTGCCCAACCAGCCTTTGCACTCTCAGAGACTCAGCAGTTCGGGGCTCCAGCTCTGCCTCCTGGGCCTCCGAGTATTTCACGCCGCCCCCACTAATCCTAAAACGCTTCTCTGAATCTTCAGAGTCTCCCAGAGGCCCGCAGCCCTTACACTTCGGCGATCTGAACCTCTACCTTTGATCGCAGTCTCTCAACTTCTATGCCCAAGACAGGGGATTTGAAGGAGCCTCCGACTCTGGCTTCTCCCCTCTCCTGCCCTGCTTCTCTCCCCGCTCCCTCCCTCCCCCCACCTCCAGGTCCACAGTCTAAGCTAAAGATAGCAGAGTCCCTCCCTCGAAACTACTCCGGGACCCCCTGTTTCCCCATTTTCCCTATAGTGACTGCCCCTTCTCTACCTCCCCTTCCCCCATTCAACCACCCATGAGCCTAAGCAACCTTACTTCCAGCTCACCATCACTCCTTTCCCCAAATGCTTCGGTCAGGGTAGGTTACCAGAGAGAGGGGTGAAGGAGCGCCGGATCCCTTGGTCTCTGAGACTGAGCTGGGGGGTCCTGACACTGTCAGCTCCTGAGCAAAAGGGGACTCGGGGTACACAGGGGGAAAGAAGACTGGGTTTGAAGCAAGACAACTGGAGTTCAAGGCTCAGCTCTGTCTCTTGGAAACTATAACCTTAGCCTTTAATTCACTTAACTTCATTATCAAAATTGGACCAGATGGCCCAAATTTGTAAGATTGGACTAGGAGGCTGTTCTCATTCCCAATCTATGGAGCTATAAAAGAGGGTCGCTGAGGACCTGGTAGCCTTAGGATAAGAATTCTATCCTATCCCCAGAATGGTGTTGGAGGATATGGGGGGGGGGCAAGTCTTTGAAGGACAAGGCCTGTGAGGCTCAGGTTCCTAGGTCTTCTAGGAGGTGAGGGTCAGAGGACTAATGCCTGCCTTTGTCTGATTCCTCCTAGTTCCTCTACAAGAGAAGTCACTCATAGAGTTAGCTGGCTGAGAAGCAGAGTCTGACAACAGGACCTCAACATGGCCCAAGTGTGTTGCCTTGGGCTGCTACTGATGCTGCTGGTGGCAGCTGTCCCTTGGACCAAGGGGATAGAAGATGGTAAGCCAGGGGTGGACTCCACAGACTACTTACCCACTGTCCCCATGCCTTCTTCCTGACCTCTTCCAGAATGCACCCTCCCATCATGGCCTTCACCTAGTCCTAAAATTGATCCTCCTCCCTTGTATGAGCCTCTCCCCTATTCTCTTCTTGACCTAGATTGGTTCTCTGTGAATGTCTCCCAACTTTTTGTACACATCTCTTTCTTTCTCTTCATGGATCTTTCTCAGCCTCTGTTTCTCCTCTTGATTTTCTGTAACCCTTCCCACATCCACTGTTCCAGGTCAAGACCCCTTCTCCCCATCCCATCAGTGAGAACAATTTCTTTTTAGGCTGTTCCTATTTCAGCTCATCTATCTTTTTGACCCTAATGGTCATCTCTAAGGTTGAGGCCATCTCTCCCTGTTTCAGCATCTCTAAGATCTTCTTGTTTGCTTTTCTTTATGGTGTCTCTATCTTGGTTTTTCTCAATCATCTTCTAACTATACACTGCCACACTGGTTCCCAGGTTAGTGTTTCCCTATCTCATCATCCCTGAAGCTTCTTTCCTTTACAGTTCTCAGTATGTCTCTGTGTGTCTGCCTGTCTTTCCCTTTGACCCTCTGTAACAAACCAAACTAGCCTCTGTTTCACCATCCCTCCATTCTATGTCCAAGACCTCCATTCTCTCTTTGTGTCTCTGTGTGCCTCTGTTGAGCATCTTGCAGTTTCTGTCTCATCTCTGACTCTCAACCATTCACCACACATCACTAACTTGACCCCCTCCCAACCCAGTATTCTTGAAATGCCCCTCTTCTTCATTCTATATATCTGTCTTAGGGTCACTCTTTCTTTTTGTGTCCTTAACTTTAACTCTCCCGATAACATTCCACATTCCCAGGTAAGGATTTCTCTGCTCCCATATAGGTTTCTGTCTCTGTGTGGATCTCTCTCCAGTTCCTTTTTGGCCTCTCCAGACCTTCCTCATCTCAGTCATCCTGAGACACTCTCCCTTCCCTCCTTTCCCCTTTCCTGTCCTCATTACTGGGTGTTTCTTCTTACAGACACAGACACGAAAGATGGAGAGAGGATCATCCAAGGGGTGGAATGTGACAAGAACTCCCACCCCTGGCAGGTGGCCCTGTTCAGTGGAAATCAGTTACACTGTGGTGGAGTGCTTGTGTCAACGAACTGGGTACTCACAGCTGCCCACTGCCAGATGAAGTAAGGCAGCAGTGGGGAGGGTACTCTCTTTTTGTCTTTCTCTTTGTTATTTTCTCTCTCTGTCTCTCTGTCTCTCTCTCGCTCTCTGTTCTCTCTCTCTCTCTCTCTCTCTCTCTCTCTCTCTCTCTCTCTCATTTTGTCTTTGGATTTCTGCTCTTTGTTTTTCTTTGGGCCTCCCTTTCTCTGTCTATTTCTCTCTGTCTGTTTCTTCATCTTTTGTCTTATTTTTGTATCTGGCACTGGCCCTGGCTCCATCTTTGTCTCTGGATCTCTATGTCTGTTCTTTTAACTATATCTCTGTTCCTGATCCTATCTCTCTTCGTAATTTGTTTTTCTTTCTGTATCTGCCTTTGTGTCTCTGATTATATGTCTCTGTGTCCAGCTTATCTCTTTGTGTGTGTGTTTTTCTCTGTCTTTGTCTTCCTGTCTCTCTGCATCTGTCTTTCTATTTTTTGTCTTTATTTGCCTGTCTCTCTGTATGAGTTGTACAGTCAACAGTATAATGGAAGGAATAATGAATGGGCTTGAAACCTACAGCCCTGGGTTGAGATCTGATCTCTTCTTCTCAGTTTCCCATTGTGGGTATAATAATACTTCTACTACCTACCTGACAGGATTGGGTGGATCAAACAAGATAATGAAGGAGAGCTGAGAAAATGTAAGAAATTGTTACCATTGTTATTATTATTATTTTTATCAGTACTATTATCAGTGAGGAAACTGAGCCTTAAATAGGGGCAGTGACTTGCCCAAAGGCACATAGTGAGTCAGCTCCAAATGATCTTTGTGTTTCTGTCTTTCTCTTCTGGTCTTTAAATGTTTCCTTTCTCTTTTTCCATTCTTGCTTGTCCATCTCTCTGTCTCTCTGCATCTCTGACTATCTCTGTCCCTTTGCTTCTATATCTCTCTCTGTCTTCCCCTAGATCTCTCTATTCTTTTTCTTTCTCCTTCCAGGATCTTAAGAACATAAGAATTTAGAACTAGAAGACACCTTAGAAGTTCTCTGGTGCAGAGATTGTTTGTCTTGGTTCAACATTAGTGCACAGATTTTTGAGGGGGTGGAGACTGTGATCTTGGATGAGGAGAGATATTTTCTCTAACTTTAAAGTGAAATTTAACATTTCCTTCAACTATGAAGGTGATAAGTATTCTGAGAAGGGGTCCTGGGCCACCAAAGGGATCCATGACACAAAAAGATGAAGAATTCCTGCTCCAGACCAACTCCTTTTTATAGAGGTAGAGGCTAAGGTCCCTCCTGAGAAATGAAATGATTTGTCCAAGATCACCCAGTTAGTAATTGCCAAGAGTTAGAAAATCAGTTTCTTGTTGCTGTTCCTATCTCTGATGGATTCATTCACCTATTAACTTCTCTTCTTTCTATATCTCTGTGAATCTCTGACTATTGCTTTCAGCCTTAATTTATCTCTAATGTCTCTTTGACTCCGCAGTAGATACAATGTGCATCTAGGCAAACACAGTCTGCAAGGAAACGAGAAGGGGTCCCAAGTGATACCGGCCACCAGGTCCTACCGGCATCCTCAATACTCTACTGTGACCCACGTCAATGACTTCTTGCTGATAAGGCTATCGAGGCCAGCCAGGATAGGGCCCAACATTAAGCCTATCACATTACCCTCCCGTTGTGCTCCACCTGGCACCTCCTGCACTGTTTCTGGCTGGGGTACCACCACCAGCCCAGATGGTAAGTCTGTACCATCGGACACCCTACTGTCCAGCTCGCAAGAACCCAAGTATTTTATCTTTTCAGTGGTCAGAGATCCAGGAATCCAACTTTCCCAGCCTTTGGGGACTCAAATATCCATCCATTCACTATAACCCTCAGGGACCCAAGCATCTAACCTCTCTAGCCCTTAGAGACAAAGGCATCCTTCAAACCCAGTTCTCAGGGATCTAGACCTCCAACTTCCTTCCCAGTCCCTAGGAACTTGAGATATAGTGCCCTTACCAGCCCTTAGAATTCACCTATTGCAGCTCCCAGGGACTCAGTTAGCTAATGCTCCTGATCTCTAGTTCTGAAGGACCAAGACATCTAACCCAATTAATTACCAGAGCCCCTCAGGCATATCACAATCAGACTCTCCAAGGGTTTGAGAATTCACAGGGACCATAAAACCCAATGGATACATGAAAGACATCCCACTTTTAAAATATCATAGTGTCAAGATCAAAGATTTAAAATCAAAGGGCAAGGTTAGAGGTGAACTACAACCTTTTCCTTTTATCCAGATTCAAGACTCCTGGCACCCAAGTGTCTAAGCCTCCTATCAACTCTTGATTGTCTATTCTTGCCCTCCTAAAACCCCAAGAAGCCCAGAAATATGGTCTGTCACCTAAGTACCTAGTTCTTTATCCCCTATCACTTGGGGACTGAGTTATTTAGCCCTTCTAGTCTCATCCAATTGTTCAGCCCCCAGTCACCATACTCTGCCAAGAGTTGGTGGGGGGATCATCTTGGCACCAGGGCCCTTGGAACTCAGGCATCTCATTTCCATAGCAATTTGCAAAGACTGAACAATTCAACCCCCTTATCTGCTTCACCCCTGGGAGTCCAGCCCTGAGATGCCACATTTTTTCAGGAATTTAGACCTCCTGCCCTAACCACTAACACTTTCCTCTGAAGAACCATCCATGTGAGACCTTCTCTATCTGCTCCGTGACCTTTAACAAGTGAGCCTGAAGCTCCTTAAGTCCACATTGTCCTGGTGGAGGGACAGGCATTCAGGACCACCAGAGCCTATTACCTAGATACCCAGGCACCTGAGCTTTCTTTCCTGCTACCTCTAATGCTTAGGGATCAAATCTCAACCTTCATGCCCCAAACTCACATTCTCCTTGGGAACCAGAACTTTCCAGTTCCCCAGTCTTTATCCTTTAGGGGTGGTATTGTCTAACCTCACTTTCATCTACATTAGAGACCTATATATCAAGCAACCCTAGCTCCAGGCTCATAGGATGAGAGCAGTTCCGACTCCCCCTACCTGCCACCTTGAGGCATCCTGCTTCCTGCTTTATGAATGACTATTCTCTTCCTGTCCCACTTTCCCCAGTGACATACCCAGATAAGCTCCAGTGTACAGATGTGAAACTTATCTCCTTTGAGAAATGCAAGAATGTTTACAAGGATCTGTTGAAGGAATCCATGCTGTGTGCTGGCATTCCCGGGTCTAGTACCAATGCTTGCAATGTAAGTGTTCACCCTGTTCTGCCCCCTCCTCTCCACTTGGGTATACATTTTTTTTCTTTTTCTTCTCTCACTTTCTCTTCTCTCTCCTCTCTCTGCCTTGAACAAACACTACAGATGGGCAGTAGGACTAAGGACTGAAAAGAAGGAAGAGAGAGGTCTGAATTACATTTGGGAAATCAGACACCATTTTCAAACTTCTCCGTGAAATCTCTCTCTCTCTCTCTCTCTCTCTCTCTCTCTCTCTCTCTCTCTCT
>NC_058132.1:15906661-15930705 GCF_016433145.1 Gracilinanus agilis | reverse complement strand
AAGGGAAGGGAAGGGAAGGGAAGGGAAGGGAAGGGAAGGGAAGGGAAGGGGAAAGGAAGGGAAAGGGAAAGGGAAAGGGAAAAGGAAAGGAAAAGGAAAAGGAAAAGGAAAAGGAAAAGGAAAGCTATGCTTGGGTAGAATGGAACAAGAAGTAACTCTGATGGAGGTCAGACTGGTTATATTAACTGAATATAGGAAAAAGGGAAGGTGGATCTAATCTGATGTAAAACTCAAATGTTAGAGGGAATCTATTACTATGGCATAAAACTGAAGTAAAACCTCAATTTTGCCTTAAATTGTCAGTCATCATTATGGAGTCCAGTTGGCATTTTTGTTCTGGGACAGAGTCCTCAATTCCATTCCAGTGAATTAGAAAATAATTCTGGAAAGGGTTCTTCTGTCTAAATCTGAACTTGCTGTACTTTGTCAAACTAAAAGATGATGCTAGATTTGTTCTCTTGGAGGTCCTTGGTCATGGTTGGTCTCTGAACACAAAACCTTACAAATTCTAACAGGTAAAATAGAAGTTCAGTTCCTGAAACATTTATTTTATTAGATACTGAAGTACCTAGAATTTGTCATTCAAACTGAAAAATTAATGGATTTTTCTCCTTGGGAAAAGAGAAAACTATCTCCTTGTGAGGTCTTACCAGAGGCCAGAATCTGGCATTGTTGGTTACATTTTCCACCTAATACCCCACCACTTGTCTCAGACTTGCCCAGTTTCCGGATCCTGGCAAGCCAGAGGCAGAATTTTATTCCTTTGATGGGCAACAAACACTGCTCTTTGACCAGCTAGGTGGCGCAGTGACTAGAAGGCCAGTCTTTGTTAAGGAAGACCCAAGGTTAAATTTGACTTCACACAGAACCTGGCTAAGAAAACCCCTAAAAGCGTTCATGAAGAATCAGACACAACTGAACAACAACATTACAATCTTGTCCTTCAGTGACAAGAAAAACTCCTCTGTGAAATCTTTTCAATGATCATTTTTGTCTTTAAAGAGTGAGAAGAGAAAAGAAAGAAGGAAAAACCAGTAGAAACCCAGAGGCAGGAAGATCATCAGCTATAACTGTTAGTAGTTTTGGTGTGGAATTCTAAGGTGGAGACTGATCTAGTAGAACAGAAAGGGAACTAAAGACTGAAACAACCTCTCACTGGCTCCTGTAATTACTACCATCAGCTCTGGCACAAGCAGCAGAAATGCCTTTTTCTTTTCAGAGACTCAGACAATTTTGATGCTAAACTGTATCATTCTCAATAATCTTTTAGTAGAAAATGGGGAAATGAATATGAGAGCTTTTCTGCCAAAAATTTAAGATCTTTCTTTTCTTAAAATTTTATTTTATTATCAAGCGAAACCTATTTCCATATTGTCTCATTGTTATAAAAGCGCACTCATGCATAACCCAAACCGCAAAACAAAACCATAAATACACTGATGTGAAAGATAATATACTTTGATCTTTATTCTGATTCTGACATTTATTTCTCTGGAGGTGGATAGCATCCCCCATCATAAGTCTTTCAGCATTGCCCCAGATCATTGCATTGCTGAGAGTAGCCAAGTTTTCAGTTGATCATCATACAATATTGCTGTTACTGTTTGCAATGTTCTCCTGGTTCTGCTTATTTCACGTTGCATGAGTTCCTGCAGATCTTTCCAGCTCCTTCTGAAATCATCCAGTTCATCATATCTTACAGCAAAATAATATTCTATCACTGCCATGCATCACAATTTGTTCAGCCATTCCCCAATTGATGGACATCCCTTCCATTTCCAATTCTTTGCCACTACAAAAAGAGCTGCTATACATAAAAAATTGAAAAACTCTCAAAAGACATAGTCTAATTTCTATGCTCTTAACTGTGACCAGCTTGGGAATGCAAAGAGACAGGAAAGAGGGAAAGAAATTCTCTCCCCGTTTGAAGAAATTTATGGTGTTATCATCTAGAGGCTAAATTTGTAAGTGAATGATGATTTGTTTACTTTGTATTTCCAAAATGTGATCTGCTTATTATTTATAAATGTTGAAAGGTCCTGGAGAATTTTGGGGGTTACTACTCTCTATAGAAATAATTATAAAAAGAACTTTGTAAAAATTATAATCAGATATTACTTAGACCTCTTTATCACTCTCTTGCTTTTTTGGAGAGTGACAAATTGATGGTTTTAGAATAGAAAGGGATTTAGAAAGAAAGAGCCTTGTTTGAAGAAATCAAAATTTCATTTTAGGAGAATGTTTTTATTTGACATCTGTGTTCTTCTGTGAATGATTTAGTTGAATTGCATTGCCTAGGTTGATTAGAAGCAATCACCTAAAAGGCATTAGAATAGATTGAACATGTGTAAGCTCTTAAAGAATTAAATTGGGGCAGGTAGGTGGCACCATAGTGCAGAGAGCCCTGGAGTCAGGAAGATTCATCTTTGTGAGTTCAAATCTGGCCTCAGACACTTAATAGATGTGTTTATCTAGGCAAGTCACTTAACCATTTGGACTCAGTTTCCTCATCTGTAAAATGAACTGGAGAAGGAAATGGTGAAGCACTTTAGTGTTTTTTTTTTTGTCAAGAAAACTCCAAATGGGGTCAGGAAGGGTTAAATATTACTGGAAAATGATTCAAACAACAAGAAACCAAACTGGAAAAGTTCTGCCTGAAAAAATGAGAAACTCTTTGTTGTGAAAGTTTCATTTTGATGAGGGAAAAGTAAAGGTTTTGGAGACTGGTATTGCATAATATAAACTGTGCTGATTTGGCATAATTAAAGGAGACATTTCGGCAGAGTAAAAAAGAACTGGTTTTGTAGATGGAGTGGGATATATGATTGGAAGATAAAGATTGGAGGGGCTGAGAAAGTACTGAAAGAAAGTGAGACTGAAAAAAGTTTAGTTTGAAAGCAAGAAAAAGGAAAAAAAGTTGCAGGACAATTAGAAACCATATTGACTCAGTGTGAATGGAAAGCTTAATTAGAAAACAATGAAGAATAAAGATTTGGTTTTCTTGAAGAGCAGGAATAGAAAACTAGTGATTTTATTTATTCATGTTGGCATAATACAAATTCTTTATCTTTGCCAGCTATCAAAATGTTTAGCATAGGTACAACAAACAAACAAACACTGAGAATTTAGTAAAATAATAAGTGTAAATTAAATCTTTTATCTCATTTACCTAAGAGGAGAATAAAATTTCTATGATTATAAAATTATTATTCCAGTTAGAAAGCTGTTTATTTCCTCTCAGAAAGTTAAAATTAATTTTCATATTTCTCATAATTTGTAAGCTTTATTTTACTTATTTTAATATTTTTGTTGATATAAAAAAGTAGCTGGAATCATGTAGCAAAATAAAAAATTTGCCAGTTTAAGATTTATATTTATATTGAGCTTTTTATTTTAAGCAGGGAAATTATTACTTACCACATGATTGATTTGTGTTCTGAATGATAGCTGCTGATGTCCTCTTTGCATCTATAAGAACAATTCAATATTATTCTCTCTAGATTGTTCTTTAAATGCAAAGAGTATAGAATACCAAAACTGATAGACAGATGAAATGTTTTCTATGTAAGACAATTTAGAAATACATTCAGTGTAATTGATGTCATTTGTTTGACAGGTTTTGCTTCATGTTTCATGCTTTAACTATTGTTATGTTATCATTTTGCTATTTTTTGTGGTATTGTGATTTCCATCATAGAGGAAATGCTATTAATTGTTTGTTTTTTAAACCCTTGCCTTCCATCTCAGAATCAATATGAAAAATTTGTTCTAAGGCAGAGGAGGTAAAGAGTGGGCAATGGGGGTTAAAGCACTTGCCCAGGGTCACACAGCTAGTAAATGTCTGAGATCAGATTTGAACCCAGGATCTCTCATCTCTAAGCCTGGCTTTAAATCCACTGAGCCACCTACCTACCCCTGAAATGCTGTTAATTTAAAAAAATTTACCCAGAGAGTGCTGTACCTTTACAAAAAGATTAACTTCTCTTTCATCTGAGTGATGTGAATTGATTAATTTGGACTATCACATATTAGAAACTTCTGTTGTTATGGCAAAAATTTTGTATTAAGTTTTTGCTTGGATATATTTTGCTTCAAAAAATAATGATAATTAGTGTTTGCTAAAAGTCCCAAAGATCTCATTATCTAAGAAGTTCTTTGGGGACTTGACAGATTCTTTGAATCTTCAACTTTGGGCAAGGTCACAAAATCATAAAATCTTTTCAGCTCTTTGGAAGGACCTGGAAGAATGTATATAACTAAGGAGAGCCTTGTAAATTCTATTAAGCAAATTTTGGTTTCTATCTTTCACTCAATTCTCATTTGTGACCCCAAGAAGCTGTAGCATGCTCAGTAGCCATACACTAGTAAAACTGTCTTGGCATATGGGCTAAACCAGGCTGAACTAACTGTCAGGCCTCAAACCCATTGGGAAGTTAGGGGGATGTCTACCCCAAGCATGTGATGACTTCCTTTAGCAGAATGGGCAAAAGAGAGCAATTTGTTCCAATGACGACGAAGATGACTAAAGCAAGTGCTCTGTGGAGCACTTAGAGCTAGTCAGACACCAAAGATGTTAAAGTCATCCACTGCATCCCAGATCACTGACAGTCTTCTTGACTTTTGTCTTGCCACTGAACTTGGATGACTTTGGAAGAGAGAGTGAGGCTGACTTTATGCAACTCTGCTGGCTTAAATCCAGTTGACACTGTGATGCCACTGGTCCTCTTTGAAAGAGAGGACAAGTAAAAACATATATTAACATATGAAACAATGTCTTTAAAGCATCACATTCTTTCTGAATGAAATGAGGAAAATGTATCTTCATATGGGGAATTATGTGATATTTGGTAAGTAATAAAGATATAAAGGCTTTAATTTTTAATAAAATAGAGAACTTCACTATGTGGAGAAAACACCAAGATTAAACTATTTCCTATTGAGAACTGGGACATATGTGATGGGCTTTTCAACTTTCTTCCCATTGTATAAAATAATATGCTTAAAGGACACCCAATAGCTGAGATTATATTAATAAGCTTCAGAACCTTAGATGTTGTACCAATGAAAAACAATGGAAAAGGCCAAAGAAAAATGATGGTCCTATATGATATATTTTAAATTTTATCTTAGAAATAATAAATAGCTACCAAACTTCTCTCAGGTCTGTTTGAATATTCAGAGATGCCTATCCAGACACTTATGCAGGCTTTAGCTATATTTTAGTAATTGTTTATAAGATCTCAAGATAGACCTTTCACACACAGAATTGTTTAAATTCGCTTTCAAGGATTTTTAAGTCATGATTTTTTGAAAATGAAAAGATAAAGAGGAAATGTGTTATCCATCTCTTTCATAAAAATATTAAAATACTGAACGTGGAAGTATAAACAGTATGTAAAAATACACTGGGAAAAGAGATGAGCAGAAAGAGAGTCCCTTGTCAAACTACAAAATAGATCAGAAAGGATTCAATGAAATTTTTTTTAAAAAGAATTAACTTGATACCATCAGTGAAACAGTACTATTTGCTGTAAGAAATACATTTTTACAGTTTTAAGAATAAAAATAAAAATTCAGTGGTTTATCCATCCAAGGTGATATATAAAAAGCAAATACAGAATTTGACATTTTCTCTTACTCATTCTATGGAAATTGCTGCTTGCCTTAAGCAAATGACCAATGATCATCTCTCCTCTTTTTACATGTGACTATTATTTAATATGAAATAGTTGGATATAGCTCATTAAACATAATAGATAAGTACAGCCTCATAATTCTAATGTGTTTAGCTTTAGGAAAAGGTTTGTTTCAATTTGCCAAAGATCATTAAATAGCCTGACTGTTCAGAGCATTTCAGGATTCGCAAGATGACTAAAAATCATCTTATTAAATGTTTAATATTTAATGTTAAATGTTTTTAAAATGTTATGTTACAAATGTAAAATAAAAACATTGAAGATTTAAGATGAAAGAAGAATGTTAAAAAATAATTTGTATCTTATTCTGGGAGTTCTTAAATAGGAGACTGATTTTTAAAAATTCTTTTAAGATCTCTGTCTCTGTCTTCTCTGTCTTTTTTTGTCTCAATATGATAAGACAGATACTTTATGAATTCACATTCATAAGGATATTTTTTAAAACTCTTTTTCTAGCTTATAGATAGCATTACCTATACTACAAAGAAGTTTCAGATGAAAAGAACAAATGGTTATTTGATATTCTTCCTACAGCCTTACTGTTCTTAAGATCAGTTCTATAAGACTTTGCATTAGCTTTTACAATATGAATGAATTGTTGGATGGCAATGCAATTAGACTGTGTCTTGCCATACTAAATCGTATAGTCTTATTATTACAAGACAATATTATCTTGAGAATTTCTAACAGTGATCTCAAATTTGGAAAGCAGTGAAGAAAATAGCTCTACATTCACCCAGGAAATAAGAGGAAAAGGCCCATTCCAAGTACTGTCAACAATAAGATCTCTCATTAAAGGTACCAACAGGTTTATGCAAGGATACATGTTTTTGAGTTTAAATATATCAAGCCAGATAATTTGTGGACAGTGGTCAAAAACAGACTCCTTATAGCAAAATTTCCAAGAGAAAATGTTTCCCAGAAGGAGATGACTTTATGGAGTACAAATGACGACAGAATAAAACTCATGATTGAAACATACATTATGATATGTTCCTTATTTCTGTCCCCTGATAATATAATTATGTTAATTGTCCATTGTTTCTTAGCATATCCTAATCCTTTGGGGGAAATATTCATGATCCTCTAATCTTGCAAAGCAATTTGATTGACACTGCTTTCTTATTTTTCTTATTCCTTCTCATATTTTGTTGTTGTTCATTCATGTCCAACTTCTTGTGACTCCATGGGGTGGGGTGGGGGGGGCTGGCAAAGGTTCTGGAACGATTTGCTAATTTCTTTCTCCAGTTCATTTTATAGATGAGGAAACTGAGGCTAACAGAATCATATATGTCTGAGTCAGGATTTGAACTTCCTGACTCCAGATACAATATTCTATCTACTGTGCCACAACAACTGGTTCTCTTAAATGTCTTCTATTCTCTTCCAAGTCTCCAGCTAAGACAAAAAAAAACCTTGACTGCTAAAAAAAAAGAACTCAACATGATGTCTCCCTCCCTTGTCTAGCCTGATAGCTACATTTCTTTGATTTATGGAAACTAGCTATATTAAGGAAGACATATCAACTATCTGTCTCCCATTGATAATAATACATATTCTCTTTAACGAGTGTACCTTTTTCTTTGTACCTATATCCAGCTGTAGCTATATTGAGCAGCCATCTCTTTTTCTTTGTTTCATATAAGGTATAAGGTATAAATTATAGTTGAATATGAATGACATGCATTCTCATCAATATCACACTGAATCTAATTTAAAAAAACTTGTTTTTTTGATTCATACAGGCTTATTGGCATCAGCTAGTTGAACTGATAAGAAACTCAATAGACCACTTTTTAGGAGCACTAATGAATACAGCACAATTTTCTAGTGCAGAAGCCGTCTAGCTTACACAAGATAAAATATGCATAGGAAGATTTCTGGATAGGAAAAAGTTGACTGATCAGTAAAATTTCTGTCTATCTAGAAAATCTCAGAGACAAATTATAGTTCTGTATACCTGTCTGTATTTATCCTTCTATCACACCAGAATAATCTATTAGATAGAAACCACTGGACTTCATTTTATCGTCCAAACAGCCACCTTGATATCCTGAGGATCATGATGCTATGTTTTGTGGTTAAGGACTCAAAAGCAAGGGCTTGGTTGGGAAGTTAGTGTCTTAATGGAAAGGTCTCCTCTTCCCACCTTTTAATGGATGGCTACCAAGACAAAAATGAGGATTTGTCTGGATTTGTCCAGATTTGTCCTCCTCCCACTTTTTCCCAAGAGCTATAAGAAAGAGGCTTGTATGATTGCCTGATCTTTGTAATTAATGTATTATCCTGGCTTCCTTCCCCAACAAAATTCTAGAGTAATTCTGCTCTAGTCTTGTCTGACATAAAACTCGATTGGTCTCTAAGGGTTCCTACCACTAATGATATAAATTGAATGTCTTAATTTCATCTTATAGTAGGCAGTGATCATTATGGGTTCCTTTAATTTCTAGTAACTTGAGTCTGTATCTGGTAGTTCTAGTTTGTGGTGTATTGCCTATAGATTTGGAAGCTAAAGCTTTCCTGGTCATATTTACTCACCTCCAGGGATGCCTTTTTAGGTTGTCTCCTGGCAAATTGGAAGAAAATTCCCTTTAAAGAACCCAGTCTATTTAAAACCTGGATTTGACATCTTTGCAAATGGGATTAACTGGAAGGAATTAATTTCTGTAACTAAACATTCTTGACCCCGGGGAGAATCTTTTGAAATTGAAACCCTGTCCATGCATATATTAATTGTTGAAATTTCTACCCAAATCAGCTCTGCTGGGTATCTGTAATTACTGTAATTTTAATGCTAAACTTACCTTTGTGAAAATAAAATAAAAGAAAGCCAGGGATTTCCATTGTCCCAGTGATTATACTTTTATTGGGAGATAAAAGTTAAGTACAGGGGAAGAAAAAAAGGGGGAGATTTTTTATGAAAACTTAGAAGTCTTCAAAAGGATACAACCTCATTTTTGTGTTCCTAATTCTGGCCAGGTTGGGAATATAAAGAGAGAGAATTAGATGAGAGACAATTCTTTCCCCTTTGCAGAAATTTATAGCATAGCAAAACTAATTAGATAAAATTTTAAATCAAAAGGCAATCTGTATACCATGCATTCCCCTAAAATATTGATGAAAATATAGTTTTAATTTTTAAAAAATGAATTCTGAACTTTTCAGGTAGAGCAGTTTTTGAGGGATAGGGAGACCTTTTTTTTTTTTTTTTTTTTTTTAATAAAAACAGCATACCCATTTCTTAACACTTTCTTCCATGAAGTGACAGAAAATTTTTAGTTCTACAAAAAAATACAAGTCAGTCTCTAATGAGTTCAAAGATAATTTAAGAGATTCTCCTAGAAGAGTCTCCAGAGAAAAGAAAGAAAAAAAATGGTGTTTGCAATTTTAAAGCCTTATCCTGTGTCTAAGTACCATCTTTTATTACTTCTCTTTTCTATCTTGGGGAAAAAAAGAGCCTTGCTGAAATCAGAACTAAGGCAAAATTTAATTTTAGGAGAACCATTGTATATCTCTTGTGAATGATTTAACAGGAACTTAATTGCTTAGGCAAATTTGAAGCAGTCATCTAAAAGGAGAATAGACTGTAGGAGGGCTCCAAAGGACCAGAAGATCCTCTTTAAAAAGGGATTTCGGGCTTCTGTTATTGTTGAATAAAATATAGACTGAAAACAATCTCTACACACTTTTGTAACTTCCTTCAGTCTAAAAGGTTACTTTTTTTCCCAGGGAGATATTTCCTCCTAACTGATAGTAGTTTCCATTTTGACCAGAGAAAAGTAAAAGTTTTGTGGTAAATTGTTATTGCATGAGAATACTTATTCTAATTTGTGAAGGAGAGCTACTTTGGGATAAGAAAGTTAGTTCTGAGGATAAGCTTTGAGATATATTTGGGAAGTAGAAAGATAGGAGAGAATGAGTGAATGAGATAGAATTGAGTGTGCTATTCTCAGAATGAGCATTCAGCTTACAGAGGCTAGTTTGTTACCTTTTGTTGACTGAGGACTAGGGGACAAACTTAGGAGGGAAGACTGATGGAAGACAGAAAGGGTAACGAACAGCTCCGTTGCTTCCCTTACCTCACCTGAATTGGGTTGGAAGAAGTTCAATGCAGGGGAAGGGGGAGGAAACTTAAGTATATGTTGCCTGTTTGCTGCCTAATCAGTTGGCACTTCTTAGCCCATCATTGACGTTCCCCCCTTCAAAGAAGGTAATAAATTGCCTTTTTTTACTCCTACCTTCTGACTCTGATTTTATTTATTTGAGAGCCATCATTTTTATCTCATGCAATGAGAAACTAATGAAATAATTAAAGCATTGCATGAGAACATAGAAAGAGAAGTGCAATAATAGGATTTTAATAAAAATATACACAATATAAATTTGAGGAGGTTGTAGAGCTAATTGAGTTAAGAAAATGGGGAAGATGCCTTCAAATTTGTGGACACTATTAGGAGAGATTCTTGTTAGAATTAGGACAGCTAGATGGCTCAGAGAATAGAGCACTGGGCTTGGAATCAGGAAGACTTCCTGAATTCAAATCTGGCCTCAGACATTTACTAGATGTACAACTTGGGCAAGTCACTTAACCCTGTTGGCCTCAGTTTCCTCTTCTGTAAAATGAGTTAGAGAAAGAAGTAACAAACCACTCCAATATCTTTGCCAAGAAAACCCCAAAGGAGGTCACAAAGAGTAGAGCATGACTGAACAACATCAAATTGTTAGAATCAGTCTTAAATTTTCTTGAGATCTCTCAGTTTACTTTAAGGATACAGATTTTCTTGTTGTTGTGGAAAAGTAGCTAGACTCATGAAATGCAATTTAAAATTGACAGTATTCTATTCAGTTGCAACATTTACCTAGTGGGGAATATAGAAATAAATTTACAACATGGAATTCTTTGAATATAGCATACTAAATGTCTATTCTTGAAAGATGAATGGAAAACGTATATTCTAAGTTTTATGTGGGGAATATGCATTCACGATTTTATTACTATATAACTGAGATTATGTTTACAATTCCCATGTTTCCAAAGAAAATGCATCCTCAGATGTGGGAGCTGAAAATTCAAGATTTCTATTTTAATCTTTGGCAGTGGATTTACTGAAGGTAGCTGGAGGTATAGTTTGAAGTAATGGCAGTGAATGGTCCTTGGGAAATCATATTCTGTATGGTGCTATTGGCTAACTTTAAATCCAGACTTAATTTGATTGTTTCTCTTAAACAAAATTGTAATGTGATCTAATTTAGAGTGAGATAAGTTTTTCCTATGATGTTGGTTATGATGTTTGGCCTCTACAGGTCATATTGACTTCAATTAAAATGCACTTAAAATTTGGCACTAAGGTAAAATGTTTATAGATCCCAACAATATGAATTAGAAGTGCAATCTTTCTATCAGCAAAAGTCTTCTTTGAAGATTGTCAACATACTCAATACTTTATAACTTCTAAGAAATTCAATTTTATTCCTGAGTTTTGGAAAATAAATTGGGGAAATTGTTATTTGGATAAATTAATGGAGAAAATTATTATTCACAACATTATTCAGCTATGCCCTGAATAACAATACTATTTGACCACTTTTATAATAAAAAGTTGAATTGGATTCTAACTACTCTATATTGATCTCTGAATGCAACTACTATAGAATGCCTAATTGATAGACAAATGAAAAATTGGGGTGGAGCAAGATAATTCAGAAATACGTTCATTTGGTTTAATGTCATTTGATTGTCAACGAGTTTTGTTTATTAAAACAGAAGTTCTATGTTTTATATTCTTGATATTGTTTTATGCTAATATTCAGCTTATAATTTCTTGTATTATGATTATGCCTTTATGGGATGTTAGGTTCCCTTTTGATCTGAAAGTTATGAAATAATCTTGAACTGTTACTGAAGTAATGACGCAACAGACAATGCCACCACTCTCCCCTCCTTTCCATGTACTTGCATAAATATTCTTTTTTTTCTCTGACAGAACCCATAAATATCATCATCATCATCTCCCAATTTGTCCCACAGTGGGAATGTCAATGGAATATTCTGTATCAGACTGATCTTAATTCATATTGCATTTCTGCATATGGAAGTCAGAGGTTGGTGGGAACATCCTGACTAGGCATTTAAGTATTTTTCCATAGGCTCATTCTAATTTCTTGTGGAAGGAGGATGGTCAAGACATCCTTAGGGACCTACTGTAGATTATGTTCAGCCACTTCTGGGCCTGGAGATTTGTCTGGCTTTGTCTTTTTATTTTTTTCTGTTCCTTCCTTTTTGCATTTGGTTTACTATGGGGTTAATTTTGCCTCCAATGTTGTTAGTTAATGTAGGCCATTATGATCTTAAAAGGATTCATTTATTATTTCTGTTTTTATGCATTTGGCTGTGAAGTTTTTATGCCCTAGCACATGGTCAGCTTTTGGATAGGTGCCAAGTACTAGCTGAAAAAAAAGGTATATTTATATTTATCTCCATTCAATTTTTTTCTGGAGATCTATTATATCTAACTTTTCTAAAAATTCATTCACTTCCTTTACTTCTTTTTTGTTTATTTTTTTGGGGGGTTAGATTTATCTAGTTTTGAGAGAGGTAGACTGAGGTCCCCCACTAGTATAGTTTTACAATTTATTTCTTCCTAAAGCTCATTTAATATCTCCTTTAAAATTTTGGAGGTTATAGTATCTGGTGCATATATGGTTAGTACTGATATTAGTTCATTGTCTATAGTATCTTTTATCAAGATGTAATTACCTTCATTACCTCTTTTAATCAGACCTATGTTTGCTTTAGTTTTGAGATCATGATCTCCACTCCTGCTTTTTTAAAATTTTTTTTCTTTTATTTTCTTTTTTTACTTTAACTGAAGCACAATGGATTCTGCTCCAGCCCCTTACCTTTACTCTGTATGGATCTCTCCCTCCCTCAGATGCGTTTCTTATAAACAACATTATTGTAGGATTCTGCTTTTTAATCCACTCTGCTATCTAATTCCATTTTATGGACAGGATCTCAGAGGCCATCTTGTCTGACTCCCTCATTTTATTGACAATGAAGGAGGCAAATGACTTGTCCAAAGACGCCCAGATAGTAAGCTTCAGAAGCAGGACTTGTGCTCAATCAGGCCCTCTGACTCCAGAGACAGAGATCTTTCTGCTGTGTCATGTGATCTTCCTCACATTTTAGAGGAAGGAGGATATAGTGGCTAGAATGCTGGACCTGAAATTAGGAAAACCTGAATTTTATTCATGTCCCAGACACCTTATGAGGTTTTGGATAAATGGATAAATTTTGGATAAATCTCTTAATTTTGCTGTACCTGTTTCCTTATCTGTAAAATGAAGTGATTATATTTCATAGTTTTTACTGTCTATTCTACCCATAAAACCTACAGTCTTATGTTCTCATATTGTCCAGTGGTTGTCTCATTGTCAACCAAGGTGTAGAGTTGTCCCCAGTAGCATGCTCTGAGAAGTCCATGAGACTGTGCCTATAATTCTTTCCCTTGTTCTCCCTTGACTGGAACAGATTCAATCTCCAGATAGGATCCCAGGACCATAATTATAGCTTTAGTATGCTTCTTACAAGTATTCTCAGAAGCAGTCCAATGACTTCAGGCCACTGGGGATCTGAATTCTCATAGTCCTCCAGAAGACTGTGGCATCATTCCATTGGTTCATTCAAGCATTGTCCTTTATCCATTGGCTAGCAAGAGTTATTCCAAGCTTAAAGGACATCTTTAGAAGAATAATGATGGCCAGGCATCTGAAGAAATTCCAAGTGATGAGCAGCAAAGGAAGGAGGAAGAAAGGTGAGCACGGATGTGATTTCCCCATTGTCCAAATTGAATATTTGAATGATTCCAAGTCAACAACAACAATGTGAATATAAAAAACATGGAAAAATATGTATTCAACAACAATCCTTTTAGTTTGCCTACCCCAACATGAGGACCTTGGTGCCCCTATAGAAATGTCCCCTCAGGGTATATCAGCAGATCCAGCCACACTTTGTGGTCCTTGGATTATCTCCATGCCACAGTGAGATACTGGAATAGGATTTTAATGGAGATATACCATCTCCTTACCCTCCAATATCACCCAAATATCCCTCCTTTATAATTTTCTTATTTTTTCTGTATACTCCAATATCTCACATAGACCTTTGTGCATGCCAATATCTCCATATCCCTTCAGATTTCCAGGGTCCTCTTCTCTATCCCCTTTGTTTCAAATCTACCTCACTTATTTCCAACTTCACTGTATATTGTGGATTTTTTTTCTCTTATTTTTCATAGAAGACCAATAACATCATGGGGTGATGTCTTAATTTGCACATGAACTGGATTTAAGCTAGGCAGAATTGTACAAAGTCATCAGCCTTATTCTCACTTCCAGAGTCATCCAAGTCCAGTGGCAAGCCAAAAATCAAGACAACTGGTGATGGCCTGGGATTCAGTGGTTAACTTTGGCATCTTCGATATCTGACCAAGCTCTAAGCACTCCACAGCACCTGCTTTAGCCACCTTCATGGCCTTTGGAGCAAATCATTCTCATTTTCCCATTCTGCTGGGGGAGGTCTTTACAGGCTTAGAGTAGACATCCCCCTAACTCACTGATGAGTTTAAGGCCTGTTGGCTATTCTCAGTCTGGTTTAGCCTGTTTCCCAAGAGAGTTTTATGGGGTGCAGCTGCTGGGGATACTACACCTTCTTGGAGCCACAGGTGAAAGCTGAGTGACAGGTAGCCCAATATCAAATTTCTGGGTTTTCAGACTGGGTTTAGTCTTGAGGCTTGTCACTAATCATGTTCTCTTTGTCTCCTCCTCCATCCAGGGTCTGTTTGAGAAAATTGGAATTTGACTCATTTTGCCCACATCAAGGGATTCCCCAAGCATATCAGACTTTGGCTTATGTCAAGGTCTCTACAGCCAAAAGAAAAGGGTCCTCAGTTTCTTTGCAAGCATTCATTATGACAAAATATTGACTATGGGACAGCTGTATTTATTTATTCATTCATTCATTTATTCATTCATTCAATTATTTATTTATTTACTTGCTTATTTATTTATTTGTTTGTTTGTTTATTTGTTTATTCATTCATTTATTTTAAGGTCCTTACTTTCTGTCTTGGAACTGAAGAGCAGTAAGGGCTGGGCAATTGGGACTAGGGGATTTGCTCCAAGTCCCACAGGTAAGAAGAGTTTGAAGCCTGATTTGAACCCAAGCCCTCCTGACTCCAGGCCTGGTGCTCTATCCACCGAGCCACCTCGCTGCCCCTGGCTTTATTTATTTTTAAACATTAAAGAAGAAATTGTTGTTCATTCTTTTCTTCAAAGGGGGTCCCAATGATATCATAACCTGGTCCTCCCTGATCACCTCGTATACTCCAAAGGGGGAAAAAAATAGAACACGAGTCAACAGAGTGAAAACAGCTCTCTTTCTCTCTCCTGTTGATACAAGCTTCCAAATTGTTTTCTAGACTCATAATACTGCTGTGGGAGAGTGTATATGGATGGACACAACACTGTTAGAAGCAGCTGGTGATGTCCACCTCCAGGAGATCCACACAATGCTTCAGACTTAGAGTTCTACCCTAGGCAGGGCTCCCTTATAAAGGAAAAGCACTCAGGTTTGCTGAAAAGTCAACTCCTCTCTCCACAACTAGACAGTCCACATAATTCTCTGAAGGGAGAGGTCAGGAATTGCTCCTCTACTTTGTTGCTTTGGCCCTCAAGGTTTAGTAACTCCTTCATTGCTCTAGGTGGCTCTCGGTTACTCCCTCAATGTCTTTCCACTTGACTTGGTTTGAGTTCTTACAGCTTGGTCCGGAAACTCCCCGGTGCTTGATGCAATCTCTCAAGCTTTGTTGTTCTCAATCAACGTGTACTAAGCATAATTATCCATCATGCATTAAGCACTGTGCTGAGCCCTTTTGAGGGATTACATGGAGGGGCGGGCAGGCTTTCCTCCAAAGAATGCTTTGGGTTGGCTGTCCCTGTCTCCTGCCAGGCCTTCTTGTCTTCAGTTTCTAGCCTTCCAAACATCCATATTCCATTAACAAAAGAACTAACTACACACTATCAATCATTCCTCATGCAGAATGTGTGCCCCAGACAAGATAAGAAATTGTCCCCTGACCCAAGAGACTCAGTAGAGCCAAGTGCAGCCTTAAAGGTTTTCTGAATGTGAACAGTGAGTGGCTCGTGTGCATGTAGGCATTATAGAAAATTCCTCAACGGATGCAATCATGGAGATATCAAGGAATATCTTGAAAAGAGTTCCCATGGGAAGATCTTCCGGATTCTCCTCTCTGCAGATGGCATTGGACTGGTTGCATTAACCCATAGAACAATGTGGGGTTTCCTAAGTGAGATCTGTTAGCAATGTAAGAGTTTGGCCAAACCATTCACCAAGAACCAAGTGGATGATTGCCCACTCTCTAGCACGTGCTATGCACTTGGATGGAGAACTTAATAAAAGCTGGGCACTCGATGTGTGTTTGTATGTCTATAGATAGAAGCACACCTATGTACCCACATATATAGATACCAGAAGGTTTGCATTCCAAGACCTATCAAAGATGACTGAAACTGCAGATATAAGCAAAACTTGTACTCCCCATCCAGATGGGCTCCCTCTTTCCATTCCTGCCCTTTGGAGGCACTCTGCAGCCTCCTACCCCACTCCACTCCCCAAAACCTCAAAAGGGAAAGCGAAAAAAGAAGAGACCCTTCTAGGGGCAGACTGCTGCTGCAGGTGGACTTCCAGGGCTTCCAGGCAGACCTCCAGGACTTCAAATTGACTCGGGATAACCGAAACTGGGGATGAGGGGACCCTCCTGTATATGTTTGTTTAGATACTGTCCATGCCTTGATTTAATTGCCCAAATCTCTTGATATTTAGCAAACACCACTGTAATTCCCAAGCTGCCCATCTATTGTCTCACTTCCTTTTTCCCAGTCATTTATCGTTTAAATTGTGTATCATGTACGACTTCCTGTCAGCCATCAGTTGCAGCTCAATAGCCCAAAGATTAAGGTGTTGTAAGAGTTGATACTTTAGAACATCACAGGAAAAATAATGATGACAGAGAAGGAGACAGAGAGGAAAAGAGAGAGACAGAGACAGAGAGAGATACAGAGAGATAGAGAGACAGTGACAGAGAGAGAGACAAAGAGCGAGAGAAAGAGACAGACAGACAGACATAGAGACAGAGACAGAGACAGAAAGACAGAGAGAGGCAGAAACAGAGACAGAGAAATTTCACAGAGAAGTGAAAATATTGTTCGCTTTCCTAAATGGAATCCCAAACTCTCTCTCCTTTTTAATTCTGAGCCCTATTCACTGTCCATTTGTGGTGTTTGTTCAAGACAGAAATGAAGGGAAAGAAGAGTTCTAGGTTGCATTTGGGAAATCGATCAATATACACAACGTAAATATATACAAATACAAATAGTTAATTTATTACTATGTGCCTAGTGCTTTACAATTATTCTTTCACTGGGTCCTTGTAACAACCCTAGGAGAAGGTGTTACTATTATCTCCATTCTAATAGATTAGGAAAAGTGGTACAGATGGAAATTAAATGACTTGCTCAAGGTCACACAGCTAGTGAGTGTCTGAGGCTGGACTTGATCCCAGGTCCTCCTGACTCCAGACCCGGCACTCTATTCCCTGCCCACTTAACTGCTTCAACAGCTTTTTTCATGGCACATCTGTGTGTATGTTTTGCTGATACTTATCTTGAACTCTTTGAGGAGAGACAGCTCTTAGACCTTTCTCCTGGATGGAAATCATCCAAGTCCAGAGAAAGTGTTTCCTAATTGAGATCTACTGTGATGCATCTGTTCTTAATCCCTGGAAATAATACCTGAGTTCAAGAGCAACTCCCAAAAGATCCAATAGTCTCTTCTCAGGTACCGCTGACCCCCAGAACCCTCCTGCCACCAACATTCCATCCTCTTCTCCTGCTTTCTCTGTTCCTACACATTTCTTTGCACCGTTTTGCAAAATTCCTCTCTTCAATACACTGAGTCATCTGGCTTCCAACCTGAGCTATCTAAGGGACATCCAGTTAGTGGTATCCAATGAGTATTTGAATATGTCAGACCCGAGGTTGAAAGACAATTTAGCACTGGAGAATGATGTGCATAGAGATGATAAATGAGCCCTTAGATGCTGATGAGATCACCAAGTGAGGCAGTAGAGGAGAAGAAAAGAGATGAATAAAAAAACCTATCTGGGACGCTAACCCCATGGATAGTGGGCATGATATGGATGAAGACTGGGTAAAAGAACCTGAGAGGGAGTAATCAGACAGATAAGAGAATGAGAAGAGAGAAGGGGCATTAAAGTGTAAACTGGAGAGAACAGGCAGAAGAGAGTTCAATTAGTTTTTAGTTATGTCCTACTCTTCCTGATCCTATTTGGGGTTTTCTTGGCAGAGATACTGGACTGGCTTGCCATTGCCTTCTCCAGTTCAATTTACAGATGAGGAAACTGAGGCAAGAAGGATAAAGTTACTTATCCAAGGCCACAAAAATACAGGTCTGAGGTCAAATTTGAACTCAGATCTTCATGACTCCAGGGCTGGAGCTCTAGCCACTGCACCACCTAGCTGCCCTAAAGAGAATGATAGATTTGGTCAAAGGTTGCAGAGAGATCCAGAAGGATGAGAATAGAGAAAAAATAGCCATTAGATTGGGCAATTAAGAGATCATCGAGGGGACAGCTGGGTAGCTCAGTGGATTGAGAGCCAGGCCTAGAGACGGGAGGTCCTAGGTTCAAATCCGGCCTCAGCCACTTCCCAGCTGTGTGACCCTGGGCAAGTCACTTGACCCCCATTGCCTACCCTTACCAATCTTCCACCTATAAGTCAATACACAGAAGTTAAAAAACCAAAGTAACCAAATGATTACATTTACAAGCCAAGGAAGGGAGAAATGATCCTGAAAGCCTTCCTGGCTGAGGCGCCATATGAGTTAGGTCTTGAAGGAAGGGAGGAACTTTAACAAGAGGAGATGGGGGATAGAGAACCGTTTTCCAAGTATTGGGGATGGAGGCAGGCAGAGAAGAAACATAAGCAAAAGAATGGACCAGTGAGAGGGCAACATGAGAAAGGGTTAAAGAGTAATTTAGTTTGAGAAAATGTAAGGGAAATGCATGTCAACTAGATGGAACAGTGGACAGAGTACTAGGCCTGAAGTCAGGAAGACTCACTGGTCTTCCCAAGTTCAAATCTGGCCTCAAATAGTTAGTTGTGTGACCCTAGACAAGTAATTTCACTCTGCTTGCCTCAGTTTCCTCATTTGTAAAATGAGCTGGAGAAGGAAATGAGAAAGCACTACAGTATCTTTACCAAAAAATAGCCCAAATGGGGTCACAGAGGGTCATTCACAACTGAAAATAGCTAAATGATCAACAAGGGAAATATGGGTGAAAAAAGGGATTTTGATAGGATCTTAGGACACTGTAGAGATCCGAATGGAACATAAAAGTGATTCAAGAAGACACGTACTAAATCCTATTCTAATATCTTATTTTGGCATAGAAATGACCTTAGTGTCTCAAAAGTCATATAAACCATTGCTTTCCAAGGGCCAGACTAGTTAAATTCAAACAGACTCATCAACAATAATCTGTTCATCTGATGAATAATTCTTTGGTCATAGTAGTAGTTGAAGGAAAGAGACAAAGAGAATGTCCCTAAAATTGGGGCCATCTCCTTCCTGAGTCACAATATCAGAATGGTAGAAAAGGGTCAGTTCCTGCTAAATGGTAGAAAGGGGTCAGCAATGGGGGTTTAAGTGACTTTCCCAGAGTCACCCAGCTAGAAAGTATCTGAGGTCAGATTTGAACCCAGGACTTCTCATCTCTAGGCCTGACTCTCTATTTACTGAGCCACCTAGCTGCCCCCTAGACACAGTTTTTAACAATTGTTTTCTGACATTTCGCATACAATTTCTTTCCATTGGTTCCCCTTCTCTCTGCCCAGGGAGTCACTCTCCTAGTTCAGGATTTCATTGCCTCTCTCCTTAAGTAGTTCAATAATCATATATTTAATTTGTCTGCCTACCACCTCTCCCCTAGCCAATCTATGCTATGAATGTGGCAGAATGACAGCCCTAAAGCTCAAGTCTTACTATGCTACTCCTTCTGTTCAATAAACTCCAGTGGCTCCCATACTCCTTTGGAAAAAAAAAAAGAGATCATCCGTAAATCTGGAGAAAGAATGTTCAGTTGAGTGGTGAGGTCAGAAGCTTCAAGCAATGAACATCTATTTAGTCCTTAGGCTCATAGTGATGATACAAAAATTTTTGAATGACAAAAGCTTCAACCTCAAAGACCTTCCAGTCAACTTGGAAGAAAAGGATGTGGCAGTGATACAAGGAAGGATGGAAGCCCTGGAAAGGAGAAAAACCAAAGGCAGAGATGAGAAGAGATACTGGCTTCTGCAGACCATGCATATGGGAGACAGAGCAATAAGGAGGACTGTTTGGATGGACTCCAGAGAGTGAGAAGGGCAATTCTATATAAGGCCAGAGAGGGAAGTTGGAGTCTGGTTTTGAAGGACATTAAATTCCCAAAAGAAAAGTTGCAACTGGATTCCAAAGGAAATCCTGAACTAGGAGAGTGACTCCCTGAGCAGAGAGAAGGGGGAACCAATGGAAAGAAATTGTATGCGAAATGTCAGAAAACAATTGTTAAAAACTGTGTCTAGGGGGCAGCTAGGTGGCTCAGTAAATAGAGAGTCAGGCCTAGAGATGAGAAGTCCTGGGTTCAAATCTGACCTCAGATACTTTCTAGCTGGGTGACTCTGGGAAAGTCACTTAAACCCCCATTGCTGAACCCTTATTGCTCTTCTGCCTTGGAACCAATACACAGTTTTGATTCTAAGATAGAAGGTAAGATTTTTTAAAATTAAATTTAAAAAAAATCAAATTTAACTTTAATTTAATTAAAGACAATTAAAAAAAGAAAGCTATCATAAAGGCAGAGTGGATAGACCCTGTCGTTTAACTAGACATGTGAATTTGGGGAGGGAGAGTGGGAAATTGAGGATGACTCCCAGGGTTCAAACCTTGGAGATTGCAAGGGAGGGTGGTGCCCATGAAAGAAATAAGAAAGTGTCAAAGACAAAGATGAGATCCATTTTGGACAGGTTGAGTCTGAGATGCCTACAGGCCATCCATTTTGAAATGCCCCATAAGCAGGTCACGATGTGGGACTGGAATTTGGAAGAGAGACTAGGGCTGAATATAGGGATCCGTGAGTCATCTGCAAAGGGATGGCAATTTATCCCATGGGAGCTGATGAAGTCATTTAGAGAGGAGAGAGAGAAGTAATGAGGTGCCAGGATAGAGCCTTGGGGTATAGCAATAGAAAGGGGAGAGAGTATTATGAACCAGTAAAGGACATTGACAGGGAGTGCTCAGATTGGCCAGAGGAAAATCAGTAGCATGTGATATCACAAAAACGTAGAGGGGAGAGAATATCTAGGAAGAGGAGATGGTCCACAAGGTCAAATATGAGGGGCAACAATGAGATGGCTCAGTGGATAGAGAGCCAGGCCTGGAGACGGAAGGTACTAGATTCAAATCTAGCCTCAGACACTTCCTGGCTGTGTGACCTGGGCAAGTCACTTAACCCCAATTGTCTAGCATTCACTGCTCTTCTTCCTTGGAACGGAGACTTAGCACCAATTCTAAGACAGAAAGTAAGGGGGCAGGGTGACATCAAATACTGCTTGTCAAGAAAAATTAGGACTGAGAAAAGTCAGTTGGAGTTGGAAATTAAGAGAACTTATAATGAAAAACGTTATCCATTTCCAAAAACTGGTAGATTCTGAATACAGATAGAAGTATATATTTTTTCTTTTTTGGAGGGTATTTTTTTGGGGAGGGGGAGTTGGTCTGTGTGTTTTTTTCCATAACATGGTTAATATGGAAATAAGTTTTGCATGACTTCATATGTATAATAGGCATCACATTGTTTACTTTCAGGGAGGGGGAAAGAAGGGAGGGAGAGAATTTGGGATTCAATTTTTTAAAAAATGAATGTCAAATTTTTTACATGTAATTGAGAAATATTTAATGAAATAAATAAAAATATATTGGAGGGGGGAAAATAGGTCATTGGTTACTCTGGGAAGGAGAGTAGACTGGAAAATTTCTAAGATGCTTCCCTCACCTACACTATTGTTCTATAATTCTATGCTATAGTAATGAAGACTTTATTTTTCTAGGGGAAAACACAATTGACTGACATGTGTGGGATGCTCTGAGTCAGAATGGTTGCTTAGAGCTGGTCTGGGTCTCCTCCTTCCTCTTGGTGGCTAGACCAAGAATAACAGGACTTATGACTAGGAGGAAAGCATCTGTCTGGCACATAAAATATGGCCGCAGGCTGGGTGGGTCCTGGTGTGAAAACAAGGGACAGAATAAATTCATATCAGAAGACAAATGTAATGGAAACCCAGAAATGGGGAAGCTTCTGCTTGGAGAACAGTTGGATCTCCTCTTTCCCCTCCTCCTCTCCCTTCTTTTCACTGCCCCTTCCTTGGCAAGAAAGGTGAAGGAGAGATAGTTCTAGCAATTTTCTACCTCTCCCCTGTCTTTAGGGATAGCCCAAATAATAGCTCGCTCACATTTATAGCATTTCAGAGGTGCCTCTTTATGTAAAGGTTCTTTCTTTATAACATCCCAATGAGGGAGGTGTTGTTCGTATTTTTATTCCCATCTTCAGATGAGAAAAGAGGCTATGACCATTGGTTCTTCCTATGTACAAATGATCCAGATTGGTTGAAGTCGTTAACTGTTCATCTGGCTAAGCTACAAAGAGATAGAGACAGAGACACTGAAAGACAGACAGAGAGAAAAAACCCTGGTAAACATCAAGAGATAAGCAAAGATAAAGCCATGAGAAAAAAAGAAGCAGAAGTGCCCCCAAAAGTCATAAAACTGTGTCTATTTTTTGAACCAGTAATACCACTATTAGATTTATTTTCTAAGATGATCAGGGAAAAAGGAAATGAACCTATATGTTCTAAAATATTTATAGCAGCTCTCTTTGTGGTGACAAAGAACTAGAAGGCAAGTCTGTCAATTGGGGAATGGCTGAACAAGTCGTGGCATATGTTGTGATGGAATATTACTGTGCTGTAAGAAATAATAAGCAGGGAGTGCAGACCGGTATACGACTGTGGAAGTAGCGCCCTGAGACTTGTAAAGAAACCTCCTGCAGAGGTTCAAGCAAGGGAATCCACCAGGGGGTTTGACCTTGGAAAAAACGAGATCTCAGTCCTCAGGAGCCAATAGATCTCAGACAGACACTGAGAGCGAGGATAAACCTGAGAAGCTGCTGGGCTAATGATGGCTAACCAGTTACAGGAAATTCAGAAGAGAAAGAATAATAACAAAAAAAAGAAGTCTTTAACACTCGACAGCTTCTACACAGAGAAAATCCAGACAACCGAGCAAACAGAGGAGGAGAACAAACAACCATCCAGACCCTCCCCAAATAAGGAAAACTCCTCACAACCTATGGAAGAGTTCAAATCTGAGATTTTGAGGAAAATGGAAGAGATCTGGCAAGAAAATAACAGCTTAAAAGGTAGAATCTTGCAACTGGAAAGCGAGGCTCAGAAACCAAATGAACTGATAAGCAAATTGAACACAAGAAATGACCAGATTGAAAAGGAATACCAGAAGATTATGGCCGAAAACAAGAAGATTATGGCCGAAAATCAAAAGATTATGGCCGATTACCAGAAGATTATGGCCGAAAATCAATCCCTAAAGGCTAGAATTGAGCAAGTAGAAACTAATGATCTCTCAAGACAACAAGAACAAATAAAACAAAGCCAAAAGACTGAAAAAATAGAAGGAAACATGAAATATCTCAATGAGAGAGTGACAGACCAAGAAAACCGGTCTAGAAGAGACAATTTGAGAATAATTGGTCTTCCAGAAAAACCAGAAATTAATAAAAACCTGGACTCTATACTAACAGAAATAATTCAGCAAAATTGCCCTGAAGTCCTACAACAAGAGGGCAATATAGACATTGAAAGGATTCATAGAACACCTGCGGCATTCGATCAAGAAAGGAAAACACCAAGAAACATCATTGCAAAATTCAAGAGTTTCCAAGCAAAAGAAAAAATCTTACAAGAAGCCAGAAAGAAACAATTCAAATATCAAGGAGCAACAATCAGGATCACACAGGATCTGGCAGCCTCAACACTAAAAGACCGCAAGGCGTGGAATACAATATTCAGAAAGGCAAGAGAGCTGGGCCTGCAACCACGGATCAACTACCCATCAAAATTGACTATATATTTCCA
>NC_058132.1:15889588-15901703 GCF_016433145.1 Gracilinanus agilis | reverse complement strand
CTTCCTTCCTTCCTTCCTTCCTTCCTTCCTTCCTTCCTTCCTTCCTTCCTTCCTTCCTTCCTTCCTTCCTTCCTTCCTTCCTTCCTTCCATGGTTCTGTTCCATGAGATTATGGGCCTCTAACATCTTCCCTACCTCCAACCCCCCACTCAGCTGAGGCTCATTGAGAGACCCTGGCATCTTTCCCCTCAGCCTCCAAGGCTCTTAGGGGCTCAGAAATTCAAACTTCACCTCAGCAGAACTTGGGTGTCTGAGGTCAAAGGGTAGTAGAGGGCAGGGCTTCTGGTGTGCTGAAGAATGTTTGGGGGAGGTGTGGGCGGGGGCAGGACCAGGGTGGAGAGTATGCAGGGCCTGAGGCACTGGCCAGGCAGGGGTTAAAAGGCAGGGAGCTGGATCAGCAGATCTGAGAATGGGCTTCTGAGAGAAACGGATAGTCCCCCACTTGACAGTCAGCCCAGTCCTCCCTGGGCACCCTTCCCAGTCAAACCCCATCCTTGACTCTTTGTCTCTGAGATTCACTTTGTATGTCTGTCTCTTGTCTTTCCCCTGTCCTCCTTCCCGTCTTCATTTCTGCATCTGTCTCACCGTCTCTATCTCTCTGTTTTTCCTCTGTGTGTGTGTGCACGTGTGCATCTCTCTCGGCACCCCAGCTGGATTTCACTCAGCAGGTAAGATCAGAATCCCATCTCCCCATTGTTCTTTGGAGCCCTGCAAAAGCCAAAGGGGTAGAGAGGGTTATGGGGAAGGGAAGGGAGAAACTGCTTCATAGTCTATGAAGAGCCTTGAGAGATGACTTAGTTTAATCTTATTTTACAGAAAAAGACCCAGACCCACAATGGTCAAGGGATTCAGTCCTCTTCCTCTCCCCCCCCCTTGATAATTTTATAGATAAGCAAACCAAAGTCCAGAGTAAGGAAGAGATTCATCTGGAGTCACCTGAATGGTTCAAGGTCATTCAAGAGAAGGCTGGATGATCATTTAGAGGGGATGTTGTGGGGATTCTCTAGCAGGTGAGGATTAGACCAGATGTTCTCTAGGGTCTGTGATTCTGAGACTGTACAAGAAACCAGGAGTCCTGGATCTTAAGATATCTTAAGACTGGAGAAGTGAAGTGATGAGTCAAGTGAAAATTAGGGAAGAGAGATGATGAGGTCAAAGTCAAGAGATGCTAATTTATCCAAGGAAAGTAGGACAGAGGTCATGGGGGTGAGTGAAGAGTTAGGGTTAGAAAAGGGTGGGACCTATTTCAGGAACCAATCCAACTTCTTCCCCTTCCTCCAGGACTGGTCATGGAGCTGTTAATATTTGCCTTGATACTAGTGACCACAGGTTTGGAGAGGAGCATGGGGATGGAGATGGGGCTTGTGGTAGGGATGGGATTGGGGATGGGGATGGAGGTAGGGATGGGGATGGGATGTGGGGGACAGTTGAGAGGAATAGATGATAATAAACATGGTATTAGGGATCCAAGTGGAGTTGGAATAGAGGTAAGGGTGGGATGAGATTTGAAATGGAGATGGGAATGGTGATGTAGTTGGAAGTGGGGATGTGGGAATGTGAATGGAGATGGAAATCCAGAAGGGGATGGAGTTGGTGTGGAGACAGAATATGGAATAGGGTAGGATGGAGCTGCATTTGAGTGACTCTCAGAGAAAGGATGAGGTTGCATTTGGGGGTCACTTCATAGCAGTACTTCTTTCTCTATAGCCTGGGCTGAGGACAAAGACAAGGTGGTGTCTGGCCAAAACTGCCCAGTAGAAGGACATCCCTATCAGGCTGCCCTCTTTTATTCCAACCACTTGCTGTGCGGTGGCATCCTCATACACCCCCAGTGGGTTCTCACTGCTGCTCATTGTCAGAAACCGTGAGTCATTTGGCCCAGTGATGGGAGAGATTGTGGTTAGGCCCCAGGAGGTATTTCCTTGTCATCATGAATCTGGGGTGAAGGGAAGTGCGGAAGACTGGGCCATTCACTTCCAGTCCCATTTTCTTCCAGAAACATGCTTTGTGTAACATGGAAGCAAGGGATATTTGTAGTGGTCCAGGGGGATAATAGAGTTTAAGCCAGGGTCAGAGGGACCAAGGAAAGACCAGAATTTATTTCTCTCTCAGGAAACTACAGGTTCTCCTGGGCAAGCACAACATTCAGCAATGGGAACGAAATCAGCAACTGAGCCCAGTGGTCCAGGCTATCCCGCATCCAGCCTATGATAAATCTCGGCACGATAATGACATCATGCTATTGCGGCTGCCTCGGGCCATGACTCTGTCTTCCCATATCCAACCTCTGGCTCTTCCCTGGGAATCGGACTGCAGAGATAATTCCAATTCATCCTGCCTCATCTCTGGCTGGGGCAAGACAGATGATCAGGGTCAGTGTGAGGAAAGAAATAGCCAAGTGGAGGACCAAATGGTGGGAAGGACTGATGTCAATTGGAAGAACCATTGATAAGTGGTAATAAATAATGGGAGACATCACTGATACCGGAAACAGTTTTGGTGGGAGAACTAAGAGTGCCATCAGTCTGGGAGATGAAAAGGAGAATGAGAATGAACCAGGATAAGCAAACAGCATGACTGGTGGGAGAAAACAATGGTGGGAAGGATCCGTGATGGTAAATACCAATGATGAGAGAGACTAATAGTAGATAAGACCAAGGATGAGAGGCATTGGTAATGGGGGGAGTAAATGCTGTGGAGGACCAAGGCTAGAAGGGATCAGTGGTTGGAAGAACTATAAAGAAGGGGATGAAGTTGAGAGGGAAGACTGGTAAGATAAACAATGATTGGAAGGACCTCTGATGAGAAGCAAGATTTTTTCTAGAATATGGTTGAATTTAGTAACTGCTTTAGCAGTTCTGGACTTCTACTGTGTAACCCCAGAGCCTGCTATTCTCGTCTCTCCTCCTCCCATTTCCCCAGGCCATTACCCAGATACACTCCAGTGTGCCTCCATCCACCTGGTACCTCGCAGGATCTGTGAGCAGTCCTATCCCAATCAGATCACATCCAACATGGTGTGTGCAGGAGAAAAGGAGAGTGGAAAAGACTCTTGCCAGGCAAGTTGGGGTGTTGGAGGCTCAGAGTAAGACAAAGAGATACACAGAGACAGCCAAGCTGAGACAGAGAAAAATGAAGAACTTAAAGACTCAGCGAGATTGAGAGATAAAGGACACTTAGAAAACATACGTGACACTAAGAGTCAAAGAATGCAACAGTGACATAAGTAATCAGTCAGTCAACAAGCATTCATTAATCATTTGCTCTGTGCTAAGTGCTAAGGATACAAGGAAAGTCCAGAAAGAGAAAATCCCTGTTAAGAAGTCCACATTTTAGTGAGAGACAACAGGCAAACAACTATGTACCTCTAAGCTATATAGCACTTGTGAAATAATATGATATGGTTAGGATGGGATGGGATAGGCTATGATAATGACATGGCATGGAATGAATGCAGAACAAATAATAAATATTATATAATAAATACTATAACATAATATGAATTGTAAATGGATGGTAATTTTAGAAGGGCAGTGTTTCACAGAGACCAGGGATGGACTCCTATAAACAATGGGATTTGAGACAAGGAAAGAAGAGGCAGACAAGGAAGGGAGCTTTGTCTGAGGGGAGGGTCAGGATGGGAGTAGGAGAGGGGTCTCTGAATCTAACAGCTGCTGGGTCTGAAGCCAGTTCTTTTTATCGCTCTGTCATGGTGTCTCTCTTCCTCTACCCTCCCTTTATCTAAGTCTGTCTCTGTATCTTAGTGTTTCCGCCTCTGTTTCCATTTCTCTCTGTACCTGCCTAAGTCTGTGCTTTTCACTATCTCTCCTTCCTCCAGGGTGATTCTGGTGGACCCCTCGTGTGTCATGGACGTCTTCGTGGTCTGGTGTCCTGGGGGGAGGTTCCCTGTGGTACAGCTCAGAAGCCAGGAGTCTACACTGATGTTTGCAAATACTGTGATTGGATCCGAAGGACAATTCAAGCCAACTGACAGACCTTTGCAGCTACTGACCTCTGACTCTACTGGCTGGTTCCACATACTCATGCATCATACAACCCAGCCATTTCTTCTCTTCTCCTGCCACAAGTTGTGCACTAAGAACTAATAAATTCAATAAACTGGAATTGGATATCTTTTCTGATCCCTTAATCCAAATTAATATCCTTCTTGGGATCAAGTTTTCCCTTTCTAAAATTAGGAGGTTGTAATAGATAAGGAGCTCTCTCTCTCTCTCTCTCTCTCTCTCTCTCTCTCTCTCTCTCTCTCTCTCTCTCTCTCTCTCTCTGTGTGTGTGTGTGTGTGTGTGTGTGTGTGTGTAAGAGAGAGACAGACAGAGAGGGACACCTTTGTCACTCTGATGAAGCAAAGGATTCTTTAGAATAAGAGTTTGTTACATACATTTCCAATTGGAAATTGGAAAAAGAGGGAAAAAAGCTAAATTTCTGTCATAAGTTGATGAAAACAAAGATGTAATTTTTTCCAGTCTAAGTCACAGACTTGTTAATATGTCTTTGTGGACCCCTAAACCTTACAATCTCTTTAAGATGCCTCCCAGCTCTAAATCCTACATTCCTCTTGCCTTCCCCAAATCACCCTCCCATTCTCCTTGCTAATTCTGTGGCCTTCCTGTCTTGATTCTTCCTTGTCCTTCAAGTCCCAGATCAAGTCTCACCTCCTTCTAGAGGCTTCCCTGATCATCACAGTGGGTTGGTTTTGAATTCTAGGGAAGCATTATGTGAAAAGAGTGTTTTGAGTCAGGAGGCTGGATGCTGCCTCTAATTTGGTGTCCTTGTCTCACTGGGGTAAGGGAAGAACTGGAAGGATCTGGAAGAATATGGGGGAAGGAGAAGGGACAGATGCTTGTGTGTTTAACTTCAGCCTAGAGAGGGAGTGGAGAAGGACTCAAGATGAGACAGAACTACAGTGAAATGTGAAAGAATGGCTGGACAAGAAAAAATCAGAGGCTTGGCAGAAACACACAAAGCCAGACCAACCTACTGACCATGAACAAGAGAGGCAGAGAGATAAAGGGAAGGGGAGGAGCAGAGGGACTAGGAGAGGGATGGGGAGAGGGAGACAGACCTTAACAAAGGGAAGAGACAGCATGAGAAATCAGAGAGATCCACATGCTGATAGAAGTGGAAATAAATTAAGACAATGAGAGGCAAGCATACTCTTAGGAAAAAAGAGAAAGGGCTGAGAAAAACAGAAACATGGAGAAAAAAACAGATATGCACAGAGACAGAGATAGAGACAGAGGAGAGAGATAGAGACAGAACAGAGATGGTCAGATTGGTACTTTAGGAAGAAGCATTTGGCAGCTAAGAGAGGAGGATGAACTGGAGTGAGGAGAGACTTGAGGCAGGGAAAGCCTCAAGAAGGGTCAAGTGTGAGAGAGTCCAGGGGATGAGAGCCTGCACTAGGGGGTGGTAGTGTCAGAGAAGGGACAGACACAAGAGATGTTACGAATATAAAATTGACAGGACTTGACAACAATCCTGGAGGGTGAAAGAGCTGTTGAGGATGACGCTCGGGTTTTTAGCCTGACTGGTGGGTGGGTGGTGATGTCGGTGACAATAATAAGATATTTAGAAGGGGAGGATTTGAAAGGAGGGTAA
Source organism: Gracilinanus agilis (assembly GCF_016433145.1). Lineage (NCBI taxonomy): Eukaryota > Metazoa > Chordata > Mammalia > Didelphimorphia > Didelphidae > Gracilinanus > Gracilinanus agilis. The sequence continues at coordinate 15,896,085 of NC_058132.1, read as the reverse complement.
GATAATGAGCTCAGTCTTGTACATATTGAGTTTAAGAAGTCTACGGGGTATCTAGTTTGAGATGTCCAAGAGATTGTTGGATATTAGCTACTAGAGGCCAGGAGAAAGGTCAGGGCTTGATAAGTAGATCCGAGAATCATCAGCATAGGAATGATAATTGAATCCATGTAAAATTATGATGTCACCTAGTGAAATAAATCCATATTAATTAAGAGACTAAATCACTGAAATAAATAGGAATGTCCTTATGAAGAATATCTCCTTTCTGGTAATCAAGGACTTACTGTTCATTCATTTCAGTCATATCTGTCTCTTTGTGACACCATTTGGGGTTTTCTTGGCAGGGATGTTGGAGTGGTTTGACATTTCCTTTTCCAGCTCATTTTTTTATAGATGAGGAAACTGAGGCAAACATAGTAAAGTGATTTTCCCAAGGTCGTAGGTCTGAGGCTGGATTTAAACTCAGATTTTTCTGCATCCAGGTCCAGAATTCTATTCAGAGCACCATTTAGCTGCCCAATCAGGGACTGGCCTTTGTCAATGGAGATCCTAGCAGGCCCAACCAGGATTAATTAAGCTGTGGTACCTAGACATCATTTTCTCTAGGACTCATGAATCTCCACAAAATCTGGCCCACTCCTAGCTTCTCCCTGGCCTGTCTTAGATTCCAATGAAATAAAGCCCTACTTAGATCTGCCCTGGTTAAACACTGGAAACATCTTCAAGTCAAAAAGCAGTGGATTTCTCAATACAATATCAGCCCAAAGTAAATGAAGCCTTGAAAACAACAAAATCAAAAGAGCTACCAGAAAGATTGTTCATAATGCAAATATGCATCTGCTTTGCATTTTGCTGTCAGAGAGTTTCCTGGGGCTGTAACAGAGGTGGCCCATTGGTTCAGCCTAAATATTACCTTCTTTTGGCTGAGGTCCTTTTTTCTCTCCAGCCTGCTTCTCTGCATCAGAGAATGGTGACTGCCTAAAGGGTCCATGTTTAATGAGATGCCTCATTACCCTCCGGTCCCTTGATTTCCCTTCTTTGCTAACTTTTGAGGACCTTATTAACAGTTATTTAAAAATATTTTTTTAAACTCTTAACTTCTATGTATTGGCTCCTTGGTGGAAGAGTGGTAAGGGTGGGCAATGGGGGTCAAGTGACTTGCCCAGGGTCACACAGCTGGGAAGTATCTGAGGCCAGATTTGAACCCAGGACCTCCCGTCTCTAGGCCTGATTCTCCATCCACTGAGCTACCAGCTGCCCCCTTAACCGTTATTGATAAAGATCATAAAAACTCTTGAGCAGACATTGTTAGGATAGATTTCTAATTGTGTCCAGAGATTGGAATCTTAAAACATCTTGAAATTTAAAAAATCCTCCGTACTCAAGCTAGCCACTGATTTCCCCCCTATGTGCATATGATTAAGACATATTAAGACAAAATCAATAAAAATTGATCCTACTTAAATAAAGAAAGCTGGCTTTACAGTCCTATTCTCCTCTCTCTCAATTCCATCACCATCTTCCCTTCTGAGCCTCAGGTTTGACCCATTTAGGCATCTCTGCTAATGCTGTGCTGATTTACCATTTTTGTCTCCCTACAGAGCACTTTAAAATCTCCAGTTTAGAGATGCGAGTGAAAATCCCGCCCATCAGCTTAGAATCTGAATAGTTTGAAGCATTATCAGTATCGGATCTGTATGCACCAAGGGTTATAGCACCCAGATTTTTTTTTAATTTTAAACCCTTAACTTCTGTGTATTGACTTATAGGTGGAAGATTGGTAAGGGTAGGCAATGGGGGTCAAGTGACTTGCCCAGGGTCACACAGCTGGGAAGTGTCTGAGGACGGATTTGAACCCAGGACCTCCTGTCTCTAGGCCTGGCTCTCAATCCACTGAGCTACCCAGCTGCCCCAGCACCCAGATTTTTAAAAGAAAAATTAAATGGGATACAGTTGGAAACAGATAACAAAATCATAATGAGAGATAGGACAGAAATAGAGAGAGAGAGGAATTTAGGGGAAAAGAGAGATAGATAAGAATAGAATGAGGAAGGAAAATATGGAAAAACAGAAAGTGAAAAAAGGAGAGGAAGAAGAAAAGAAGCCTGATCCCTTAGCTTTCTAGAAAGGAAGTGGAGGAGGTGGAGAGAAGAGAGGGAGAGAGGGAGAGACAGACACAAAGGGAGGGGAGGTCGGGAGAGCAGTCTCATATGATCACAGTGATGGAGATGGGGGATTGGAACTTCCTAAAGAGTCCCATCCTTTCCCATGACCATCCCTTCCCTTCCCCACCCTCAGCCTCCAAACTGAGCCTCTTTCCCCATCAGGGTGGGGTCCCACCCCTCCCACTCTTTGCTCCCTCCCTTTCTGTTGAGTGCTAGCCAAGTTCCCATATTTTCATGACTCTCTGCTCCCTGCTCTGCAGCTGCCCTCCTCCTCCTCTCCCCTCTTCAGGGTCTTTGTAAGTGCCCCCCCAAACACACACACACACACACACACACACACACACACACACACACACATGCATTCACACTCACTCTCTCTTTCTCTCTGCCAGTATCTGTCACTGCCTCTGTTTCTGTCTGTCTCTGCCTCTCTGTCTCTTGCACACACACACACACACACACACACACACCTCTCACTACCCCCCAACTCCTGGCTTCCATAGAATTGGAGGAGAGGCAGCATGAAGGAGTCTGCTCAACACTGCTTGCCCCACACCTGTGGGACTGGGAGAGGGAGACACCATCGCAGAGCCCCAAAGACAGACAGAGAGCCACAATCGCAGAGACAGAAAGCCCTAGAGACCCAGAATCACCGTAACCCAGAGACACACCCACAGAGTCAGAGATGCAGAAACAGAGACACTGGAGACAGAGAGAGAGAGGCAGGGAGAGAGATCTGAAGGAGAAACTTTTTTTGGTAGACTTCCAGAGACATTGTAACAGGAGCCAGAGATAGACTAGCCAAGATCCAGAGAGACAGTTGCAGGAACTAGAATCCAAGGTCCAGAGTCCAATTCTCAGGGAACCCCTCTGGGAGGCTATTCTAGACTGACCTCTTCTGGCCACTGGGTGGCAGCTAGAAACCAGGCGGGGACAAGGGCGGAGGGCAGCCACCCTAACTGTAACCCTACTCCCTGCCTGGGGCGCCTCACCCTCCTGTTTGGAATGTGACTGGGGGTAGGTGGCAGGGGGTGGTGGGGCGAACCAGTTATAAGCTGGGCGGGAGGTTGGAGTAGGAGGTGAGCCCAGAGCCAGAGGCTGAAGGACCTGAAGGCCGGGAGGGAGCCTGGCAGAGCTTGGTGGCCCATAGCCTGCCCCTCTGCCTCCCGTAAGGCCACCTGCAGGTACCTTTTTGGAGGATGTGGTGGGGCTCTGTGGTTATCACTTCCTCTCCCTGTCTTTCCCTGCGGGATGGCTCTGTGTGCCAGTCTCCGGTACTCTCATCTCCATCTCCTTCTCCTTCTCCACTTTTGTCTCTCAGGATCTCCTGGAAGCTCTGGATGGCTCTGCACCCTTACTGTTCTGATTCTCTTTCTCCACCTCCCCATTTGGCCATTTTGTTTGTTGGTTTGATTTGGTTTGGTTTTGAGTGGATGACTTTGACTGTAACCCCTTCTCGTCTCTGCCTCTCTGCCTTCGTGTTTGGTATTCTCTGGTCTCCAACTCTATTATATTTCCTTGTTGTCTCTGCTTCTCTTTGGATCTCCGAGGCCATTTTTGACCATCTTTGTGACTCTCCATCCCAGTCTCTCTTTAGATGTCTGCAGCCATCTTTGTTAGCCCCTCTCTGGCTATTTCTGTGCCCCTCCATCCCAGTGTCTCATAGATGCCTGAAGTTATCTGTCCCCCCCCCCCTTTGGCTATCTCTGTTACTTCTCATCTCTACTTCCTTTTGGATCTTAATGGTCTTTATTGTAGCCCTCCACCTCATTCTCTCTTTGGGCTTCCCTCTCAGCAACAGGAGCCCAGACTTCCTTTATGCAACTCTCTAGCCCCCAGAGGAGGCCATGGGAAAAGGGGTGGAGACACAGGACTCTGACAGGTTTCAGGGTCAGAGTTAGAACACAGCAGTTCACATTTTGGCTTTACCAGTTACTGCCTAGATGACTTGTGTCAAGTCACTTGGTGGTCCTGGGATTGGTTTCCCTACTGATCGAATGAGGAGATTGGACTAGACAATCCCAAAGGTCCCTTCCAATTAGAGCTCTGACCCCATGAAAGCAGTAGTTTGCTTTGGAGCACATCTCTATCACTTACTTCCTAAGCGAAATCTTAATAATCACTTCACTTGAGCCTCAGTTTTCCTATCTCTATGGGTACACCAGGTCCTCCTGAGTCCAGGCCTGATGTTCTATCTACTGAGACACTGAGCTGCCCACCTAGATTTATGGGTGCAACAATGCTTATTTGCTCTTACCCTTTGCCTCCTTGAATTTTGAGGAAATCCAAAGTACTAGAGAAATGTGAATTGTCACCTCAGAAGTTGACCTCCTTCTTTCTCATCCCTACTCCCAATTCCCAGGTGCAGCAGTGATGGCTTCAGTGGGTCCTTCATGGGCCTGGACGCTGGTACTTCTAATGTCAGTTCTGATCATGGCAGATACAGGTCTGACAGGTAGGATTTGGGAGCTTGGAATTGGGTGAATATTTTTGAATGAATGTGGCAAGGGTAGAGTGGGGAGAGTGGGGATCCAAAGAACACCTAAGGGGAGGAGGGAGTCAGAGTCAGAGACAAGACAAAGTGCATAAGGGGCCAGTAATAATTCTTATTAAAATATTGTAGGGGGCAGCTAAGTAGTTTGGTGGATAGAGAGCCAGATTTGGGGATGGGATGTTCTGGATTCAAATCTGGCCTCAGATACTTCTTAGCTGTGTGACCCTGGGCAAGTCACTTAATCCCAATTGCCTAGCCTTTACCTTCTGCCATGTCACCAATACTTAGTATGATTCTAAAAGAGAAGGTAAGGGTTTGAAAAATATATGTGTATATACACACACATACACACACACATATATAAGTACATATATGTGTATACAGGCATACACACATAAAGAGGACTGAACCCTGTTCTATAGTCTAGGGGAGATCTGATGTAAGGTTTAAATAAACCCTGCCCTTGTGAGGTGCCAGACTAACTGAGGCACAAGTCAAACAGACACCATGTTCCTTGATAAATGCTTTGGAGAGAGTGGTATAAAGTAAAGAGGGAAGAGAGAAGGTTTCAAGAGAAAGGTTGACACCAAACAGAGAATTCCATCTGGCTTCCCAAAGGAGGTGATATTTGAGTTGGACTTTCCAGGATGAATTGGGACCCAACAGGTGGTCCGAGGGAGAGAAGGCACTCCAGGCAAAGAGAATAGTCTGAGTCAAGGTCCAAAGGCAAAGAAAGTGTCCACCATGTGTCCAAGTTTGGGTGGAATATGGATAGAAGCCTAGGAAGGGGCTAATCTGGTATTGTTCGTGAAGTTAGGAATTCAGTGGAATGTGGAGGTCTTTGAATTCTAGCCAAAGGAATCCTGAGATGACTTGTTGCTCGATGGAGTGTTGCTGGGGAAATTTTTTTCTGACCATATCTATGCAAGAAGCAAGTGATGGAGCCTGCCTGTAGGTTATTTCTTGATAGGCCAGGCAGGCTATAATGAGAACCCATTATAAGGTGTTGGCAGAAGGAGGGCAAGGATTCAAGAGATGAGTCAGAGGTGTGATGAGCTAAACATGCCAACCAACTGGATATTAGACATGAGGGAGAGGCAAGACTCAAAGATATCAACATTGGTAGAGAAAGAAATGAGTTTGGGGGGAAAAGAAGAAACATGATCTAGTAGAAGAACATGGGCTCTAGACTCAGGAGGACTGAATTCGACTTCCACTTCAGATGTTAAATATCTATGTAACCATGGGCACACCACTTATCCTTGGTTTCCTTTGTGTATATAATAAGAAAGTTGGATTAGATGGCCTTTGGGATTCCTTCCTTCTCTAGGTCTATTCCGCTATTCAGTCATTTTTCTGTTGTATATGATTCTTGGCAACCACATTTGGGGTTTTCTTGGCAAAAATACTGGAATAATTTGCCATTTCCTTTCTCAGCTCGTTTTTTTTACAAATGAAGAAAAGAGGCAAAAAGGGTAAAATGACTTGCCCAGGGTCACATAGCTAGCAAGTGTCTGAGGCCAAATTTGAACTCAGGTCCTCCTGAGTCCAGGCCAGGTCTTCTATCTACTGAGTCACTGAGCTGCCCACCTAGATAAATGACCTGGATTCAAATCCTTTTCCTGCCACTTACTACTTTTGGTATCTTAGATAAATCATTTCATAGTTTGGTGGCTCAGTTTCCACATCTGTAAAATGAGGAGGTTGGACTAGATGGCTTTTCCAGCTTTTAGCCTTTGAATCCTATAATTCCTTCCTTCCTTCCTTCCTTCCTTCCTTCCTTCCTTCCTTCCTTCCTTCCTTCCTTCCTTCCTTCCTTCCTTCCTTCCTTCCTTCCT